>NW_028225576.1:0-283425 GCF_052327205.1 Somniosus microcephalus
AAGGTGAAGTCTGGAGGGTGAATCAGAAGAAGTAGAAGAAGCAGAAGGAGAAGGTGAAGTCTGGAGGGTGAAGCAGAAGAAGTAGAAGAAGGAGAAGGAGAAGGTGAAGTCAGGAGGGTGAATCAGAAGATGTAGAAGAAGGAGAAGGAGAAGGCGACGTCTGGAGGGTGAATCAGAAGAATCAGAAGAAGGAGAAGGAGAAGGTGAAGTCTGGAGGGTGAATCAGAAGAAGCAGAAGAAAGAGAAGGAGAAGGTGAAGTCTGGAGGGTGAAGCAGAAGAAGCAGAAGAAGGAGAAGTAGAAGGTGAAGACTGGAGGGTGAATCAGAAGAAATAGAAGAAGGAGAAGGAGAAGGTGAAGTCTGGAGGGTGAATCAGAAGAAGTAGAAGAAGGAGAAGGAGAAGGTGAAGTCTGGAGTGTGAATCAGAAGAAGTAGAAGAAGGAGAAGGAGAAGGTGAAGTCTGGAGGGTGAATCAGAAGAAGCAGAAGAAGGAGAAGGAGAAGGTGAAGTCTGTAGGGTGAATCAGAAGAAGCAGAATAAGTAGAATGAGAAGGTGAAGTCTGGAGGGTGAATCAGAAGAAGTAGAAGAAGGAGAAGGAGAAGGTGAAGTCTGGAGGGTGAATCAGAAGAAGTAGAAGAAGGAGAAGGAGAAGGTGAAGTCTGGAGGGTGAATCAGAAGAAGCAGAAGAAGGAGAAGGAGAAGGTGAAGTCTGGAGGGTGAATCAGAAGAAGTAGAAGAAGGAGAAGGAGAAGGTGTAGTCTGGAGGGTGGATCAGAAGAAGTAGACGAAGGAGAAGGAGAAGGTGAAGTCTGAAGGGTGAATCAGAAGAAGCAGAAGAAGGAGAAGGAGAAGGTGAAGTTTGGAGGGTGAATCAGAAGAAGTAGAAGAAGGAGAAGGAGAAGGTGAAGTCTGGAGGGTGAATCAGAAGAAGCAGAAGAAGGAGAAGGAGAAGGTGAAGTCTGGAGGGTGAATCAGAAGAAGCAGAAGAAGGAGAAGGAGAAGGTGAAGTCTGAAGGGTGAATCAGAAGAAGCAGTAGAAGTAGAAGGAGAAGGTGAAGTCTGGAGGGTGAATCAGAAGAAGTAGAAGAAGGAGAAGGAGAAGGTGAAGTCTGGAGGGTGAATCAGAAGAAGCAGAAGAAGGAGAAGGAGAAGGTGAAGTCTGGAGGGTGAATCAGAAGAAGTAGAAGAAGGAGAAGGAGAAGGTGAAGTCTGGAGGGTGAATCAGAAGAAGCAGAAGAAGGAGAAGGAGAAGGTGAAGTCTGGAGGGTGAATCAGAAGAAGCAGAAGAAGGAGAAGGAGAAGGTGAAGTCTGGAGGGTGATTCAGAAGAAGCAGAAGAAGGAGAAGGAGAAGATGAAGTCTGGAGGGTAAATCAGAAGAAGTAGAAGAAGGAGAAGGAGAAGGTGAGGTCTGGAGGGTGAATCAGAAGAAGCAGAAGAAGGAGAAGGTGAAGTTTGGAGGGTGAATCAGAAGAAGCAGAAGAAGGAGAAGGAGAAGGTGAAGTCTGGAGGGTGAATCAGAAGAAGTAGAAGAAGGAGAAGGAGAAGGTGAAGTCTGGAGGGTGAATCAGAAGAAGTACAAGAAGGAGAAGGAGAAGGTGAAGTCTGGAGGGTGAATCAGAAGAAGCAGAAGAAGGAGAAGGAGAAGGTGAAGTCTGGAGGGAGAATCAGAAGAAGCAGAAGAAGGAGAAGCAGAAGATGAAGTCTGGAGGGTGAATCAGAAGAAGTAGAAGAAGGAGAAGGAGAAGGTGAAGTCTGGAGGGTGAATCAGAAGAAGTAAAAGAAGGAGAAGGAGAAGGTGAAGTCTGGAGGGTGAATCAGAAGAAGCAGAAGAAGGAGAAGGAAAAGGTGAAGTCTGGAGGGTGAATCAGAAGAAGCAGAAGAAGGAGAAGGAGAAGGTGTAGTCTGGAGGGTGAATCAGAAGAAGTAGAAGAAGGAGAAGGAGAAGGTGAAGTCTGGAGGGTGAAGCAGAAGAAGCAGAAGAAGGAGAAGTAGAAGGTGAAGACTGGAGGGTGAATCAGAAGAAATAGAAGAAGGAGAAGGAGAAGGTGAAGTCTGGAGGGTGAATCAGAAGAAGTAGAAGAAGGAGAAGAAGAAGGTGAAGTCTGGAGTGTGAATCAGAAGAAGTAGAAGAAGGAGAAGGAGAAGGTGAAGTCTGGAGGGTGAATCAGAAGAAGCAGAAGAAGGAGAAGGAGAAGGTGAAGTCTGGAGGGTGAATCAGAAGAAGCAGAATAAGTAGAATGAGAAGGTGAAGTCTGGAGGGTGAATCAGAAGAAGTAGAAGAAGGAGAAGGAGAAGGTGAAGTCTGGAGGGTGAATCAGAAGAAGTAGAAGAAGGAGAAGGAGAAGGTGAAGTCTGTAGGGTGAATCAGAAGAAGCAGAAGAAGGAGAAGGAGAAGGTGAAGTCTGGAGGGTGAATCAGAAGAAGCAGAAGAAGGAGAAGGAGAAGATGAAGTCTGGAGGGTGAATCAGAAGAAATAGAAGAAGGAGAAGGAGAAGGTGAAGTCTGGAGGGTGAATCAGAAGAAGCAGAAGAAGGAGAAGGAGAAGGTGAAGTCTGGAGGGTGAATCAGAAGAAGGAGAAGAAGGAGAAGGAGAAGGTGAAGTCTGGAGGGTGAATCAGAAGAAGCAGAAGAAGGAGAAGGAGAAGGTGAAGTCTGGAGGGTGAATCAGAAGAAGCAGAAGAAGGAGAAGGAGAAGATGAAGTCTGGAGGGTGAATCAGAAGAAATAGAAGAAGGAGAAGGAGAAGGTGAAGTCTGGAGGGTGAATCAGAAGAAGCAGAAGAAGGAGAAGGAGAAGGTGAAGTCTGGAGGGTGAATCAGAAGAAGGAGAAGAAGGAGAAGGAGAAGGTGAAGTCTGGAGGGTGAATCAGAAGAAGCAGAAGAAGGAGAAGGAGAAGGTGAAGTCTGGAGGGTGAATCAGAAGAAGTAGAAGAAGGAGAAGGAGAAGGTGTAGTCTGGAGGGTGAATCAGAAGAAGTAGACGAAGGAGAAGGAGAAGGTGAAGTCTGGAGGGTGAATCAGAAGAAGCAGAAGAAGGAGAAGGAGAAGGTGAAGTTTGGAGGGTGAATCAGAAGAAGTAGAAGAAGGAGAAGGAGAAGGTGAAGTCTGGAGGGTGAATCAGAAAAAGCAGAAGAAGGAGAAGGAGAAGGTGAAGTCTGGAGGGTGAATCAGAAGAAGCAGAAGAAGGAGAAGGAGAAGGTGAAGTCTGGAGGGTGAATCAGAAGAAGCAGAAGAAGTAGAAGGAGAAGGTGAAGTCTGGAGGGTGAATCAGAAGAAGTAGAAGAAGGAGAAGGAGAAGGTGAAGTCTAGAGGCTGAATCAGAAGAAGCAGAAGAAGGAGAAGGAGAAGGTGAAGTCTGGAGGGTGAATCAGAAGAAGTAGAAGAAGGAGAAGGAGAAGGTGAAGTCTGGAGGGTGAATCAGAAGAAGCAGAAGAAGGAGAAGGAGAAGGTGAAGTCTGGAGGGTGAATCAGAAGAAGCAGAAGAAGGAGAAGGAGAAGGTGAAGTCTGGAGGGTGATTCAGAAGAAGCAGAAGAAGGAGAAGGAGAAGATGAAGTCTGGAGGGTAAATCAGAAGAAGTAGAAGAAGGAGAAGGAGAAGGTGAGGTCTGGAGGGTGAATCAGAAGAAGCAGAAGAAGGAGAAGGTGAAGTCTGGAGGGTGAATCAGAAGAAGCAGAAGAAGGAGAAGGAGAAGGTGAAGTCTGGAGGGTGAATCAGAAGAAGTAGAAGAAGGAGCAGGAGAAGGTGAAGTCTGGAGGGTGAATCAGAAGAAGTACAAGAAGGAGAAGGAGAAGGTGAAGTCTGGAGGGTGAATCAGAAGAAGCAGAAGAAGGAGAAGGAGAAGGTGAAGTCTGGAGGGAGAATCAGAAGAAGCAGAAGAAGGAGAAGCAGAAGATGAAGTCTGGAGGGTGAATCAGAAGAAGTAGAAGAAGGAGAAGGAGAAGGTGAAGTCTGGAGGGTGAATCAGAAGAAGTAGAAGAAGGAGAAGGAGAAGGTGAAGTCTGGAGGGTGAATCAGAAGAAGCAGAAGAAGGAGAAGGAAAAGGTGAAGTCTGGAGGGTGAATCAGAAGAAGCAGAAGAAGGAGAAGGAGAAGGTGTAGTCTGGAGGGTGAATCAGAAGAAGTAGAAGAAGGAGAAGGAGAAGGTGAAATCTGGAGGGTGAATCAGAAGAAGCAGAAGAAGGAGAAGGAAAAGGTGAAGTCTGGAGGGTGAATCAGAAGAAGCAGAAGAAGGAGAAGGAGAAGGTGAAGTCTGGAGGGTGAATCAGAAGAAGTAGAAGAAGGAGAAGGAGAAGGTGAAGTCTGGAGGGTGAATCAGAAGAAGGAGAAGAAGGAGAAGGAGAAGGTGAAGTCTGGAGGGTGAATCAGAAGAAGCAGAAGAAGGAGAAGGAGAAGGTGAAGTCAGGAGGGTGAATCAGAAGAAGTAGAAGAAGGAGAAGGAGAAGGTGTAGACTGGAGGGTGAATCAGAAGAAGTAGACGAAGGAGAAGGAGAAGGTGAAGTCTGGAGGGTGAACCAGAAGAAGCAGAAGAAGGAGAAGGAGAAGGTGAAGTCTGGAGGGTGAATCAAAAGAAGTAGAAGAAGGAGAAGGAGAAGGTGAAGTCTGGAGGGTGAATCAGAAGAAGCAGAAGAAGGAGAAGGAGAAGGTGAAGTCTGGAGGGTGAATCAGAAGAAGCAGAAGAAGGAGAAGGAGAAGGTGAAGTCTGGAGGGTGAATCAGAAGAAGCAGATGAAGTAGAAGGAGAAGGTGAAGCCTGGAGGGTGAATCAGAAGAAGTAGAAGAAGGAGAAGGAGAAGGTGAAGTCTGGAGGGTGAATCAGAAGAAGTAGAAGAAGGAGAAGGAGAAGGTGCAGTCTGGAGGGTGAATCAGAAGAAGCAGAAGAAGGAGAAGGAGAAGGTGAAGTCTGGAGGGTGAATCAGAAGAAGCAGAAGAAGGAGAAGGAGAAGATGAAGTCTGGAGGGTGAATCAGAAGAAGTAGAAGAAGGAGAAGGAGAAGGTGAAGTCTGGAGGGTGAATCAGAAGAAGCAGAAGAAGGAGAAGGAGAAGGTGAAGTCTGGAGGGTGAATCAGAAGAAGCAGAAGAAGGAGAAGGAGAAGGTGAAGTCTGGAGGGTGAATCAGAAGAAGCAGAATAAGGAGAAGGAGAAGGTGAAGTCTGGAGGGTGAATCAGAAGAAGCAGAAGAAGGAGAAGGAGAAGGTGAAGTCTGGAGGGTGAATCAGAAGAAGTAGAAGAAGCAGAAGGAGAAGGTGAAGTCTGGAGGGTGAAGCAGAAGAAGTAGAAGAAGGAGAAGGAGAAGGTGAAGTCAGGAGGGTGAATCAGAAGATGTAGAAGAAGGAGAAGGAGAAGGCGAGGTCTGGAGGGTGAATCAGAAGAATCAGAAGAAGGAGAAGGAGAAGGTGAAGTCTGGAGGGTGAATCAGAAGAAGCAGAAGAAAGAGAAGGAGAAGGTGAAGTCTGGAGGGTGAAGCAGAAGAAGCAGAAGAAGGAGAAGTAGAAGGTGAAGACTGGAGGGTGAATCAGAAGAAGTAGAAGAAGGAGAAGGAGAAGGTGATGTCTGGAGGGTGAATCAGAAGAAGTACAAGAAGGAGAAGGAGAAGGTGAAGTCTGGAGGGTGAATCAGAAGAAGGAGAAGGAGAAGGTGAAGTCTGGAGGGTGAATCAGAAGAAGCAGAAGAAGGAGAAGGAGAAGATGAAGTCTGGAGGGTGAATCAGAAGAAGTAGAAGAAGGAGAAGGAGAAGGTGAAGTCTGGAGGGTGAATCAGAAGAAGTAGGAGAAGGAGAAGGTGAAGTCTGGTGGGTGAATCAGAAGAAGCAGAAGAAGGAGAAGGAAAAGGTGAAGTCTGGAGGGTGAATCAGAAGAAGCAGAAGAAGGAGAAGGAGAAGGTGTAGTCTGGAGGGTGAATCAGAAGAAGTAGAAGAAGGAGAAGGAGAAGGTGAAGTCTGGAGGGTGAATCAGAAGAAGCAGAAGAAGGAGAAGGAAAAGGTGAAGTCTGGAGGGTGAATCAGAAGAAGCAGAAGAAGGAGAAGGAGAAGGTGAAGTCTGGAGGGTGAATCAGAAGAAGTAGAAGAAGGAGAAGGAGAAGGTGAAGTCTGGAGGGTGAATCAGAAGAAGGAGAAGAAGGAGAAGGAGAAGGTGAAGTCTGGAGGGTGAATCAGAAGAAGCAGAAGAAGGAGAAGGAGAAGGTGAAGTCAGGAGGGTGAATCAGAAGAAGTAGAAGAAGGAGAAGGAGAAGGTGTAGACTGGAGGGTGAATCAGAAGAAGTAGACGAAGGAGAAGGAGAAGGTGAAGTCTGGAGGGTGAATCAGAAGAAGCAGAAGAAGGAGAAGGAGAAGGTGAAGTCTGGAGGGTGAATCAGAAGAAGTAGAAGAAGGAGAAGGAGAAGGTGAAGTCTGGAGGGTTAATCAGAAGAAGCAGAAGAAGGAGAAGGAGAAGGTGAAGTCTGGAGGGTGAATCAGAAGAAGCAGAAGAAGGAGAAGGTGAAGGTGAAGTCTGGAGGGTGAATCAGAAGAAGCAGATGAAGTAGAAGGAGAAGGTGAAGCCTGGAGGGTGAATCAGAAGAAGGAGAAGGAGAAGGTGAAGTCTGGAGGGTGAATCAGAAGAAGTAGAAGAAGGAGAAGGAGAAGGTGCAGTCTGGAGGGTGAATCAGAAGAAGCAGAAGAAGGAGAAGGAGAAGGTGAAATCTGGAGGGTGAATCAGAAGAAGCAGAAGAAGGAGAAGGAGAAGATGAAGTCAGGAGGGTGAATCAGAAGAAGTAGAAGAAGGAGAAGGAGAAGGTGTAGACTGGAGGGTGAATCAGAAGAAGTAGACGAAGGAGAAGGAGAAGGTGAAGTCTGGAGGGTGAATCAGAAGAAGCAGAAGAAGGAGAAGGAGAAGGTGAAGTCTGGAGGGTGAATCAGAAGAAGTAGAAGAAGGAGAAGGAGAAGGTGAAGTCTGGAGGGTTAATCAGAAGAAGCAGAAGAAGGAGAAGGAGAAGGTGAAGTCTGGAGGGTGAATCAGAAGAAGCAGAAGAAGGAGAAGGAGAAGGTGAAGTCTGGAGGGTGAATCAGAAGAAGCAGATGAAGTAGAAGGAGAAGGTGAAGCCTGGAGGGTGAATCAGAAGAAGGAGAAGGAGAAGGTGAAGTCTGGAGGGTGAATCAGAAGAAGTAGAAGAAGGAGAAGGAGAAGGTGCAGTCTGGAGGGTGAATCAGAAGAAGCAGAAGAAGGAGAAGGAGAAGGTGAAATCTGGAGGGTGAATCAGAAGAAGCAGAAGAAGGAGAAGGAGAAGATGAAGTCTGGAGGGTGAATCAGAAGAAGTAGAAGAAGGAGAAGGAGAAGGTGAAGTCTGGAGGGTGAATCAGAAGAAGCAGAAGAAGGAGAAGGAGAAGGTGAAGTCTGGAGGGTGAATCAGAAGAAGCAGAAGAAGGAGAAGGAGAAGGTGAAGTCTGGAGGGTGAATCAGAAGGAGCAGAATAAGGAGAAGGAGAAGGTGAAGTCTGGAGGGTGAATCAGAAGAAGCAGAAGAAGGAGAAGGAGAAGGTGAAGTCTGGAGGGTGAATCAGAAGAAGTAGAAGAAGCAGAAGGAGAAGGTGAAGTCTGGAGGGTGAAGCAGAAGAAGTAGAAGAAGGAGAAGGAGAAGGTGAAGTCAGGAGGGTGAATCAGAAGATGTAGAAGAAGGAGAAGGAGAAGGCGACGTCTGGAGGGTGAATCAGAAGAATCAGAAGAAGGAGAAGGAGAAGGTGAAGTCTGGAGGGTGAATCAGAAGAAGCAGAAGAAAGAGAAGGAGAAGGTGAAGTCTGGAGGGTGAAGCAGAAGAAGCAGAAGAAGGAGAAGTAGAAGGTGAAGACTGGAGGGTGAATCAGAAGAAATAGAAGAAGGAGAAGGAGAAGGTGAAGTCTGGAGGGTGAATCAGAAGACGTAGAAGAAGGAGAAGGAGAAGGTGAAGTCTGGAGGGTGAATCAGAAGAAGCAGAAGAAGGAGAAGGAGAAGATGAAGTCTGGAGGGTGAATCAGAAGAAGTAGAAGAAGGAGAAGGAGAAGGTGAAGTCTGGAGGGTGAATCAGAAGAAGCAGAAGAAGGAGAAGGAGAAGGTGAAGTCTGGAGGGTGAATCAGAAGAAGCAGAAGAAGGAGAAGGAGAAGGTGAAGTCTGGAGGGTGAATCAGAAGGAGCAGAATAAGGAGAAGGAGAAGGTGAAGTCTGGAGGGTGAATCAGAAGAAGCAGAAGAAGGAGAAGGAGAAGGTGAAGTCTGGAGGGTGAATCAGAAGAAGTAGAAGAAGCAGAAGGAGAAGGTGAAGTCTGGAGGGTGAAGCAGAAGAAGTAGAAGAAGGAGAAGGAGAAGGTGAAGTCAGGAGGGTGAATCAGAAGATGTAGAAGAAGGAGAAGGAGAAGGCGACGTCTGGAGGGTGAATCAGAAGAATCAGAAGAAGGAGAAGGAGAAGGTGAAGTCTGGAGGGTGAATCAGAAGAAGCAGAAGAAAGAGAAGGAGAAGGTGAAGTCTGGAGGGTGAAGCAGAAGAAGCAGAAGAAGGAGAAGTAGAAGGTGAAGACTGGAGGGTGAATCAGAAGAAATAGAAGAAGGAGAAGGAGAAGGTGAAGTCTGGAGGGTGAATCAGAAGAAGTAGAAGAAGGAGAAGGAGAAGGTGAAGTCTGGAGTGTGAATCAGAAGAAGTAGAAGAAGGAGAAGGAGAAGGTGAAGTCTGGAGGGTGAATCAGAAGAAGCAGAAGAAGGAGAAGGAGAAGGTGAAGTCTGTAGGGTGAATCAGAAGAAGCAGAATAAGTAGAATGAGAAGGTGAAGTCTGGAGGGTGAATCAGAAGAAGTAGAAGAAGGAGAAGGAGAAGGTGAAGTCTGGAGGGTGAATCAGAAGAAGTAGAAGAAGGAGAAGGAGAAGGTGAAGTCTGGAGGGTGAATCAGAAGAAGCAGAAGAAGGAGAAGGAGAAGGTGAAGTCTGGAGGGTGAATCAGAAGAAGTAGAAGAAGGAGAAGGAGAAGGTGTAGTCTGGAGGGTGGATCAGAAGAAGTAGACGAAGGAGAAGGAGAAGGTGAAGTCTGAAGGGTGAATCAGAAGAAGCAGAAGAAGGAGAAGGAGAAGGTGAAGTTTGGAGGGTGAATCAGAAGAAGTAGAAGAAGGAGAAGGAGAAGGTGAAGTCTGGAGGGTGAATCAGAAGAAGCAGAAGAAGGAGAAGGAGAAGGTGAAGTCTGGAGGGTGAATCAGAAGAAGCAGAAGAAGGAGAAGGAGAAGGTGAAGTCTGAAGGGTGAATCAGAAGAAGCAGTAGAAGTAGAAGGAGAAGGTGAAGTCTGGAGGGTGAATCAGAAGAAGTAGAAGAAGGAGAAGGAGAAGGTGAAGTCTGGAGGGTGAATCAGAAGAAGCAGAAGAAGGAGAAGGAGAAGGTGAAGTCTGGAGGGTGAATCAGAAGAAGTAGAAGAAGGAGAAGGAGAAGGTGAAGTCTGGAGGGTGAATCAGAAGAAGCAGAAGAAGGAGAAGGAGAAGGTGAAGTCTGGAGGGTGAATCAGAAGAAGCAGAAGAAGGAGAAGGAGAAGGTGAAGTCTGGAGGGTGATTCAGAAGAAGCAGAAGAAGGAGAAGGAGAAGATGAAGTCTGGAGGGTAAATCAGAAGAAGTAGAAGAAGGAGAAGGAGAAGGTGAGGTCTGGAGGGTGAATCAGAAGAAGCAGAAGAAGGAGAAGTGAGGGTGAGGAGGGTGAATCAGAAGAAGCAGAAGAAGGAGAAGGAGAAGGTGAAGTCTGGAGGGTGAATCAGAAGAAGTAGAAGAAGGAGAAGGAGAAGGTGAAGTCTGGAGGGTGAATCAGAAGAAGTACAAGAAGGAGAAGGAGAAGGTGAAGTCTGGAGGGTGAATCAGAAGAAGCAGAAGAAGGAGAAGGAGAAGGTGAAGTCTGGAGGGAGAATCAGAAGAAGCAGAAGAAGGAGAAGCAGAAGATGAAGTCTGGAGGGTGAATCAGAAGAAGTAGAAGAAGGAGAAGGAGAAGGTGAAGTCTGGAGGGTGAATCAGAAGAAGTAAAAGAAGGAGAAGGAGAAGGTGAAGTCTGGAGGGTGAATCAGAAGAAGCAGAAGAAGGAGAAGGAAAAGGTGAAGTCTGGAGGGTGAATCAGAAGAAGCAGAAGAAGGAGAAGGAGAAGGTGTAGTCTGGAGGGTGAATCAGAAGAAGTAGAAGAAGGAGAAGGAGAAGGTGAAGTCTGGAGGGTGAAGCAGAAGAAGCAGAAGAAGGAGAAGTAGAAGGTGAAGACTGGAGGGTGAATCAGAAGAAATAGAAGAAGGAGAAGGAGAAGGTGAAGTCTGGAGGGTGAATCAGAAGAAGTAGAAGAAGGAGAAGAAGAAGGTGAAGTCTGGAGTGTGAATCAGAAGAAGTAGAAGAAGGAGAAGGAGAAGGTGAAGTCTGGAGGGTGAATCAGAAGAAGCAGAAGAAGGAGAAGGAGAAGGTGAAGTCTGGAGGGTGAATCAGAAGAAGCAGAATAAGTAGAATGAGAAGGTGAAGTCTGGAGGGTGAATCAGAAGAAGTAGAAGAAGGAGAAGGAGAAGGTGAAGTCTGGAGGGTGAATCAGAAGAAGTAGAAGAAGGAGAAGGAGAAGGTGAAGTCTGTAGGGTGAATCAGAAGAAGCAGAAGAAGGAGAAGGAGAAGGTGAAGTCTGGAGGGTGAATCAGAAGAAGCAGAAGAAGGAGAAGGAGAAGATGAAGTCTGGAGGGTGAATCAGAAGAAATAGAAGAAGGAGAAGGAGAAGGTGAAGTCTGGAGGGTGAATCAGAAGAAGCAGAAGAAGGAGAAGGAGAAGGTGAAGTCTGGAGGGTGAATCAGAAGAAGGAGAAGAAGGAGAAGGAGAAGGTGAAGTCTGGAGGGTGAATCAGAAGAAGCAGAAGAAGGAGAAGGAGAAGGTGAAGTCTGGAGGGTGAATCAGAAGAAGCAGAATAAGTAGAATGAGAAGGTGAAGTCTGGAGGGTGAATCAGAAGAAGTAGAAGAAGGAGAAGGAGAAGGTGAAGTCTGGAGGGTGAATCAGAAGAAGTAGAAGAAGGAGAAGGAGAAGGTGAAGTCTGGAGGGTGAATCAGAAGAAGCAGAAGAAGGAGAAGGAGAAGGTGAAGTCTGGAGGGTGAATCAGAAGAAGCAGAAGAAGGAGAAGGAGAAGATGAAGTCTGGAGGGTGAATCAGAAGAAATAGAAGAAGGAGAAGGAGAAGGTGAAGTCTGGAGGGTGAATCAGAAGAAGCAGAAGAAGGAGAAGGAGAAGGTGAAGTCTGGAGGGTGAATCAGAAGAAGGAGAAGAAGGAGAAGGAGAAGGTGAAGTCTGGAGGGTGAATCAGAAGAAGCAGAAGAAGGAGAAGGAGAAGGTGAAGTCTGGAGGGTGAATCAGAAGAAGTAGAAGAAGGAGAAGGAGAAGGTGTAGTCTGGAGGGTGAATCAGAAGAAGTAGACGAAGGAGAAGGAGAAGGTGAAGTCTGGAGGGTGAATCAGAAGAAGCAGAAGAAGGAGAAGGAGAAGGTGAAGTTTGGAGGGTGAATCAGAAGAAGTAGAAGAAGGAGAAGGAGAAGGTGAAGTCTGGAGGGTGAATCAGAAAAAGCAGAAGAAGGAGAAGGAGAAGGTGAAGTCTGGAGGGTGAATCAGAAGAAGCAGAAGAAGGAGAAGGAGAAGGTGAAGTCTGGAGGGTGAATCAGAAGAAGCAGAAGAAGTAGAAGGAGAAGGTGAAGTCTGGAGGGTGAATCAGAAGAAGTAGAAGAAGGAGAAGGAGAAGGTGAAGTCTAGAGGCTGAATCAGAAGAAGCAGAAGAAGGAGAAGGAGAAGGTGAAGTCTGGAGGGTGAATCAGAAGAAGTAGAAGAAGGAGAAGGAGAAGGTGAAGTCTGGAGGGTGAATCAGAAGAAGCAGAAGAAGGAGAAGGAGAAGGTGAAGTCTGGAGGGTGAATCAGAAGAAGCAGAAGAAGGAGAAGGAGAAGGTGAAGTCTGGAGGGTGATTCAGAAGAAGCAGAAGAAGGAGAAGGAGAAGATGAAGTCTGGAGGGTAAATCAGAAGAAGTAGAAGAAGGAGAAGGAGAAGGTGAGGTCTGGAGGGTGAATCAGAAGAAGCAGAAGAAGGAGAAGGTGAAGTCTGGAGGGTGAATCAGAAGAAGCAGAAGAAGGAGAAGGAGAAGGTGAAGTCTGGAGGGTGAATCAGAAGAAGTAGAAGAAGGAGCAGGAGAAGGTGAAGTCTGGAGGGTGAATCAGAAGAAGTACAAGAAGGAGAAGGAGAAGGTGAAGTCTGGAGGGTGAATCAGAAGAAGCAGAAGAAGGAGAAGGAGAAGGTGAAGTCTGGAGGGAGAATCAGAAGAAGCAGAAGAAGGAGAAGCAGAAGATGAAGTCTGGAGGGTGAATCAGAAGAAGTAGAAGAAGGAGAAGGAGAAGGTGAAGTCTGGAGGGTGAATCAGAAGAAGTAGAAGAAGGAGAAGGAGAAGGTGAAGTCTGGAGGGTGAATCAGAAGAAGCAGAAGAAGGAGAAGGAAAAGGTGAAGTCTGGAGGGTGAATCAGAAGAAGCAGAAGAAGGAGAAGGAGAAGGTGTAGTCTGGAGGGTGAATCAGAAGAAGTAGAAGAAGGAGAAGGAGAAGGTGAAATCTGGAGGGTGAATCAGAAGAAGCAGAAGAAGGAGAAGGAAAAGGTGAAGTCTGGAGGGTGAATCAGAAGAAGCAGAAGAAGGAGAAGGAGAAGGTGAAGTCTGGAGGGTGAATCAGAAGAAGTAGAAGAAGGAGAAGGAGAAGGTGAAGTCTGGAGGGTGAATCAGAAGAAGGAGAAGAAGGAGAAGGAGAAGGTGAAGTCTGGAGGGTGAATCAGAAGAAGCAGAAGAAGGAGAAGGAGAAGGTGAAGTCAGGAGGGTGAATCAGAAGAAGTAGAAGAAGGAGAAGGAGAAGGTGTAGACTGGAGGGTGAATCAGAAGAAGTAGACGAAGGAGAAGGAGAAGGTGAAGTCTGGAGGGTGAACCAGAAGAAGCAGAAGAAGGAGAAGGAGAAGGTGAAGTCTGGAGGGTGAATCAAAAGAAGTAGAAGAAGGAGAAGGAGAAGGTGAAGTCTGGAGGGTGAATCAGAAGAAGCAGAAGAAGGAGAAGGAGAAGGTGAAGTCTGGAGGGTGAATCAGAAGAAGCAGAAGAAGGAGAAGGAGAAGGTGAAGTCTGGAGGGTGAATCAGAAGAAGCAGATGAAGTAGAAGGAGAAGGTGAAGCCTGGAGGGTGAATCAGAAGAAGTAGAAGAAGGAGAAGGAGAAGGTGAAGTCTGGAGGGTGAATCAGAAGAAGTAGAAGAAGGAGAAGGAGAAGGTGCAGTCTGGAGGGTGAATCAGAAGAAGCAGAAGAAGGAGAAGGAGAAGGTGAAGTCTGGAGGGTGAATCAGATGAAGCAGAAGAAGGAGAAGGAGAAGATGAAGTCTGGAGGGTGAATCAGAAGAAGTAGAAGAAGGAGAAGGAGAAGGTGAAGTCTGGAGGGTGAATCAGAAGAAGCAGAAGAAGGAGAAGGAGAAGGTGAAGTCTGGAGGGTGAATCAGAAGAAGCAGAAGAAGGAGAAGGAGAAGGTGAAGTCTGGAGGGTGAATCAGAAGAAGCAGAATAAGGAGAAGGAGAAGGTGAAGTCTGGAGGGTGAATCAGAAGAAGCAGAAGAAGGAGAAGGAGAAGGTGAAGTCTGGAGGGTGAATCAGAAGAAGTAGAAGAAGCAGAAGGAGAAGGTGAAGTCTGGAGGGTGAAGCAGAAGAAGTAGAAGAAGGAGAAGGAGAAGGTGAAGTCAGGAGGGTGAATCAGAAGATGTAGAAGAAGGAGAAGGAGAAGGCGAGGTCTGGAGGGTGAATCAGAAGAATCAGAAGAAGGAGAAGGAGAAGGTGAAGTCTGGAGGGTGAATCAGAAGAAGCAGAAGAAAGAGAAGGAGAAGGTGAAGTCTGGAGGGTGAAGCAGAAGAAGCAGAAGAAGGAGAAGTAGAAGGTGAAGACTGGAGGGTGAATCAGAAGAAATAGAAGAAGGAGAAGGAGAAGGTGAAGTCTGGAGGGTGAATCAGAAGAAGTAGAAGAAGGAGAAGGAGAAGGTGAAGTCTGGAGGGTGAATCAGAAGAAGCAGAAGAAGGAGAAGGAGAAGGTGAAGTCTGGAGGGTGAATCAGAAGAAGCAGAATAAGTAGAATGAGAAGGTAAAGTCTGGAGGGTGAATCAGAAGAAGTAGAAGAAGGAGAAGGAGAAGGTGAAGTCTGGAGGGTGAATCAGAAGAAGTAGAAGAAGGAGAAGGAGAAGGTGAAGTCTGGAGGGTGAATCAGAAGAAGCAGAAGAAGGAGAAGGAGAAGGTGAAGTCTGGAGGGTGAATCAGAAGAAGCAGAAGAAGGAGAAGGAGAAGATGAAGTCTGGAGTGTGAATCAGAAGAAATAGAAGAAGGAGAAGGAGAAGGTGAAGTCTGGAGGGTGAATCAGAAGAAGCAGAAGAAGGAGAAGGAGAAGGTGAAGTCTGGAGGGTGAATCAGAAGAAGCAGAAGAAGGAGAAGGAGAAGGTGAAGTCTCGAGGGTGAATCAGAAGAAGCAGAATAAGGAGAAGGAGAAGGTGAAGTCTGGAGGGTGAATCAGAAGAAGCAGAAGAAGGAGAAGGAGAAGGTGAAGTCTGGAGGGTGAATCAGAAGAAGTAGAAGAAGCAGAAGGAGAAGGTGAAGTCTGGAGGGTGAAGCAGAAGAAGTAGAAGACGGAGAAGGAGAAGGTGAAGTCAGGAGGGTGAAACAGAAGAAGTAGAAGAAGGAGAAGGAGAAGGTGAAGTCTGGAGGGTGAATCAGAAGAAGCAGAAGAAGGAGAAGGAGAAGGTGAAGTCCGGACGGTGAATCAGAAGAAGCAGAAGAAGGAGAAGGAGAAGGTGAAGTCTGGAGGGTGAATCAGAAGAAGCAGAATAAGGAGAAGGAGAAGGTGAAGTCTGGAGGGTGAATCAGAAGAAGCAGAAGAAGGAGAAGGAGAAGGTGAATTCTGGAGGGTGAATCAGAAGAAGTAGAAGAAGCAGAAGGAGAAGGTGAAGTCTGGAGGGTGAAGCAGAAGAAGTAGAAGAATGAGAAGGAGAAGGTGAAGTCAGGAGGGTGAATCAGAAAAAGTAGAAGAAGGACAAGGAGAAGGTAAAGTCTGGAGGGTGAATCAGAAGAATCAGAAGAAGGAGAAGGAGAAGGTGAAGTCTGGAGGGTGAATCAGAAAAAGCAGAAGAAAGAGAAGGAGAAGGTGAAGTCTGGAGGGTGAAGCAGAAGAAGCAGAAGAAGGAGAAGGAGAAGGTGAAGACTGGAGGGTGAATCAGAAGAAGTAGAAGAAGGAGAAGGAGAAGGTGAAGTCTGGAGGGAGAAGCAGAAGAAGTAGAAGAGGGAGAAGGAGAAGGTGAAGTCTGGAGGGTGAATCAGAAGAAGTAGAAGAAGGAGAAGGAGAAGGTGAAGTCTGGAGGGTGAATCAGAAGAAGGAGAAGAAGGAGAAGGAGAAGGTGAAGTCTGGAGGGTGAATCAGAAGAAGCAGAAGAAGGAGAAGGAGAAGGTGAAGTCAGGAGGGTGAATCAGAAGAAGTAGAAGAAGGAGAAGGAGAAGGTGTAGACTGGAGGGTGAATTAGAAGAAGTAGACGAAGGAGAAGGAGAAGGTGAAGTCTGGAGGGTGAATCAGAAGAAGCAGAAGAAGGAGAAGGAGAAGGTGAAGTCTGGAGGGTGAATCAGAAGAAGTAGAAGAAGGAGAAGGTGAAGTCTGGAGGGTGAATCAGAAGAAGCAGAAGAAGGAGAAGGAGAAGGTGAAGTCTGGAGGGTGAATCAGAAGAAGCAGAAGAAGGAGAAGGAGAAGGTGAAGTCTGGAGGGTGAATCAGAAGAAGCAGAAGAAGTAGAAGGAGAAGGTGAAGCCTGGAGGGTGAATCAGAAGAAGTAGAAGAAGGAGAAGGAGAAGGTGAAGTCTGTAGGGTGAATCAGAAGAAGTAGAAGAAGGAGAAGGAGAAGGTGAAGTCTGGAGGGTGAATCAGAAGAAGCAGAAGAAGGAGAAGGAGAAGGTGAAGTCTGGAGGGAGAATCAGAAGAATCAGAAGAAGGAGAAGGAGAAGATGAAGTCTGGAGGGTGAATCAGAAGAAGTAGAAGAAGGAGAAGGAGAAGGTGAAGTCTGGAGGGTGAATCAGAAGAAGCAGAAGAAGGAGAAGGAGAAGGTGAAGTCTGGAGGGTGAATCAGAAGAAGCAGAAGAAGGAGAAGGAGAAGTTGAAGTCTGGAGGGTGAATCAGAAGAAGCAGAATAAGGAGAAGGAGAAGGTGAAGTCTGGAGGGTGAATCAGAAGAAGCAGAAGAAGGAGAAGGAGAAGGTGAAGTCTGGGGGGTGAATCAGAAGAAGTAGAAGAAGCAGAAGGAGAAGGTGAATTCTAAAGGGTGAAGCAGAAGAAGTAGAAGAAGGAGAAGGAGAAGGTGAAGTCTGGAGTGTGAATCAGAAGAAGTAGAAGAAGGAGAAGGAGAAGGTGAAGTCTGGAGGGTGAATCAGAAGAAGCAGAATAAGTAGAATGAGAAGGTGAAGTCTGGAGGGTGAAGCAGAAGAAGCAGAAGAAGGAGAAGTAGAAGGTGAAGACTGGAGGGTGAATCAGAAGAAATAGAAGAAGGAGAAGGAGAAGGTGAAGTCTGGAGGGTGAATCAGAAGAAGTAGAAGAAGGAGAAGGAGAAGGTGAAGTCTGGAGTGTGAATCAGAAGAAGTAGAAGAAGGAGAAGGAGAAGGTGAAGTCTGGAGGGTGAATCAGAAGAAGCAGAATAAGTAGAATGAGAAGGTGAAGTCTGGAGGGTGAATCAGAAGAAGTAGAAGAAGGAGAAGGAGAAGGTGAAGTCTGGAGGGTGAATCAGAAGAAGTAGAAGAAGGAGAAGGAGAAGGTGAAGTCTGGAGGGTGAATCAGAAGAAGCAGAAGAAGGAGAAGGAGAAGGTGAAGTCTGGAGGGTGAATCAGAAGAAGCAGAAGAAGGAGAAGGAGAAGATGAAGTCTGGAGGGTGAATCAGAAGAAGTAGAAGAAGGAGAAGGAGAAGTTGAAGTCTGGAGGGTGAATCAGAAGAAGCAGAAGAAGGAGAAGGAGAAGGTGAAGTCTGGAGGGTGAATCAGAAGAAGCAGAAGAAGGAGAAGGAGAAGGTGAAGTCTGGAGGGTGAATCAGAAGAATCAGAATAAGGAGAAGGAGAAGGTGAAGTCTGGAGGGTGAATCAGAAGAAGCAGAAGAAGGAGAAGGAGAAGGTGAAGTCTGGAGGGTGAATCAGAAGAAGTAGAAGAAGCAGAAGGAGAAGGTGAAGTCTGGAGGGTGAAGCAGAAGAAGTAGAAGACGGAGAAGGAGAAGGTGAAGTCAGGAGGGTGAATCAGAAGATGTAGAAGAAGGAGAAAGAGAAGGTGAAGTCTGGAGGGTGAATCAGAAGAATCAGAAGAAGGAGAAGGAGAAGGTGAAGTCTGGAGGGTGAATCAGAAGAAGCAGAAGAAAGAGAAGGAGAAGGTGAAGTCTGGAGGGTGAAGCAGAAGAAGCAGAAGAAGGAGAAGGAGAAGGTGAAGACTGGAGGGTGAATCAGAAGAAATAGAAGAAGGAGAAGGAGAAGGTGAAGTCTGAAGGGTGAATCAGAAGAAGCAGAAGAAGGAGAAGGAGAAGGTGAAGTCTGGAGGGTGAATCAGAAGAAGTAGAAGAAGGAGAAGGTGAAGTCTGGAGGATGAATCAGAAGAAGCAGAAGAAGGAGAAGGAGAAGGTGAAGTCTGGAGGGTGAATCAGAAGAAGCAGAAGAAGGAGAAGGAGAAGATAAAGTCTGGAGGGTGAATCAGAATAAGCAGAAGAAGGAGAAGGAGAAGGTGAAGTCTGGAGGGTGAATCAGAAGAAGCAGAAGAAGTAGAAGGAGAAGGTGAAGTCTGGAGGGTGAATCAGAAGAAGCAGAATAAGGAGAAGGAGAAGGTGAAGTCTGGAGGGTGAATCAGAAGAAGCAGAAGAAGGAGATGGAGAAGGTGAAGTCTGGAGGGTGAATCAGAAGAAGCAGAAGAAGGAGAAGGAGAAGGTGAAGACTGGAGGGTGAATCAGAAGAAGTAGAAGAAGGAGAAGGAGAAGGTGAAGTCTGGAGGGAGAAGCAGAAGAAGTAGAAGAGGGAGAAGGAGAAGGTGAAGTCTGGAGGGTGAATCAGAAGAAGTAGAAGAAGGAGAAGGAGAAGGTGAAGTCTGGAGGGTGACTCAGAAGAAGGAGAAGAAGGAGAAGGAGAAGGTGAAGTCTGGAGGGTGAATCAGAAGAAGCAGAAGAAGGAGAAGGAGAAGGTGAAGTCAGGAGGGTGAATCAGAAGAAGTAGAAGAAGGAGAAGGAGAAGGTGTAGACTGGAGGGTGAATCAGAAGAAGTAGACGAAGGAGAAGGAGAAGGTGAAGTCTGGAGGGTGAATCAGAAGAAGCAGAAGAAGGAGAAGGAGAAGGTGAAGTCTGGAGGGTGAATCAGAAGAAGTAGAAGAAGGAGAAGGTGAAGTCTGGAGGGTGAATCAGAAGAAGCAGAAGAAGGAGAAGGAGAAGGTGAAGTCTGGAGGGTGAATCAGAAGAAGCAGAAGAAGGAGAAGGAGAAGGTGAAGTCTGGAGGGTGAATCAGAAGAAGCAGAAGAAGTAGAAGGAGAAGGTGAAGCCTGGAGGGTGAATCAGAAGAAGTAGAAGAAGGAGAAGGAGAAGGTGAAGTCTGTAGGGTGAATCAGAAGAAGTAGAAGAAGGAGAAGGAGAAGGTGAAGTCTGGAGGGTGAATCAGAAGAAGCAGAAGAAGGAGAAGGAGAAGGTGAAGTCTGGAGGGAGAATCAGAAGAATCAGAAGAAGGAGAAGGAGAAGATGAAGTCTGGAGGGTGAATCAGAAGAAGTAGAAGAAGGAGAAGGAGAAGGTGAAGTCTGGAGGGTGAATCAGAAGAAGCAGAAGAAGGAGAAGGAGAAGGTGAAGTCTGGAGGGTGAATCAGAAGAAGCAGAAGAAGGAGAAGGAGAAGTTGAAGTCTGGAGGGTGAATCAGAAGAAGCAGAATAAGGAGAAGGAGAAGGTGAAGTCTGGAGGGTGAATCAGAAGAAGCAGAAGAAGGAGAAGGAGAAGGTGAAGTCTGGGGGGTGAATCAGAAGAAGTAGAAGAAGCAGAAGGAGAAGGTGAATTCTAAAGGGTGAAGCAGAAGAAGTAGAAGAAGGAGAAGGAGAAGGTGAAGTCTGGAGTGTGAATCAGAAGAAGTAGAAGAAGGAGAAGGAGAAGGTGAAGTCTGGAGGGTGAATCAGAAGAAGCAGAATAAGTAGAATGAGAAGGTGAAGTCTGGAGGGTGAAGCAGAAGAAGCAGAAGAAGGAGAAGTAGAAGGTGAAGACTGGAGGGTGAATCAGAAGAAATAGAAGAAGGAGAAGGAGAAGGTGAAGTCTGGAGGGTGAATCAGAAGAAGTAGAAGAAGGAGAAGGAGAAGGTGAAGTCTGGAGTGTGAATCAGAAGAAGTAGAAGAAGGAGAAGGAGAAGGTGAAGTCTGGAGGGTGAATCAGAAGAAGCAGAATAAGTAGAATGAGAAGGTGAAGTCTGGAGGGTGAATCAGAAGAAGTAGAAGAAGGAGAAGGAGAAGGTGAAGTCTGGAGGGTGAATCAGAAGAAGTAGAAGAAGGAGAAGGAGAAGGTGAAGTCTGGAGGGTGAATCAGAAGAAGCAGAAGAAGGAGAAGGAGAAGGTGAAGTCTGGAGGGTGAATCAGAAGAAGCAGAAGAAGGAGAATGAGAAGATGAAGTCTGGAGGGTGAATCAGAAGAAGTAGAAGAAGGAGAAGGAGAAGTTGAAGTCTGGAGGGTGAATCAGAAGAAGCAGAAGAAGGAGAAGGAGAAGGTGAAGTCTGGAGGGTGAATCAGAAGAAGCAGAAGAAGGAGAAGGAGAAGGTGAAGTCTGGAGGGTGAATCAGAAGAAGCAGAATAAGGAGAAGGAGAAGGTGAAGTCTGGAGGGTGAATCAGAAGAAGCAGAAGAAGGAGAAGGAGAAGGTGAAGTCTGGAGGGTGAATCAGAAGAAGTAGAAGAAGCAGAAGGAGAAGGTGAAGTCTGGAGGGTGAAGCAGAAGAAGTAGAAGACGGAGAAGGAGAAGGTGAAGTCAGGAGGGTGAATCAGAAGATGTAGAAGAAGGAGAAAGAGAAGGTGAAGTCTGGAGGGTGAATCAGAAGAATCAGAAGAAGGAGAAGGAGAAGGTGAAGTCTGGAGGGTGAATCAGAAGAAGCAGAAGAAAGAGAAGGAGAAGGTGAAGTCTGGAGGGTGAAGCAGAAGAAGCAGAAGAAGGAGAAGGAGAAGGTGAAGACTGGAGGGTGAATCAGAAGAAATAGAAGAAGGAGAAGGAGAAGGTGAAGTCTGAAGGGTGAATCAGAAGAAGCAGAAGAAGGAGAAGGAGAAGGTGAAGTCTGGAGGGTGAATCAGAAGAAGTAGAAGAAGGAGAAGGTGAAGTCTGGAGGATGAATCAGAAGAAGCAGAAGAAGGAGAAGGAGAAGGTGAAGTCTGGAGGGTGAATCAGAAGAAGCAGAAGAAGGAGAAGGAGAAGATAAAGTCTGGAGGGTGAATCAGAATAAGCAGAAGAAGGAGAAGGAGAAGGTGAAGTCTGGAGGGTGAATCAGAAGAAGCAGAAGAAGTAGAAGGAGAAGGTGAAGTCTGGAGGGTGAATCAGAAGAAGCAGAATAAGGAGAAGGAGAAGGTGAAGTCTGGAGGGTGAATCAGAAGAAGCAGAAGAAGGAGATGGAGAAGGTGAAGTCTGGAGGGTGAATCAGAAGAAGCAGAAGAAGGAGAAGGAGAAGGTGAAGTCTGGAGGGTGAAGCAGAAGAAGTAGAAGAAGGAGAAGGAGAAGGTGAAGTCAGGAGGGTGAATCAGAAGATGTAGAAGAAGAAGAAGGAGAAGGTGAGGTCTGGAGGGTGAATCAGAAGAATCAGAAGAAGGAGAAGGAGAAGGTGAAGTCTGGAGGGTGAATCAGAAGAAGCAGAAGAAGGAGAAGGAGAAGGTGAAGTCTGGAGGGTGAATCAGAAGAAGCAGAAGAAGGAGAAGGAGAAGGTGAAGTCTGGAGGGTGAATCAGAAGAAGCAGAAGAAGGAGAAGGAGAAGATGAAGTCTGGAGTGTGAATCAGAAGAAATAGAAGAAGGAGAAGGAGAAGGTGAAGTCTGGAGGGTGAATCAGAAGAAGCAGAAGAAGGAGAAGGAGAAGGTGAAGTCTGGAGGGTGAATCAGAAGAAGCAGAAGAAGGAGAAGGAGAAGGTGAAGTCTGGAGGGTGAATCAGAAGAAGCAGAATAAGGAGAAGGAGAAGGTGAAGTTTGGAGGGTGAATCAGAAGAAGCAGAAGAAGGAGAAGGAGAAGGTGAAGTCTGGAGGGTGAATCAGAAGAAGTAGAAGAAGCAGAAGGAGAAGGTGATGTCTGGAGGGTGAAGCAGAAGAAGTAGAAGACGGAGAAGGAGAAGGTGAAGTCAGGAGGGTGAATCAGAAGAAGTAGAAGAAGGAGAAGGAGAAGGTGAAGTCTGGAGGGTGAATCAGAAGAAGTAGAAGAAGGAGAAGGTGAAGTCTGGAGGATGAATCAGAAGAAGCAGAAGAAGGAGAAGGAGAAGGTGAAGTCTGGAGGGTGAATCAGAAGAAGCAGAAGAAGGAGAAGGAGAAGATAAAGTCTGGAGGGTGAATCAGAATAAGCAGAAGAAGGAGAAGGAGAAGGTGAAGTCTGGAGGGTGAATCAGAAGAAGCAGAAGAAGTAGAAGGAGAAGGTGAAGTCTGGAGGGTGAATCAGAAGAAGCAGAATAAGGAGAAGGAGAAGGTGAAGTCTGGAGGGTGAATCAGAAGAAGCAGAAGAAGGAGATGGAGAAGGTGAAGTCTGGAGGGTGAATCAGAAGAAGCAGAAGAAGGAGAAGGAGAAGGTGAAGTCTGGAGGGTGAAGCAGAAGAAGTAGAAGAAGGAGAAGGAGAAGGTGAAGTCAGGAGGGTGAATCAGAAGATGTAGAAGAAGAAGAAGGAGAAGGTGAGGTCTGGAGGGTGAATCAGAAGAATCAGAAGAAGGAGAAGGAGAAGGTGAAGTCTGGAGGGTGAATCAGAAGAAGCAGAAGAAGGAGAAGGAGAAGGTGAAGTCTGGAGGGTGAATCAGAAGAAGCAGAAGAAGGAGAAGGAGAAGGTGAAGTCTGGAGGGTGAATCAGAAGAAGCAGAAGAAGGAGAAGGAGAAGATGAAGTCTGGAGTGTGAATCAGAAGAAATAGAAGAAGGAGAAGGAGAAGGTGAAGTCTGGAGGGTGAATCAGAAGAAGCAGAAGAAGGAGAAGGAGAAGGTGAAGTCTGGAGGGTGAATCAGAAGAAGCAGAAGAAGGAGAAGGAGAAGGTGAAGTCTGGAGGGTGAATCAGAAGAAGCAGAATAAGGAGAAGGAGAAGGTGAAGTTTGGAGGGTGAATCAGAAGAAGCAGAAGAAGGAGAAGGAGAAGGTGAAGTCTGGAGGGTGAATCAGAAGAAGTAGAAGAAGCAGAAGGAGAAGGTGATGTCTGGAGGGTGAAGCAGAAGAAGTAGAAGACGGAGAAGGAGAAGGTGAAGTCAGGAGGGTGAATCAGAAGAAGTAGAAGAAGGAGAAGGAGAAGGTGAAGTCTGGAGGGTGAATCAGAAGAAGCAGAAGAAGGAGAAGGAGAAGGTGAAGTCTGGACGGTGAATCAGAAGAAGCAGAAGAAGGAGAAGGAGAAGGTGAAGTCTGGAGGGTGAATCAGAAGAAGCAGAATAAGGAGAAGGAGAAGGTGAAGTCTGGAGGGTGAATCAGAAGAAGCAGAAGAAGGAGAAGGAGAAGGTGAATTCTGGAGGGTGAATCAGAAGAAGTAGAAGAAGCAGAAGGAGAAGGTGAAGTCTGGAGGGTGAAGCAGAAGAAGTAGAAGAATGAGAAGGAGAAGGTGAAGTCAGGAGGGTGAATCAGAAAAAGTAGAAGAAGGACAAGGAGAAGGTAAAGTCTGGAGGGTGAATCAGAAGAATCAGAAGAAGGAGAAGGAGACGGTGAAGTCTGGAGGGTGAATCAGAAAAAGCAGAAGAAAGAGAAGGAGAAGGTGAAGTCTGGAGGGTGAAGCAGAAGAAGCAGAAGAAGGAGAAGGAGAAGGTGAAGACTGGAGGGTGAATCAGAAGAAGCAGAAAAAGGAGAAGGAGAAGGTGAAGTCTGGAGGGAGAAGCAGAAGAAGTAGAAGAGGGAGAAGGAGAAGGTGAAGTCTGGAGGGTGAATCAGAAGAAGTAGAAGAAGGAGAAGGAGAAGGTGAAGTCTGGAGGGTGAATCAGAAGAAGGAGAAGAAGGAGAAGGAGAAGGTGAAGTCTGGAGGGTGAATCAGAAGAAGCAGAAGAAGGAGAAGGAGAAGGTGAAGTCAGGAGGTTGAATCAGAAGAAGTAGAAGAAGGAGAAGGAGAAGGTGTAGACTGGAGGGTGAATCAGAAGAAGTAGACGAAGGAGAAGGAGAAGGTGAAGTCTGGAGGGTGAATCAAAAGAAGCAGAAGAAGGAGAAGGAGAAGGTGAAGTCTGGAGGGTGAATCAGAAGAAGTAGAAGAAGGAGAAGGAGAAGGTGAAGTCTGGAGGGTGAATCAGAAGAAGCAGAAGAAGGAGAAGGAGAAGGTGAAGTCTGGAGGGTGAATCAGAAGAAGCAGAAGAAGGAGAAGGAGAAGGTGAAGTCTGGAGGGTGAATCAGAAGAAGCAGAAGAAGTAGAAGGAGAAGGTGAAGCCTGGAGGGTGAATCAGAAGAAGTAGAAGAAGGAGAAGGAGAAGGTGAAGTCTGGAGTGTGAATGAGAAGAAGTAGAAGAAGGAGAAGGAGAAGGTGAAGTCTGGAGGGTGAATCAGAAGAAGCAGAATAAGTAGAATGAGAAGGTGAAGTCTGGAGGGTGAAGCAGAAGAAGCAGAAGAAGGAGAAGTAGAAGGTGAAGATTGGAGGGTGAATCAGAAGAAATAGAAGAAGGAGAAGGAGAAGGTGAAGTCTGGAGGGTGAATCAGAAGAAGTAGAAGAAGGAGAAGGAGAAGGTGAAGTCTGAAGGGTGAATCAGAAGAAGCAGAAGAAGGAGAAGGAGAAGGTGAAGTCTGGAGGGTGAATCAGAAGAAGTAGAAGAAGGAGAAGGTGAAGTCTGGAGGATGAATCAGAAGAAATAGAAGAAGGAGAAGGAGAAGGTGAAGTCTGAAGGGTGAATCAGAAGAAGCAGAAGAAGGAGAAGGAGAAGGTGAAGTCTGGAGGGTGAATCAGAAGAAATAGAAGAAGGAGAAGGAGAAGGTGAAGTCTGAAGGGTGAATCAGAAGAAGCAGAAGAAGGAGAAGGAGAAGGTGAAGTCTGGAGGGTGAATCAGAAGAAGTAGAAGAAGGAGAAGGTGAAGTCTGGAGGATGAATCAGAAGAAGCAGAAGAAGGAGAAGGAGAAGGTGAAGTCTGGAGGGTGAATCAGAAGAAGCAGAAGAAGGAGAAGGAGAAGGTTAAGTCTCGAGGGTGAATCAGAAGAAGCAGAATAAGGAGAAGGAGAAGGTGAAGTCTGGAGGGTGAATCAGAAGAAGCAGAAGAAGGAGAAGGAGAAGGTGAAGTCTGGAGGGTGAATCAGAAGAAGTAGAAGAAGCAGAAGGAGAAGGTGAAGTCTGGAGGGTGAAGCAGAAGAAGTAGAAGACGGAGAAGGAGAAGGTGAAGTCAGGAGGGTGAAACAGAAGAAGTAGAAGAAGGAGAAGGAGAAGGTGAAGTCTGGAGGGTGAATCAGAAGAAGCAGAAGAAGGAGAAGGAGAAGGTGAAGTCCGGACGGTGAATCAGAAGAAGCAGAAGAAGGAGAAGGAGAAGGTGAAGTCTGGAGGGTGAATCAGAAGAAGCAGAATAAGGAGAAGGAGAAGGTGAAGTCTGGAGGGTGAATCAGAAGAAGCAGAAGAAGGAGAAGGAGAAGGTGAATTCTGGAGGGTGAATCAGAAGAAGTAGAAGAAGCAGAAGGAGAAGGTGAAGTCTGGAGGGTGAAGCAGAAGAAGTAGAAGAATGAGAAGGAGAAGGTGAAGTCAGGAGGGTGAATCAGAAAAAGTAGAAGAAGGACAAGGAGAAGGTAAAGTCTGGAGGGTGAATCAGAAGAATCAGAAGAAGGAGAAGGAGAAGGTGAAGTCTGGAGGGTGAATCAGAAAAAGCAGAAGAAAGAGAAGGAGAAGGTGAAGTCTGGAGGGTGAAGCAGAAGAAGCAGAAGAAGGAGAAGGAGAAGGTGAAGACTGGAGGGTGAATCAGAAGAAGTAGAAGAAGGAGAAGGAGAAGGTGAAGTCTGGAGGGAGAAGCAGAAGAAGTAGAAGAGGGAGAAGGAGAAGGTGAAGTCTGGAGGGTGAATCAGAAGAAGTAGAAGAAGGAGAAGGAGAAGGTGAAGTCTGGAGGGTGAATCAGAAGAAGGAGAAGAAGGAGAAGGAGAAGGTGAAGTCTGGAGGGTGAATCAGAAGAAGCAGAAGAAGGAGAAGGAGAAGGTGAAGTCAGGAGGGTGAATCAGAAGAAGTAGAAGAAGGAGAAGGAGAAGGTGTAGACTGGAGGGTGAATCAGAAGAAGTAGACGAAGGAGAAGGAGAAGGTGAAGTCTGGAGGGTGAATCAGAAGAAGCAGAAGAAGGAGAAGGAGAAGGTGAAGTCTGGAGGGTGAATCAGAAGAAGTAGAAGAAGGAGAAGGTGAAGTCTGGAGGGTGAATCAGAAGAAGCAGAAGAAGGAGAAGGAGAAGGTGAAGTCTGGAGGGTGAATCAGAAGAAGCAGAAGAAGGAGAAGGAGAAGGTGAAGTCTGGAGGGTGAATCAGAAGAAGCAGATGAAGTAGAAGGAGAAGGTGAAGCCTGGAGGGTGAATCAGAAGAAGTAGAAGAAGGAGAAGGAGAAGGTGAAGTCTGTAGGGTGAATCAGAAGAAGTAGAAGAAGGAGAAGGAGAAGGTGAAGTCTGGAGGGTGAATCAGAAGAAGCAGAAGAAGGAGAAGGAGAAGGTGAAGTCTGGAGGGAGAATCAGAAGAATCAGAAGAAGGAGAAGGAGAAGATGAAGTCTGGAGGGTGAATCAGAAGAAGTAGAAGAAGGAGAAGGAGAAGGTGAAGTCTGGAGGGTGAATCAGAAGAAGCAGAAGAAGGAGAAGGAGAAGGTGAAGTCTGGAGGGTGAATCAGAAGAAGCAGAAGAAGGAGAAGGAGAAGTTGAAGTCTGGAGGGTGAATCAGAAGAAGCAGAATAAGGAGAAGGAGAAGGTGAAGTCTGGAGGGTGAATCAGAAGAAGCAGAAGAAGGAGAAGGAGAAGGTGAAGTCTGGGGGGTGAATCAGAAGAAGTAGAAGAAGCAGAAGGAGAAGGTGAATTCTAAAGGGTGAAGCAGAAGAAGTAGAAGAAGGAGAAGGAGAAGGTGAAGTCTGGAGTGTGAATCAGAAGAAGTAGAAGAAGGAGAAGGAGAAGGTGAAGTCTGGAGGGTGAATCAGAAGAAGCAGAATAAGGAGAAGGAGAAGGTGAAGTCTGGAGGGTGAATCAGAAGAAGCAGAAGAAGGAGAAGGAGAAGGTGAATTCTGGAGGGTGAATCAGAAGAAGTAGAAGAAGCAGAAGGAGAAGGTGAAGTCTGGAGGGTGAAGCAGAAGAAGTAGAAGAATGAGAAGGAGAAGGTGAAGTCAGGAGGGTGAATCAGAAAAAGTAGAAGAAGGACAAGGAGAAGGTAAAGTCTGGAGGGTGAATCAGAAGAATCAGAAGAAGGAGAAGGAGAAGGTGAAGTCTGGAGGGTGAATCAGAAAAAGCAGAAGAAAGAGAAGGAGAAGGTGAAGTCTGGAGGGTGAAGCAGAAGAAGCAGAAGAAGGAGAAGGAGAAGGTGAAGACTGGAGGGTGAATCAGAAGAAGTAGAAGAAGGAGAAGGAGAAGGTGAAGTCTGGAGGGAGAAGCAGAAGAAGTAGAAGAGGGAGAAGGAGAAGGTGAAGTCTGGAGGGTGAATCAGAAGAAGTAGAAGAAGGAGAAGGAGAAGGTGAAGTCTGGAGGGTGAATCAGAAGAAGGAGAAGAAGGAGAAGGAGAAGGTGAAGTCTGGAGGGTGAATCAGAAGAAGCAGAAGAAGGAGAAGGAGAAGGTGAAGTCAGGAGGGTGAATCAGAAGAAGTAGAAGAAGGAGAAGGAGAAGGTGTAGACTGGAGGGTGAATCAGAAGAAGTAGACGAAGGAGAAGGAGAAGGTGAAGTCTGGAGGGTGAATCAGAAGAAGCAGAAGAAGGAGAAGGAGAAGGTGAAGTCTGGAGGGTGAATCAGAAGAAGTAGAAGAAGGAGAAGGTGAAGTCTGGAGGGTGAATCAGAAGAAGCAGAAGAAGGAGAAGGAGAAGGTGAAGTCTGGAGGGTGAATCAGAAGAAGCAGAAGAAGGAGAAGGAGAAGGTGAAGTCTGGAGGGTGAATCAGAAGAAGCAGATGAAGTAGAAGGAGAAGGTGAAGCCTGGAGGGTGAATCAGAAGAAGTAGAAGAAGGAGAAGGAGAAGGTGAAGTCTGTAGGGTGAATCAGAAGAAGTAGAAGAAGGAGAAGGAGAAGGTGAAGTCTGGAGGGTGAATCAGAAGAAGCAGAAGAAGGAGAAGGAGAAGGTGAAGTCTGGAGGGAGAATCAGAAGAATCAGAAGAAGGAGAAGGAGAAGATGAAGTCTGGAGGGTGAATCAGAAGAAGTAGAAGAAGGAGAAGGAGAAGGTGAAGTCTGGAGGGTGAATCAGAAGAAGCAGAAGAAGGAGAAGGAGAAGGTGAAGTCTGGAGGGTGAATCAGAAGAAGCAGAAGAAGGAGAAGGAGAAGTTGAAGTCTGGAGGGTGAATCAGAAGAAGCAGAATAAGGAGAAGGAGAAGGTGAAGTCTGGAGGGTGAATCAGAAGAAGCAGAAGAAGGAGAAGGAGAAGGTGAAGTCTGGGGGGTGAATCAGAAGAAGTAGAAGAAGCAGAAGGAGAAGGTGAATTCTAAAGGGTGAAGCAGAAGAAGTAGAAGAAGGAGAAGGAGAAGGTGAAGTCTGGAGTGTGAATCAGAAGAAGTAGAAGAAGGAGAAGGAGAAGGTGAAGTCTGGAGGGTGAATCAGAAGAAGCAGAATAAGTAGAATGAGAAGGTGAAGTCTGGAGGGTGAAGCAGAAGAAGCAGAAGAAGGAGAAGTAGAAGGTGAAGACTGGAGGGTGAATCAGAAGAAATAGAAGAAGGAGAAGGAGAAGGTGAAGTCTGGAGGGTGAATCAGAAGAAGTAGAAGAAGGAGAAGGAGAAGGTGAAGTCTGGAGTGTGAATCAGAAGAAGTAGAAGAAGGAGAAGGAGAAGGTGAAGTCTGGAGGGTGAATCAGAAGAAGCAGAATAAGTAGAATGAGAAGGTGAAGTCTGGAGGGTGAATCAGAAGAAGTAGAAGAAGGAGAAGGAGAAGGTGAAGTCTGGAGGGTGAATCAGAAGAAGTAGAAGAAGGAGAAGGAGAAGGTGAAGTCTGGAGGGTGAATCAGAAGAAGCAGAAGAAGGAGAAGGAGAAGGTGAAGTCTGGAGGGTGAATCAGAAGAAGCAGAAGAAGGAGAAGGAGAAGATGAAGTCTGGAGGGTGAATCAGAAGAAGTAGAAGAAGGAGAAGGAGAAGTTGAAGTCTGGAGGGTGAATCAGAAGAAGCAGAAGAAGGAGAAGGAGAAGGTGAAGTCTGGAGGGTGAATCAGAAGAAGCAGAAGAAGGAGAAGGAGAAGGTGAAGTCTGGAGGGTGAATCAGAAGAAGCAGAATAAGGAGAAGGAGAAGGTGAAGTCTGGAGGGTGAATCAGAAGAAGCAGAAGAAGGAGAAGGAGAAGGTGAAGTCTGGAGGGTGAATCAGAAGAAGTAGAAGAAGCAGAAGGAGAAGGTGAAGTCTGGAGGGTGAAGCAGAAGAAGTAGAAGACGGAGAAGGAGAAGGTGAAGTCAGGAGGGTGAATCAGAAGATGTAGAAGAAGGAGAAAGAGAAGGTGAAGTCTGGAGGGTGAATCAGAAGAATCAGAAGAAGGAGAAGGAGAAGGTGAAGTCTGGAGGGTGAATCAGAAGAAGCAGAAGAAAGAGAAGGAGAAGGTGAAGTCTGGAGGGTGAAGCAGAAGAAGCAGAAGAAGGAGAAGGAGAAGGTGAAGACTGGAGGGTGAATCAGAAGAAATAGAAGAAGGAGAAGGAGAAGGTGAAGTCTGAAGGGTGAATCAGAAGAAGCAGAAGAAGGAGAAGGAGAAGGTGAAGTCTGGAGGGTGAATCAGAAGAAGTAGAAGAAGGAGAAGGTGAAGTCTGGAGGATGAATCAGAAGAAGCAGAAGAAGGAGAAGGAGAAGGTGAAGTCTGGAGGGTGAATCAGAAGAAGCAGAAGAAGGAGAAGGAGAAGATAAAGTCTGGAGGGTGAATCAGAATAAGCAGAAGAAGGAGAAGGAGAAGGTGAAGTCTGGAGGGTGAATCAGAAGAAGCAGAAGAAGTAGAAGGAGAAGGTGAAGTCTGGAGGGTGAATCAGAAGAAGCAGAATAAGGAGAAGGAGAAGGTGAAGTCTGGAGGGTCAATCAGAAGAAGCAGAAGAAGGAGATGGAGAAGGTGAAGTCTGGAGGGTGAATCAGAAGAAGCAGAAGAAGGAGAAGGAGAAGGTGAAGTCTGGAGGGTGAAGCAGAAGAAGTAGATGAAGGAGAAGGAGAAGGTGAAGTCAGGAGGGTGAATCAGAAGATGTAGAAGAAGAAGAAGGAGAAGGTGAGGTCTGGAGGGTGAATCAGAAGAATCAGAAGAAGGAGAAGGAGAAGGTGAAGTCTGGAGGGTGAATCAGAAGAAGCAGAAGAAGGAGAAGGAGAAGGTGAAGTCTGGAGGGTGAATCAGAAGAAGTAGAAGAAGCAGAAGGAGAAGGTGATGTCTGGAGGGTGAAGCAGAAGAAGTAGAAGACGGAGAAGGAGAAGGTGAAGTCAGGAGGGTGAATCAGAAGAAGTAGAAGAAGGAGAAGGAGAAGGTGAAGTCTGGAGGGTGAATCAGAAGAAGTAGAAGAAGGAGAAGGTGAAGTCTGGAGGATGAATCAGAAGAAGCAGAAGAAGGAGAAGGAGAAGGTGAAGTCTGGAGGGTGAATCAGAAGAAGCAGAAGAAGGAGAAGGAGAAGATAAAGTCTGGAGGGTGAATCAGAATAAGCAGAAGAAGGAGAAGGAGAAGGTGAAGTCTGGAGGGTGAATCAGAAGAAGCAGAAGAAGTAGAAGGAGAAGGTGAAGTCTGGAGGGTGAATCAGAAGAAGCAGAATAAGGAGAAGGAGAAGGTGAAGTCTGGAGGGTGAATCAGAAGAAGCAGAAGAAGGAGATGGAGAAGGTGAAGTCTGGAGGGTGAATCAGAAGAAGCAGAAGAAGGAGAAGGAGAAGGTGAAGTCTGGAGGGTGAAGCAGAAGAAGTAGAAGAAGGAGAAGGAGAAGGTGAAGTCAGGAGGGTGAATCAGAAGATGTAGAAGAAGAAGAAGGAGAAGGTGAGGTCTGGAGGGTGAATCAGAAGAAGGAGAAGGAGAAGGTGAAGTCTGGAGGGTGAATCAGAAGAAGCAGAAGAAGGAGAAGAAGAAGGTGAAGTCTGGAGGGTGAATCAGAAGAAGCAGAAGAAGGAGAAGGAGAAGGTGAAGTCTGGAGGGTGAATCAGAAGAAGCAGAAGAAGGGGAAGGAGAAGATGAAGTCTGGAGTGTGAATCAGAAGAAATAGAAGAAGGAGAAGGAGAAGGTGAAGTCTGGAGGGTGAATCAGAAGAAGCAGAAGAAGGAGAAGGAGAAGGTGAAGTCTGGAGGGTGAATCAGAAGAAGCAGAAGAAGGAGAAGGAGAAGGTGAAGTCTGGAGGGTGAATCAGAAGAAGCAGAATAAGGAGAAGGAGAAGGTGAAGTTTGGAGGGTGAATCAGAAGAAGCAGAAGAAGGAGAAGGAGAAGGTGAAGTCTGGAGGGTGAATCAGAAGAAGTAGAAGAAGCAGAAGGAGAAGGTGATGTCTGGAGGGTGAAGCAGAAGAAGTAGAAGACGGAGAAGGAGAAGGTGAAGTCAGGAGGGTGAATCAGAAGAAGAAGAAGAAGGAGAAGGAGAAGGTGAAGTCTGGAGGGTGAATCAGAAGAAGCAGAAGAAGGAGAAGGAGAAGGTGAAGTCTGGACGGTGAATCAGAAGAAGCAGAAGAAGGAGAAGGAGAAGGTGAAGTCTGGAGGGTGAATCAGAAGAAGCAGAATAAGGAGAAGGAGAAGGTGAAGTCTGGAGGGTGAATCAGAAGAAGCAGAAGAAGGAGAAGGAGAAGGTGAATTCTGGAGGGTGAATCAGAAGAAGTAGAAGAAGCAGAAGGAGAAGGTGAAGTCTGGAGGGTGAAGCAGAAGAAGTAGAAGAATGAGAAGGAGAAGGTGAAGTCAGGAGGGTGAATCAGAAAAAGTAGAAGAAGGACAAGGAGAAGGTAAAGTCTGGAGGGTGAATCAGAAGAATCAGAAGAAGGAGAAGGAGACGGTGAAGTCTGGAGGGTGAATCAGAAAAAGCAGAAGAAAGAGAAGGAGAAGGTGAAGTCTGGAGGGTGAAGCAGAAGAAGCAGAAGAAGGAGAAGGAGAAGGTGAAGACTGGAGGGTGAATCAGAAGAAGCAGAAAAAGGAGAAGGAGAAGGTGAGGTCTGGAGGGAGAAGCAGAAGAAGTAGAAGAGGGAGAAGGAGAAGGTGAAGTCTGGAGGGTGAATCAGAAGAAGTAGAAGAAGGAGAAGGAGAAGGTGAAGTCTGGAGGGTGAATCAGAAGAAGGAGAAGAAGGAGAAGGAGAAGGTGAAGTCTGGAGGGTGAATCAGAAGAAGCAGAAGAAGGAGAAGGAGAAGGTGAAGTCAGGAGGTTGAATCAGAAGAAGTAGAAGAAGGAGAAGGAGAAGGTGTAGACTGGAGGGTGAATCAGAAGAAGTAGACGAAGGAGAAGGAGAAGGTGAAGTCTGGAGGGTGAATCAAAAGAAGCAGAAGAAGGAGAAGGAGAAGGTGAAGTCTGGAGGGTGAATCAGAAGAAGTAGAAGAAGGAGAAGGAGAAGGTGAAGTCTGGAGGGTGAATCAGAAGAAGCAGAAGAAGGAGAAGGAGAAGGTGAAGTCTGGAGGGTGAATCAGAAGAAGCAGAAGAAGGAGAAGGAGAAGGTGAAGTCTGGAGGGTGAATCAGAAGAAGCAGAAGAAGTAGAAGGAGAAGGTGAAGCCTGGAGGGTGAATCAGAAGAAGTAGAAGAAGGAGAAGGAGAAGGTGAAGTCTGGAGTGTGAATCAGAAGAAGTAGAAGAAGGAGAAGGAGAAGGTGAAGTCTGGAGGGTGAATCAGAAGAAGCAGAATAAGTAGAATGAGAAGGTGAAGTCTGGAGGGTGAAGCAGAAGAAGCAGAAGAAGGAGAAGTAGAAGGTGAAGACTGGAGGGTGAATCAGAAGAAATAGAAGAAGGAGAAGGAGAAGGTGAAGTCTGGAGGGTGAATCAGAAGAAGTAGAAGAAGGAGAAGGAGAAGGTGAAGTCTGGAGTGTGAATCAGAAGAAGTAGAAGAAGGAGAAGGAGAAGGTGAAGTCTGGAGGGTGAATCAGAAGAAGCAGAATAAGTAGAATGAGAAGGTGAAGTCTGGAGGGTGAATCAGAAGAAGTAGAAGAAGGAGAAGGAGAAGGTGAAGTCTGGAGGGTGAATCAGAAGAAGTAGAAGAAGGAGAAGGAGAAGGTGAAGTCTGGAGGGTGAATCAGAAGAAGCAGAAGAAGGAGAAGGAGAAGGTGAAGTCTGGAGGGTGAAACAGAAGAAGCAGAAGAAGGAGAAGGAGAAGATGAAGTCTGGAGGGTGAATCAGAAGAAGTAGAAGAAGGAGAAGGAGAAGTTGAAGTCTGGAGGGTGAATCAGAAGAAGCAGAAGAAGGAGAAGGAGAAGGTGAAGTCTGGAGGGTGAATCAGAAGAAGCAGAAGGAGAAGGAGAAGGTGAAGTCTGGAGGGTGAATCAGAAGAAGCAGAATAAGGAGAAGGAGAAGGTGAAGTCTGGAGGGTGAATCAGAAGAAGCAGAAGAAGGAGAAGGAGAAGGTGAAGTCTGGAGGGTGAATCAGAAGAAGTAGAAGAAGCAGAAGGAGAAGGTGAAGTCTGGAGGGTGAAGCAGAAGAAGTAGAAGACGGAGAAGGAGAAGGTGAAGTCAGGAGGGTGAATCAGAAGATGTAGAAGAAGGAGAAAGAGAAGGTGAAGTCTGGAGGGTGAATCAGAAGAATCAGAAGAAGGAGAAGGAGAAGGTGAAGTCTGGAGGGTGAATCAGAAGAAGCAGAAGAAAGAGAAGGAGAAGGTGAAGTCTGGAGGGTGAAGCAGAAGAAGCAGAAGAAGGAGAAGGAGAAGGTGAAGACTGGAGGGTGAATCAGAAGAAATAGAAGAAGGAGAAGGAGAAGGTGAAGTCTGAAGGGTGAATCAGAAGAAGCAGAAGAAGGAGAAGGAGAAGGTGAAGTCTGGAGGGTGAATCAGAAGAAGTAGAAGAAGGAGAAGGTGAAGTCTGGAGGATGAATCAGAAGAAGCAGAAGAAGGAGAAGGAGAAGGTGAAGTCTGGAGGGTGAATCAGAAGAAGCAGAAGAAGGAGAAGGAGAAGATAAAGTCTGGAGGGTGAATCAGAATAAGCAGAAGAAGGAGAAGGAGAAGGTGAAGTCTGGAGGGTGAATCAGAAGAAGCAGAAGAAGTAGAAGGAGAAGGTGAAGTCTGGAGGGTGAATCAGAAGAAGCAGAATAAGGAGAAGGAGAAGGTGAAGTCTGGAGGGTGAATCAGAAGAAGCAGAAGAAGGAGATGGAGAAGGTGAAGTCTGGAGGGTGAATCAGAAGAAGCAGAAGAAGGAGAAGGAGAAGGTGAAGTCTGGAGGGTGAAGCAGAAGAAGTAGAAGAAGGAGAAGGAGAAGGTGAAGTCAGGAGGGTGAATCAGAAGATGTAGAAGAAGAAGAAGGAGAAGGTGAGGTCTGGAGGGTGAATCAGAAGAATCAGAAGAAGGAGAAGGAGAAGGTGAAGTCTGGAGGGTGAATCAGAAGAAGCAGAAGAAGGAGAAGGAGAAGATGAAGTCTGGAGGGTGAATCAGAAGAAGCAGAAGAAGGAGAAGGAGAAGGTGAAGTCTGGAGGGTGAATCAGAAGAAGCAGAAGAAGGAGAAGGAGAAGATGAAGTCTGGAGTGTGAATCAGAAGAAATAGAAGAAGGAGAAGGAGAAGGTGAAGTCTGGAGGGTGAATCAGAAGAAGCAGAAGAAGGAGAAGGAGAAGGTGAAGTCTGGAGGGTGAATCAGAAGAAGCAGAAGAAGGAGAAGGAGAAGGTGAAGTCTGGAGGGTGAATCAGAAGAAGCAGAATAAGGAGAAGGAGAAGGTGAAGTTTGGAGGGTGAATCAGAAGAAGCAGAAGAAGGAGAAGGAGAAGGTGAAGTCTGGAGGGTGAATCAGAAGAAGTAGAAGAAGCAGAAGGAGAAGGTGATGTCTGGAGGGTGAAGCAGAAGAAGTAGAAGACGGAGAAGGAGAAGGTGAAGTCAGGAGGGTGAATCAGAAGAAGTAGAAGAAGGAGAAGGAGAAGGTGAAGTCTGGAGGGTGAATCAGAAGAAGTAGAAGAAGGAGAAGGTGAAGTCTGGAGGATGAATCAGAAGAAGCAGAAGAAGGAGAAGGAGAAGGTGAAGTCTGGAGGGTGAATCAGAAGAAGCAGAAGAAGGAGAAGGAGAAGATAAAGTCTGGAGGGTGAATCAGAATAAGCAGAAGAAGGAGAAGGAGAAGGTGAAGTCTGGAGGGTGAATCAGAAGAAGCAGAAGAAGTAGAAGGAGAAGGTGAAGTCTGGAGGGTGAATCAGAAGAAGCAGAATAAGGAGAAGGAGAAGGTGAAGTCTGGAGGGTGAATCAGAAGAAGCAGAAGAAGGAGATGGAGAAGGTGAAGTCTGGAGGGTGAATCAGAAGAAGCAGAAGAAGGAGAAGGAGAAGGTGAAGTCTGGAGGGTGAAGCAGAAGAAGTAGAAGAAGGAGAAGGAGAAGGTGAAGTCAGGAGGGTGAATCAGAAGATGTAGAAGAAGAAGAAGGAGAAGGTGAGGTCTGGAGGGTGAATCAGAAGAATCAGAAGAAGGAGAAGGAGAAGGTGAAGTCTGGAGGGTGAATCAGAAGAAGCAGAAGAAGGAGAAGGAGAAGGTGAAGTCTGGAGGGTGAATCAGAAGAAGCAGAAGAAGGAGAAGGAGAAGGTGAAGTCTGGAGGGTGAATCAGAAGAAGCAGAAGAAGGAGAAGGAGAAGATGAAGTCTGGAGTGTGAATCAGAAGAAATAGAAGAAGGAGAAGGAGAAGGTGAAGTCTGGAGGGTGAATCAGAAGAAGCAGAAGAAGGAGAAGGAGAAGGTGAAGTCTGGAGGGTGAATCAGAAGAAGCAGAAGAAGGAGAAGGAGAAGGTGAAGTCTGGAGGGTGAATCAGAAGAAGCAGAATAAGGAGAAGGAGAAGGTGAAGTTTGGAGGGTGAATCAGAAGAAGCAGAAGAAGGAGAAGGAGAAGGTGAAGTCTGGAGGGTGAATCAGAAGAAGTAGAAGAAGCAGAAGGAGAAGGTGATGTCTGGAGGGTGAAGCAGAAGAAGTAGAAGACGGAGAAGGAGAAGGTGAAGTCAGGAGGGTGAATCAGAAAAAGTAGAAGAAGGAGAAGGAGAAGGTGAAGTCTGGAGGGTGAATCAGAAGAAGCAGAAGAAGGAGAAGGAGAAGGTGAAGTCTGGACGGTGAATCAGAAGAAGCAGAAGAAGGAGAAGGAGAAGGTGAAGTCTGGAGGGTGAATCAGAAGAAGCAGAATAAGGAGAAGGAGAAGGTGAAGTCTGGAGGGTGAATCAGAAGAAGCAGAAGAAGGAGAAGGAGAAGGTGAATTCTGGAGGGTGAATCAGAAGAAGTAGAAGAAGCAGAAGGAGAAGGTGAAGTCTGGAGGGTGAAGCAGAAGAAGTAGAAGAATGAGAAGGAGAAGGTGAAGTCAGGAGGGTGAATCAGAAAAAGTAGAAGAAGGACAAGGAGAAGGTAAAGTCTGGAGGGTGAATCAGAAGAATCAGAAGAAGGAGAAGGAGACGGTGAAGTCTGGAGGGTGAATCAGAAAAAGCAGAAGAAAGAGAAGGAGAAGGTGAAGTCTGGAGGGTGAAGCAGAAGAAGCAGAAGAAGGAGAAGGAGAAGGTGAAGACTGGAGGGTGAATCAGAAGAAGCAGAAAAAGGAGAAGGAGAAGGTGAAGTCTGGAGGGAGAAGCAGAAGAAGTAGAAGAGGGAGAAGGAGAAGGTGAAGTCTGGAGGGTGAATCAGAAGAAGTAGAAGAAGGAGAAGGAGAAGGTGAAGTCTGGAGGGTGAATCAGAAGAAGGAGAAGAAGGAGAAGGAGAAGGTGAAGTCTGGAGGGTGAATCAGAAGAAGCAGAAGAAGGAGAAGGAGAAGGTGAAGTCAGGAGGTTGAATCAGAAGAAGTAGAAGAAGGAGAAGGAGAAGGTGTAGACTGGAGGGTGAATCAGAAGAAGTAGACGAAGGAGAAGGAGAAGGTGAAGTCTGGAGGGTGAATCAAAAGAAGCAGAAGAAGGAGAAGGAGAAGGTGAAGTCTGGAGGGTGAATCAGAAGAAGTAGAAGAAGGAGAAGGAGAAGGTGAAGTCTGGAGGGTGAATCAGAAGAAGCAGAAGAAGGAGAAGGAGAAGGTGAAGTCTGGAGGGTGAATCAGAAGAAGCAGAAGAAGGAGAAGGAGAAGGTGAAGTCTGGAGGGTGAATCAGAAGAAGCAGAAGAAGTAGAAGGAGAAGGTGAAGCCTGGAGGGTGAATCAGAAGAAGTAGAAGAAGGAGAAGGAGAAGGTGAAGTCTGTAGGGTGAATCAGAAGAAGTAGAAGAAGGAGAAGGAGAAGGTGAAGTCTGGAGGGTGAATCAGAAGAAGCAGAAGAAGGAGAAGGAGAAGGTGAAGTCTGGAGGGTGAATCAGAAGAATCAGAAGAAGGAGAAGGAGAAGATGAAGTCTGGAGGGTGAATCAGAAGAAGTAGAAGAAGGAGAAGGAGAAGGTAAAGTCTGGAGGGTGAATCAGAAGAAGCAGAAGAAGGAGAAGGAGAAGGTGAAGTCTGGAGGGTGAATCAGAAGAAGCAGAAGAAGGAGAAGGAGAAGTTGAAGTCTGGAGGGTGAATCAGAAGAAGCAGAATAAGGAGAAGGAGAAGGTGAAGTCTGGAGGGTGAATCAGAAGAAGCAGAAGAAGGAGAAGGAGAAGGTGAAGTCTGGGGGGTGAATCAGAAGAAGTAGAAGAAGCAGAAGGAGAAGGTGAATTCTGGAGGGTGAAGCAGAAGAAGTAGAAGAAGGAGAAGGAGAAGGTGAAGTCAGGAGGGTGAATCAGAAGATGTAGAAGAAGGAGAAGGAGAAGGCGAGGTCTGGAGGGTGAATCAGAAGAATCAGAAGAAGGAGAAGGAGAAGGTGAAGTCTGGTGGGTGAATCAGAAGAAGCAGAAGAAAGAGAAGGAGAAGGTGAAGTCTGGAGGGTGAAGCAGAAGAAGCAGAAGAAGGAGAAGTAGAAGGTGAAGACTGGAGGGTGAATCAGAAGAAATAGAAGAAGGAGAAGGAGAAGGTGAAGTCTGGAGGGTGAATCAGAAGAAGTAGAAGAAGGAGAAGGAGAAGGTGAAGTCTGGAGTGTGAATCAGAAGAAGTAGAAGAAGGAGAAGGAGAAGGTGAAGTCTGGAGGGTGAATCAGAAGAAGCAGAATAAGTAGAATGAGAAGGTGAAGTCTGGAGGGTGAATCAGAAGAAGTAGAAGAAGGAGAAGGAGAAGGTGAAGTCTGGAGGGTGAATCAGAAGAAGTAGAAGAAGGAGAAGGAGAAGGTGAAGTCTGGAGGGTGAATCAGAAGAAGCAGAAGAAGGAGAAGGAGAAGGTGAAGTCTGGAGGGTGAATCAGAAGAAGCAGAAGAAGGAGAAGGAGAAGATGAAGTCTGGAGGGTGAATCAGAAGAAGTAGAAGAAGGAGAAGGAGAAGGTGAAGTCTGGAGGGTGAATCAGAAGAAGCAGAAGAAGGAGAAGGAGAAGGTGAAGTCTGGAGGGTGAATCAGAAGAAGCAGAAGAAGGAGAAGGAGAAGGTGAAGTCTGGAGGGTGAATCAGAAGAAGCAGAATAAGGAGAAGGAGAAGGTGAAGTCTGGAGGGTGAATCAGAAGAAGCAGAAGAAGGAGAAGGAGAAGGTGAAGTCTGGAGGGTGAATCAGAAGAAGTAGAAGAAGCAGAAGGAGAAGGTGAAGTCTGGAGGGTGAAGCAGAAGAAGTAGAAGACGGAGAAGGAGAAGGTGAAGTCAGGAGGGTGAATCAGAAGATGTAGAAGAAGGAGAAAGAGAAGGTGAAGTCTGGAGGGTGAATCAGAAGAATCAGAAGAAGGAGAAGGAGAAGGTGAAGTCTGGAGGGTGAATCAGAAGAAGCAGAAGAAAGAGAAGGAGAAGGTGAAGTCTGGAGGGTGAAGCAGAAGAAGCAGAAGAAGGAGAAGGAGAAGGTGAAGACTGGAGGGTGAATCAGAAGAAATAGAAGAAGGAGAAGGAGAAGGTGAAGTCTGGAGGGTGAATCAGAAGAAGCAGAAGAAGGAGAAGGAGAAGGTGAAGTCTGGAGGGTGAATCAGAAGAAGTAGAAGAAGGAGAAGGTGAAGTCTGGAGGATGAATCAGAAGTAGCAGAAGAAGGAGAAGGAGAAGGTGAAGTCTGGAGGGTGAATCAGAAGAAGCAGAAGAAGGAGAAGGAGAAGATGAAGTCTGGAGGGTGAATCAGAATAAGCAGAAGAAGGAGAAGGAGAAGGTGAAGTCTGGAGGGTGAATCAGAAGAAGCAGAAGAAGTAGAAGGAGAAGGTGAAGTCTGGAGGGTGAATCAGAAGAAGCAGAATAAGGAGAAGGAGAAGGTGAAGTCTGGAGGGTGAATCAGAAGAAGCAGAAGAAGGAGAAGGAGAAGGTGAAGTCTGGAGGGTGAATCAGAAGAAGCAGAAGAAGGAGAAGGAGAAGGTGAAGTCTGGAGGGTGAAGCAGAAGAAGTAGAAGAAGGAGAAGGAGAAGGTGAAGTCAGGAGGGTGAATCAGAAGATGTAGAAGAAGAAGAAGGAGAAGGTGAGGTCTGGAGGGTGAATCAGAAGAATCAGAAGAAGGAGAAGGAGAAGGTGAAGTCTGGAGGGTGAATCAGAAGAAGCAGAAGAAGGAGAAGGTGAAGGTGAAGTCTGGAGGGTGAATCAGAAGAAGCAGAATAAGGAGAAGGAGAAGGTGAAGTCTGGAGGGTGAATCAGAAGAAGCAGAAGAAGGAGAAGGAGAAGGTGAAGTCTGGAGGGTGAATCAGAAGAAGTAGAAGAAGCAGAAGGAGAAGGTGAAGTCTGGAGGGTGAAGCAGAAGAAGTAGAAGACGGAGAAGGAGAAGGTGAAGTCAGGAGGGTGAATCAGAAGATGTAGAAGAAGGTGAAAGAGAAGGTGAAGTCTGGAGGGTGAATCAGAAGAATCAGAAGAAGGAGAAGGAGAAGGTGAAGTCTGGAGGGTGAATCAGAAGAAGCAGAAGAAAGAGAAGGAGAAGGTGAAGTCTGGAGGGTGAAGCAGAAGAAGCAGAAGAAGGAGAAGGAGAAGGTGAAGACTGGAGGGTGAATCAGAAGAAATAGAAGAAGGAGAAGGAGAAGGTGAAGTCTGGAGGGTGAATCAGAAGAAGTAGAAGAAGGAGAAGGAGAAGGTGAAGTCTGGAGGGTGAATCAGAAGAAGTAGAAGAAGGAGAAGGAGAAGGTGAAGTCTGGAGGATGAATCAGAAGAAGCAGAAGAAGGAGAAGGAGAAGGTGAAGTCTGGAGGGTGAATCAGAAGAAGCAGAAGAAGGAGAAGGAGAAGATGAAGTCTGGAGGGTGAATCAGAATAAGCAGAAGAAGGAGAAGGAGAAGGTGAAGTCTGGAGGGTGAATCAGAAGAAGCAGAAGAAGTAGAAGGAGAAGGTGAAGTCTGGAGGGTGAATCAGAAGAAGCAGAATAAGGAGAAGGAGAAGGTGAAGTCTGGAGGGTGAATCAGAAGAAGCAGAAGAAGGAGAAGGAGAAGGTGAAGTCTGGAGGGTGAATCAGAAGAAGCAGAATAAGGAGAAGGAGAAGGTGAAGTCTGGAGGGTGAATCAGAAGAAGCAGAAGAAGGAGAAGGAGAAGGTGAAGTCTGGAGGGTGAAGCAGAAGAAGTAGAAGAAGGAGAAGGAGAAGGTGAAGTCAGGAGGGTGAATCAGAAGATGTAGAAGAAGAAGAAGGAGAAGGTGAGGTCTGGAGGGTGAATCAGAAGAATCAGAAGAAGGAGAAGGAGAAGGTGAAGTCTGGAGGGTGAATCAGAAGAAGCAGAAGAAAGAGAAGGTGAAGGTGAAGTCTGGAGGGTGAAGCAGAAGAAGCAGAAGAAGGAGAAGGAGAAGGTGAAGACTGGAGGCTGAATCAGAAGAAATAGAAGAAGGAGAAGGAGAAGGTGATGTCTGGAGGGTGAATCAGAAGAAGTAGAAGAAGGAGAAGGAGAAGGTGAAGTCTGGAGTGTGAATCAGAAGAAGTAGAAGAAGGAGATGGAGAAGGTGAAGTCTGGAGGGTGAATCAGAAGAAGCAGAAGAAGGAGAAGGAGAAGGTGAAGTCTGGAGGGTGAATCAGAAGAAGCAGAAGAAGTAGAAGGCGAAGGTGAAGTCTGGAGGGTGAATCAGAAGAAGTAGAAGAAGGAGAAGGAGAAGGTGAAGTCTGGAGGGTGAATCAGAAGATGCAGAAGAAGGAGAAGGAGAAGGTGAAGTCTGGAGGGTGAAGCAGAAGAAGCAGAAGAAGGAGAAGGAGAAGGTGAAGACTGGAGGGTGAATCAGAAGAAATAGAAGAAGGAGAAGGAGAAGGTGAAGTCTGGAGGGTGAATCAGAAGAAGTAGAAGAAGGAGAAGGAGAAGGTGAAGTCTGGAGAGTGAATCAGAAGAAGTAGAAGAAGGAGAAGGAGAAGGTGAAGTCTGGAGTGTGAATCAGAAGAAGTAGAAGAAGGAGAAGGAGAAGGTGAAGTCTGGAGGGTGAATCAGAAGAAGCAGAAGAAGGAGAAGGAGAAGGTGAAGTCTGGAGGGTGAATCAGAAGAAGCAGAAGAAGTAGAATGAGAAGGTGAAGTCTGGAGGGTGAATCAGAAGAAGTAGAAGAAGGAGAAGGAGAAGGTGAAGTCTGGAGGGTGAATCAGAAGAAGTAGAAGAAGGAGAAGGAGAAGGTGAAGTCTGGAGGGTGAATCAGAAGAAGCAGAAGAAGGAGATGGAGAAGGTGAAGTCTGGAGGGTGAATCAGAAGAAGCAGAAGAAGGAGAAGGAGAAGATGAAGTCTGGAGGGTGAATCAGAAGAAGTAGAAGAAGGAGAAGGAGAAGGTGAAGTCTGGAGGGTGAATCAGAAGAAGCAGAAGAAGGAGAAGGAGAAGGTGAAGTCTGGAGGGTGAATCAGAAGAAGCAGAAGAAGGAGACGGAGAAGGTGAAGTCTGGAGGGTGAATCAGAAGAAGCAGATTAAGGAGAAGGAGAAGGTGAAGTCTGGAGGGTGAATCATAAGAAGCAGAAGAAGGAGAAGGAGAAGGTGAAGTCTGGAGGGTGAATCAGAAGAAGTAGAAGAAGCAGAAGGAGAAGGTGAAGTCTGGAGGGTGAAGCAGAAGAAGTAGAAGACGGAGAAGGAGAAGGTGAAGTCAGGAGGATGAATCAGAAGATGTAGAAGAAGGAGAAGGAGAAGGTGAAGTCTGGAGGGTGAATCAGAAGAATCAGAAGAAGGAGAAGGAGAAGGTGAAGTCTGGAGGGTGAATCAGAAGAAGCAGAAGAAAGAGAAGGAGAAGGTGAAGTCTGGAGGGTGAAGCAGAAGAAGCAGAAGAAGGAGAAGGAGAAGGTGAAGACTGGAGGGTGAATCAGAAGAAATAGAAGAAGGAGAAGGAGAAGGTGAAGTCTGGAGGGTGAATCAGAAGAAGTAGAAGAAGGAGAAGGAGAAGGTGAAGTCTGGAGGGTGAATCAGAAGAAGCAGAATAAGGAGAAGGAGAAGGTGAAGTCTGGAGGGTGAATCAGAAGAAGCAGAAGAAGGAGAAGGAGAAGGTGAAGTCTGGAGGGTGAATCAGAAGAAGTAGAAGAAGCAGAAGGAGAAGGTGAAGTCTGGAGGGTGAAGCAGAAGAAGTAGAAGAAGGAGAAGGAGAAGGTGAAGTCAGGAGGGTGAATCAGAAGATGTAGAAGAAGGAGAAGGAGAAGGTGAGGTCTGGAGGGTGAATCAGAAGAATCAGAAGAAGGAGAAGGAGAAGGTGAAGTCTGGAGGGTGAATCAGAAGAAGCAGAAGAAAGAGAAGGAGAAGGTGAAGTCTGGAGGGTGAAGCAGAAGAAGCAGAAGAAGGAGAAGGAGAAGGTGAAGACTGGAGGGTGAATCAGAAGAAATAGAAGAAGGAGAAGGAGAAGGTGAAGTCTGGAGGGTGAATCAGAAGAAGTAGAAGAAGGAGAAGGAGAAGGTGAAGTCTGGAGTGTGAATCAGAAGAAGTAGAAGAAGGAGAAGGAGAAGGTGAAGTCTGGAGGGTGAATCAGAAGAAGCAGAAGAAGGAGAAGGAGAAGGTGAAGTCTGGAGGGTGAATCAGAAGAATCAGAAGAAGTAGAATGAGAAGGTGAAGTCTGGAGGGTGAATCAGAAGAAGTAGAAGAAGGAGAAGGAGAAGGTGAAGTCTGGAGGGTGAATCAGCAGAAGTAGAAGAAGGAGAAGGAGAAGGTGAAGTCTGGAGGGTGAATCAGAAGAAGCAGAAGAAGGAGAAGGAGAAGGTGAAGTCTGGAGGGAGAAGCAGAAGAAGTAGAAGAAGGAGAAGGAGAAGGTGAAGTCTGCAGGGTGAATCAGAAGAAGTAGAAGAAGGAGAAGGAGAAGGTGAAGTCTGGAGGGTGAATCAGAAGAAGGAGAAGAAGGAGAAGGAGAAGGTGAAGTCTGGAGGGTGAATCAGAAGAAGCAGAAGAAGGAGAAGGAGAAGGTGAAGTCAGGAGGGTGAATCAGAAGAAGTAGAAGAAGGAGAAGGAGAAGGTGTAGACTGGAGGGTGAATCAGAAGAAGTAGACGAAGGAGAAGGAGAAGGTGAAGTCTGGAGGGTGAATCAGAAGAAGCAGAAGAAGGAGAACGAGAAGGTGAAGTCTGGAGGGTGAATCAGAAGAAGTAGAAGAAGGAGAAGGAGAAGGTGAAGTCTGGAGGGTGAATCAGAAGAAGCAGAAGAAGGAGAAGGAGAAGGTGAAGTCTGGAGGGTGAATCAGAAGAAGCAGAAGAAGGAGAAGGAGAAGGTGAAGTCTGGAGGGTGAATCAGAAGAAGCAGAAGAAGTAGAAGGAGAAGGTGAAGCCTGGAGGGTGAATCAGAAGAAGGAGAAGAAGGAGAAGGAGAAGGTGAAGTCTGGAGGGTGAATCAGAAGAAGTAGAAGAAGGAGAAGGAGAAGGTGAAGTCTGGAGGGTGAATCAGAAGAAGCAGAAGAAAGAGAAGGAGAAGGTGAAGTCTGGAGGGTGAATCAGAAGAAGCAGAAGAAGGAGAAGGAGAAGATGAAGTCTGGAGGGTGAATCAGAAGAAGTAGAAGAAGGAGAAGGAGAAGGTGAAGTCTGGCGGGTGAATCAGAAGAAGCAGAAGAAGGAGAAGGAGAAGGTGAAGTCTGGAGGGTGAATCAGAAGAAGCATAAGAAGGAGAAGGAGAAGGTGAAGTCTGGAGGTTGAATCAGATGAAGCAGAATAAGGAGAAGGAGAAGATGAAGTCTGGAGGGTGAATCAGAAGAAGCAGAAGAAGGAGAAGGAGAAGGTGAAGTCTGGGGGGTGAATCGGAAGAAGTAGAAGAAGCAGAAGGAGAAGGTGAAGTCTGGAGGGTGAAGCAGAAGAAGTAGAAGAAGGAGAAGGAGAAGGTGAAGTCAGGAGGGTGAATCAGAAGAAGTAGAAGAAGGAGAAGGAGAAGGTGAAGTCTGGAGTGTGAATCAGAAGAAGTAGAAGAAGGAGAAGGAGAAGGTGAAGTCTGGAGGGTGAATCAGAAGAAGCAGAAGAAGGAGAAGGAGAAGGTGAAGTCTGGAGGGTGAATCAGAAGAAGCAGAAGAAGTAGAATGAGAAGGTGAAGTCTGGAGGGTGAATCAGAAGAAGTAGAAGAAGGAGAAGGAGAAGGTGAAGTCTGGAGGGTGAATCAGCAGAAGTAGAAGAAGGAGAAGGAGAAGGTGAAGTCTGGAGGGTGAATCAGAAGAAGCAGAAGAAGGAGAAGGAGAAGGTGAAGTCTGGAGGGAGAAGCAGAAGAAGTAGAAGAAGGAGAAGGAGAAGGTGAAGTCTGCAGGGTGAATCAGAAGAAGTAGAAGAAGGAGAAGGAGAAGGTGAAGTCTGGAGGGTGAATCAGAAGAAGGAGAAGAAGGAGAAGGAGAAGGTGAAGTCTGGAGGGTGAATCAGAAGAAGCAGAAGAAGGAGAAGGAGAAGGTGAAGTCAGGAGGGTGAATCAGAAGAAGTAGAAGAAGGAGAAGGAGAAGGTGTAGACTGGAGGGTGAATCAGAAGAAGTAGACGAAGGAGAAGGAGAAGGTGAAGTCTGGAGGGTGAATCAGAAGAAGCAGAAGAAGGAGAACGAGAAGGTGAAGTCTGGAGGGTGAATCAGAAGAAGTAGAAGAAGGAGAAGGAGAAGGTGAAGTCTGGAGGGTGAATCAGAAGAAGCAGAAGAAGGAGAAGGAGAAGGTGAAGTCTGGAGGGTGAATCAGAAGAAGCAGAAGAAGGAGAAGGAGAAGGTGAAGTCTGGAGGGTGAATCAGAAGAAGCAGAAGAAGTAGAAGGAGAAGGTGAAGCCTGGAGGGTGAATCAGAAGAAGGAGAAGAAGGAGAAGGAGAAGGTGAAGTCTGGAGGGTGAATCAGAAGAAGTAGAAGAAGGAGAAGGAGAAGGTGAAGTCTGGAGGGTGAATCAGAAGAAGCAGAAGAAAGAGAAGGAGAAGGTGAAGTCTGGAGGGTGAATCAGAAGAAGCAGAAGAAGGAGAAGGAGAAGATGAAGTCTGGAGGGTGAATCAGAAGAAGTAGAAGAAGGAGAAGGAGAAGGTGAAGTCTGGAGGGTGAATCAGAAGAAGCAGAAGAAGGAGAAGGAGAAGGTGAAGTCTGGAGGGTGAATCAGAAGAAGCATAAGAAGGAGAAGGAGAAGGTGAAGTCTGGAGGTTGAATCAGATGAAGCAGAATAAGGAGAAGGAGAAGATGAAGTCTGGAGGGTGAATCAGAAGAAGCAGAAGAAGGAGAAGGAGAAGGTGAAGTCTGGGGGGTGAATCGGAAGAAGTAGAAGAAGCAGAAGGAGAAGGTGAAGTCTGGAGGGTGAAGCAGAAGAAGTAGAAGAAGGAGAAGGAGAAGGTGAAGTCAGGAGGGTGAATCAGAAGATGTAGAAGAAGGAGAAGGAGAAGGCGAGGTCTGGAGGGTGAATCAGAAGAATCAGAAGAAGGAGAAGGAGAAGGTGAAGTCTGGAGGGTGAATCAGAAGAAGCAGAAGAAAGAGAAGGAGAAGGTGAAGTCTGGAGGGTGAAGCAGAAGAAGCAGAAGAAGGAGAAGTAGAAGGTGAAGACTGGAGGGTGAATCAGAAGAAATAGAAGAAGGAGAAGGAGAAGGTGAAGTCTGGAGGGTGAATCAGAAGAAGTAGAAGAAGGAGAAGGAGAAGGTGAAGTTTGGAGTGTGAATCAGAAGAAGTAGAAGAAGGAGAAGGAGAAGGTGAAGTCTGGAGGGTGAATCAGAAGAAGCAGAAGAAGGAGAAGGAGAAGGTGAAGTCTGGAGGGTGAATCAGAAGAAGCAGAATAAGTAGAATGAGAAGGTGAAGTCTGGAGGGTGAATCAGAAGAAGTAGAAGAAGGAGAAGGAGAAGGTGAAGTCTGGAGGGTGAATCAGAAGAAGGAGAAGAAGGAGAAGGTGAAGTCTGGAGGGTGAATCAGAAGAAGCAGAAGAAGGAGAAGGAGAAGGTGAAGTCTGGAGGGTGAATCAGAAGAAGCAGAAGAAGGAGAAGATGAAGTCTGGAGGGTGAATCAGAAGAAGTAGAAGAAGGAGAAGGAGAAGGTGAAGTCTGGAGGGTGAATCAGAAGAAGCAGAAGAAGGAGAAGGAGAAGGTGAAGTCTGGAGGGTGAATCAGAAGAAGCAGAAGAAGGAGAAGGAGAAGGTGAAGTCTGGAGGGTGAATCAGAAGAAGCAGAATAAGGAGAAGGAGAAGGTGAAGTCTGGAGGGTGAATCAGAAGAAGCAGAAGAAGGAGAAGGAGAAGGTGAAGTCTGGAGGGTGAATCAGAAGAAGTAGAAGAAGCAGAAGGAGAAGGTGAAGTCTGGAGGGTGAAGCAGAAGAAGTAGAAGATGGAGAAGGAGAAGGTGAAGTCAGGAGGGTGAATCAGAAGATGTAGAAGAAGGAGAAGGAGAAGGTGAAGTCTGGAGGGTGAATCCGAAGAATCAGAAGAAGGAGAAGGAGAAGGTGAAGTCTGGAGGGTGAATCAGAAGAAGCAGAAGAAAGAGAAGGAGAAGGTGAAGTCTGGAGGGTGAAGCAGAAGAAGCAGAAGAAGGAGAAGGAGAAGGTGAAGACTGGAGGGTGAATCAGAAGAAATAGAAGAAGGAGAAGGAGAAGGTGAAGTCTGGAGGGTGAATCAGAAGAAGTAGAAGATGGAGAAGGAGAAGGTGAAGTCTGGAGGGTGAATCAGAAGAAGTAGAAGAAGGAGAAGGTGAAGTCTGGAGGATGAATCAGAAGAAGCAGAAGAAGGAGAAGGAGAAGGTGAAGTCTGGAGGGTGAATCAGAAGAAGCAGAAGAAGGAGAAGGAGAAGATGAAGTCTGGAGGGTGAATCAGAATAAGCAGAAGAAGGAGAAGGAGAAGGTGAAGTCTGGAGGGTGAATCAGAAGAAGCAGAAGAAGTAGAAGGAGAAGGTGAAGTCTGGAGGGTGAATCAGAAGAAGCAGAATAAGGAGAAGGAGAAGGTGAAGTCTGGAGGGTGAATCAGAAGAAGCAGAAGAAGGAGAAGGAGAAGGTGAAGTCTGGAGGGTGAATCAGAAGAAGCAGAATAAGGAGAAGGAGAAGGTGAAGTCTGGAGGGTGAATCAGAAGAAGCAGAAGAAGGAGAAGGAGAAGGTGAAGTCTGGAGGGTGAATCAGAAGAAGTAGAAGAAGCAGAAGGAGAAGGTGAAGTCTGGAGGGTGAAGCAGAAGAAGTAGAAGAAGGAGAAGGAGAAGGTGAAGTCAGGAGGGTGAATCAGAAGATGTAGAAGAAGGAGAAGGAGAAGGTGAGGTCTGGAGGGTGAATCAGAAGAATCAGAAGAAGGAGAAGGAGAAGGTGAAGTCTGGAGGGTGAATCAGAAGAAGCAGAAGAAAGAGAAGGAGAAGGTGAAGTCTGGAGGGTGAAGCAGAAGAAGCAGAAGAAGGAGAAGGAGAAGGTGAAGACTGGAGGGTGAATCAGAAGAAATAGAAGAAGGAGAAGGAGAAGGTGAAGTCTGGAGGGTGAATCAGAAGAAGTAGAAGAAGGAGAAGGAGAAGGTGAAGTCTGGAGTGTGAATCAGAAGAAGTAGAAGAAGGAGAAGGAGAAGGTGAAGTCTGGAGGGTGAATCAGAAGAAGCAGAAGAAGGAGAAGGAGAAGGTGAAGTCTGGAGGGTGAATCAGAAGAAGCAGAAGAAGTAGAATGAGAAGGTGACGTCTGGAGGGTGAATCAGAAGAAGTAGAAGAAGGAGAAGGAGAAGGTGAAGTCTGGAGGGTGAATCAGAAGAAGTAGAAGAAGGAGAAGGAGAAGGTCAAGTCTGGAGGGTAAATCAGAAGAAGCAGAAGAAGGAGAAGGAGAAGGTGAAGTCTGGAGGGTGAATCAGAAGAAGCAGAAGAAGGAGAAGGAGAAGATGGAGTCTGGAGGGTGAATCAGAAGAAATAGAAGAAGGAGAAGGAGAAGGTGAAGTCTGGAGGGTGAATCAGAAGAAGCAGAAGAAGGAGAAGGAGAAGGTGAAGTCTGGAGGGTGAATCAGAAGCAGCAGAAGAAGGAGAAGGAGAAGGTGAAGTCTGGAGGGTGAATCAGAAGAAGCAGAATAAGGAGAAGGAGAAGGTGAAGTCTGGAGGGTGAATCAGAAGAAGCAGAAGAAGGAGAAGGAGAAGGTGAAGTCTGGAGGGGGAATCAGAAGAAGTAGAAGAAGCAGAAGGAGAAGGTGAAGTCTGGAGGGTGAAGCAGAAGAAGTAGAAGACGGAGAAGGAGAAGGTGAAGTCAGGAGGATGAATCAGAAGATGTAGAAGAAGGAGAAGGAGAAGGTGAAGTCTGGAGGTTGAATCAGAAGAATCAGAAGAAGGAGAAGGAGAAGGTGAAGTCTGGAGGGTGAATCAGAAGAAGCAGAAGAAAGAGAAGGAGAAGGTGAAGTCTGGAGGGTGAAGCAGAAGAAGCAGAAGAAGGAGAAGGAGAAGGTGAAGACTGGAGGGTGAATCAGAAGAAATAGAAGAAGGAGAAGGAGAAGCTGAAGTCTGGAGGGTGAATCAGAAGAAGTAGAAGAAGGAGAAGGAGAAGGTGAAGTCTGGAGGGTGAATCAGAAGAAGCAGAATAAGGACAAGGAGAAGGTGAAGTCTGGAGGGTGAATCAGAAGAAGCAGAAGAAGGAGAAGGAGAAGGTGAAGTCTGGAGGGTGAATCAGAAGAAGTAGAAGAAGCAGAAGGAGAAGGTGAAGTCTGGAGGGTGAAGCAGAAGAAGTAGAAGAAGGAGAAGGAGAAGGTGAAGTCAGGAGGGTGAATCAGAAGATGTAGAAGAAGGAGAAGGAGAAGGTGAGGTCTGGAGGGTGAATCAGAAGAATCAGAAGAAGGAGAAGGAGAAGGTGAAGTCTAGAGGGTGAATCAGAAGAAGCAGAAGAAAGAGAAGGAGAAGGTGAAGACTGGAGGGTGAATCAGAAGATGTAGAAGAAGGAGAAGGAGAAGGTGAGGTCTGGAGGGTGAAGCAGAAGAAGCAGAAGAAGAAGAAGGAGAAGGTGAAGTCAGGAGGGTGAATCAGAAGAAGTAGAAGAAGGAGAAGGGGAAGGTGTAGACTGGAGGGTGAATCAGAAGAAGTAGACGAAGGAGAAGGAGAAGGTGAAGTCTGGAGGGTGAATCAGAAGAAGCAGAAGAAGGAGAAGGAGAAGATGAAGTCTGGAGGGTGAATCAGAAGAAGTAGAAGAAGGAGAAGGAGAAGGTGAAGTCTGGAGGGTGAATCAGAAGAAGCAGAAGAAGGAGAAGGAGAAGGTGAAGTCTGGAGGGTGAATCAGAAGAAGCAGAAGAAGGAGAAGGAGAAGGTGAAGTCTGGAGGGTGAATCAGAAGAAGCAGAAGAAGTAGAAGGAGAAGGTGAAGCCTGGAGGGTGAATCAGAAGAAGGAGAAGAAGGAGAAGGAGAAGGTGAAGTCTGGAGGGTGAATCAGAAGAAGTAGAAGAAGGAGAAGGAGAAGGTGAAGTCTGGAGGGTGAATCAGAAGAAGCAGAAGAAAGAGAAGGAGAAGGTGAAGTCTGGAGGGTGAATCAGAAGAAGCAGAAGAAGGAGAAGGAGAAGATGAAGTCTGGAGGGTGAATCAGAAGAAGTAGAAGAAGGAGAAGGAGAAGGTGAAGTCTGGAGGGTGAATCAGAAGAAGCAGAAGAAGGAGAAGGAGAAGGTGAAGTCTGGAGGGTGAATCAGAAGAAGCATAAGAAGGAGAAGGAGAAGGTGAAGTCTGGAGGTTGAATCAGAAGAAGCAGAATAAGGAGAAGGAGAAGATGAAGTCTGGAGGGTGAATCAGAAGAAGCAGAAGAAGGAGAAGGAGAAGGTGAAGTCTGGGGGGTGAATCGGAAGAAGTAGAAGAAGCAGAAGGAGAAGGTGAAGTCTGGAGGGTGAAGCAGAAGAAGTAGAAGAAGGAGAAGGAGAAGGTGAAGTCAGGAGGGTGAATCAGAAGATGTAGAAGAAGGAGAAGGAGAAGGCGAGGTCTGGAGGGTGAATCAGAAGAATCAGAAGAAGGAGAAGGAGACGGTGAAGTCTGGAGGGTGAATCAGAAGAAGCAGAAGAAAGAGAAGGAGAAGGTGAAGTCTGGAGGGTGAAGCAGAAGAAGCAGAAGAAGGAGAAGTAGAAGGTGAAGACTGGAGGGTGAATCAGAAGAAATAGAGGAAGGAGAAGGAGAAGGTGAAGTCTGGAGGGTGAATCAGAAGAAGTAGAAGAAGGAGAAGGAGAAGGTGAAGTCTGGAGGGTGAATCAGAAGAAGCAGAAGAAGGAGAAGGAGAAGGTGAAGTCTGGAGGGTGAATCAGAAGAAGCAGAATAAGTAGAATGAGAAGGTGAAGTCTGGAGGGTGAATCAGAAGAAGTAGAAGAAGGAGAAGGAGAAGGTGAAGTCTGGAGGGTGAATCAGAAGAAGTAGAAGAAGGAGAAGGAGAAGGTGAAGTCTGGAGGATGAATCAGAAGAAGCAGAAGAAGGAGAAGGAGAAGGTGAAGTCTGGAGGGTGAATCAGAAGAAGCAGAAGAAGGAGAAGGCTAAGATGAAGTCTGGAGGGTGAATCAGAATAAGCAGAAGAAGGAGAATTAGAAGGTGAAGTCTGGAGGGTGAATCAGAAGAAGCAGAAGAAGTAGAAGGAGAAGGTGAAGTCTGGAGGGTGAATCAGAAGAAGCAGAATAAGGAGAAGGAGAAGGTGAAGTCTGGAGGGTGAATCAAAAGAAGCAGAAGAAGGAGAAGGAGAAGGTGAAGTCTGGAGGGTGAATCAGAAGAAGCAGAATAAGGAGAAGGAGAAGGTGAAGTCTGGAGGGTGAATCAGAAGAAGCAGAAGAAGGAGAAGGAGAAGGTGAAGTCTGGAGGGTGAAGCAGAAGAAGTAGAAGAAGGAGAAGGAGAAGGTGAAGTCAGGAGGGTGAATCAGAAGATGTAGAAGAAGAAGAAGGAGAAGGTGAGGTCTGGAGGGTGAATCAGAAGAATCAGAAGAAGGAGAAGGAGAAGGTGAAGTCTGGAGGGTGAATCAGAAGAAGCAGAAGAAAGAGAAGGAGAAGGTGAAGTCTGGAGGGTGAAGCAGAAGAAGCAGAAGAAGGAGAAGGAGAAGGTGAAGACTGGAGGGTGAATCAGAAGAAATAGAAGAAGGAGAAGGAGAAGGTGAAGTCTGGAGGGTGAATCAGAAGAAGTAGAAGAAGGAGAAGGAGAAGGTGAAGTCTGGAGTGTGAATCAGAAGAAGTAGAAGAAGGAGAAGGAGAAGGTGAAGTCTGGAGGGTGAATCAGAAGAAGCAGAAGAAGGAGAAGGAGAAGGTGAAGTCTGGAGGGTGAATCAGAAGAAGCAGAAGAAGTAGAAGGCGAAGGTGAAGTCTGGAGGGTGAATCAGAAGAAGTAGAAGAAGGAGAAGGAGAAGGTGAAGTCTGGAGGGTGAATCAGAAGAAGCAGAAGAAGGAGAAGGTGAAGTCTGGAGGGTGAAGCAGAAGAAGCAGAAGAAGGAGAAGGAGAAGGTGAAGACTGGAGGGTGAATCAGAAGAAATAGAAGAAGGAGAAGGAGAAGGTGAAGTCTGGAGGGTGAATCAGAAGAAGTAGAAGAAGGAGAAGGAGAAGGTGAAGTCTGGAGGGTGAATCAGAAGAAGTAGAAGAAGGAGAAGGAGAAGGTGAAGTCTGGAGTGTGAATCAGAAGAAGTAGAAGAAGGAGAAGGAGAAGGTGAAGTCTGGAGGGTGAATCAGAAGAAGCAGAAGAAGGAGAAGGAGAAGGTGAAGTCTGGAGGGTGAATCAGAAGAAGCAGAAGAAGTAGAATGAGAAGGTGAAGTCTGGAGGGTGAATCAGAAGAAGTAGAAGAAGGAGAAGGAGAAGGTGAAGTCTGGAGGGTGAATCAGAAGAAGTAGAAGAAGGAGAAGGAGAAGGTGAAGTCTGGAGGGTGAATCAGAAGAAGCAGAAGAAGGAGAAGGAGAAGGTGAAGTCTGGAGGGTGAATCAGAAGAAGCAGAAGAAGGAGACGGAGAAGGTGAAGTCTGGAGGGTGAATCAGAAGAAGCAGAATAAGGAGAAGGAGAAGGTGAAGTCTGGAGGGTGAATCAGAAGAAGCAGAAGAAGGAGAAGGAGAAGGTGAAGTCTGGAGGGTGAATCAGAAGAAGTAGAAGAAGCAGAAGGAGAAGGTGAAGTCTGGAGGGTGAAGCAGAAGAAGTAGAAGACGGAGAAGGAGAAGGTGAAGTCAGGAGGATGAATCAGAAGATGTAGAAGAAGGAGAAGGAGAAGGTGAAGTCTGGAGGGTGAATCAGAAGAATCAGAAGAAGGAGAAGGAGAAGGTGAAGTCTGGAGGGTGAATCAGAAGAAGCAGAAGAAAGAGAAGGAGAAGGTGAAGTCTGGAGGGTGAAGCAGAAGAAGCAGAAGAAGGAGAAGGAGAAGGTGAAGACTGGAGGGTGAATCAGAAGAAATAGAAGAAGGAGAAGGAGAAGGTGAAGTCTGGAGGGTGAATCAGAAGAAGTAGAAGAAGGAGAAGGAGAAGGTGAAGTCTGGAGGGTGAATCAGAAGAAGCAGAATAAGGAGAAGGAGAAGGTGAAGTCTGGAGGGTGAATCAGAAGAAGCAGAAGAAGGAGAAGGAGAAGGTGAAGTCTGGAGGGTGAATCAGAAGAAGTAGAAGAAGCAGAAGGAGAAGGTGAAGTCTGGAGGGTGAAGCAGAAGAAGTAGAAGAAGGAGAAGGAGAAGGTGAAGTCAGGAGGGTGAATCAGAAGATGTAGAAGAAGGAGAAGGAGAAGGTGAGGTCTGGAGGGTGAATCAGAAGAATCAGAAGAAGGAGAAGGAGAAGGTGAAGTCTGCAGGGTGAATCAGAAGAAGCAGAAGAAAGAGAAGGAGAAGGTGAAGTCTGGAGGGTGAAGCAGAAGAAGCAGAAGAAGGAGAAGGAGAAGGTGAAGACTGGAGGGTGAATCAGAAGAAATAGAAGAAGGAGAAGGAGAAGGTGAAGTCTGGAAGGTGAATCAGAAGAAGTAGAAGAAGGAGCAGGAGAAGGTGAAGTCTGGAGTGTGAATCAGAAGAAGTAGAAGAAGGAGAAGGAGAAGGTGAAGTCTGGAGGGTGAATCAGAAGAAGCAGAAGAAGGAGAAGGAGAAGGTGAAGTCTGGAGGGTGAATCAGAAGAAGCAGAAGAAGTAGAATGAGAAGGTGAAGTCTGGAGGGTGAATCAGAAGAAGTAGAAGAAGGAGAAGGAGAAGGTGAAGTCTGGAGGGTGAATCAGTAGAAGTAGAAGAAGGAGAAGGAGAAGGTGAAGTCTGGAGGGTGAATCAGAAGAAGCAGAAGAAGGAGAAGGAGAAGGTGAAGTCTGGAGGGAGAAGCAGAAGAAGTAGAAGAAGGAGAAGGAGAAGGAGAAGTCTGGAGGGTGAATCAGAAGAAGTAGAAGAAGGAGAAGGAGAAGGTGAAGTCTGGAGGGTGAATCAGAAGAAGGAGAAGAAGGAGAAGGAGAAGGTGAAGTCTGGAGGGTGAATCAGAAGAAGCAGAAGAAGGAGAAGGAGAAGGTGAAGTCAGGAGGGTGAATCAGAAGAAGTAGAAGAAGGAGAAGGAGAAGGTGTAGACTGGAGGGTGAATCAGAAGAAGTAGACGAAGGAGAAGGAGAAGGTGAAGTCTGGAGGGTGAATCAGAAGAAGCAGAAGAAGGAGAAGGAGAAGGTGAAGTTTGGAGGGTGAATCAGAAGAAGTAGAAGAAGGAGAAGGAGAAGGTGAAGTCTGGAGGGTGAATCAGAAGAAGCAGAAGAAGGAGAAGGAGAAGGTGAAGTCTGGAGGGTGAATCAGAAGAAGCAGAAGAAGGAGAAGGAGAAGGTGAAGTCTGGAGGGTGAATCAGAAGAAGCAGAAGAAGTAGAAGGAGAAGGTGAAGCCTGGAGGGTGAATCAGAAGAAGGAGAAGAAGGAGAAGGAGAAGGTGAAGTCTGGAGGGTGAATCAGAAGAAGTAGAAGAAGGAGAAGGAGAAGGTGAAGTCTGGAGGGTGAATCAGAAGAAGCAGAAGAAAGAGAAGGAGAAGGTGAAGTCTGGAGGGTGAATCAGAAGAAGCAGAAGAAGGAGAAGGAGAAGATGAAGTCTGGAGGGTGAATCAGAAGAAGTAGAAGAAGGAGAAGGAGAAGGTGAAGTCTGGAGGGTGAATCAGAAGAAGCAGAAGAAGGAGAAGGAGAAGGTGAAGTCTGGAGGGTGAATCAGAAGAAGCATAAGAAGGAGAAGGAGAAGGTGAAGTCTGGAGGTTGAATCAGAAGAAGCAGAATAAGGAGAAGGAGAAGATGAAGTCTGGAGGGTGAATCAGAAGAAGCAGAAGAAGGAGAAGGAGAAGGTGAAGTCTGGGGGGTGAATCGGAAGAAGTAGAAGAAGCAGAAGGAGAAGGTGAAGTCTGGAGGGTGAAGCAGAAGAAGTAGAAGAAGGAGAAGGAGAAGGTGAAGTCAGGAGGGTGAATCAGAAGATGTAGAAGAAGGAGAAGGAGAAGGCGAGGTCTGGAGGGTGAATCAGAAGAATCAGAAGAAGGAAAAGGAGAAGGTGAAGTCTGGAGGGTGAATCAAAAGAAGCAGAAGAAAGAGAAGGAGAAGGTGAAGTCTGGAGGGTGAAGCAGAAGAAGCAGAAGAAGGAGAAGTAGAAGGTGAAGACTGGAGGGTGAATCAGAAGAAATAGAAGAAGGAGAAGGAGAAGGTGAAGTCTGGAGGGTGAATCAGAAGAAGTAGAAGAAGGAGAAGGAGAAGGTGAAGTCTGGAGTGTGAATCAGAAGAAGTAGAAGAAGGAGAAGGAGAAGGTGAAGTCTGGAGGGTGAATCAGAAGAAGCAGAAGAAGGAGAAGGAGAAGGTGAAGTCTGGAGGGTGAATCAGAAGAAGCAGAATAAGTAGAATGAGAAGGTGAAGTCTGGAGGGTGAATCAGAAGAAGTAGAAGAAGGAGAAGGAGAAGGTGAAGTCTGGAGGGTGAATCAGAAGAAGGAGAAGAAGGAGAAGGAGAAGGTGAAGTCTGGAGGGTGAATCAGAAGAAGCAGAAGAAGGAGAAGGAGAAGGTGAAGTCTGGAGGGTGAATCAGAAGAAGCAGAAGAAGGAGAAGATGAAGTCTGGAGGGTGAATCAGAAGAAGTAGAAGAAGGAGAAGGAGAAGGTGAAGTCTGGAGGGTGAATCAGAAGAAGCAGAAGAAGGAGAAGGAGAAGGTGAAGTCTGGAGGGTGAATCAGAAGAAGCAGAAGAAGGAGAAGGAGAAGGTGAAGTCTGGAGGGTGAATCAGAAGAAGCAGAATAAGGAGAAGGAGAAGGTGAAGTCTGGAGGGTGAATCAGAAGAAGCAGAAGAAGGAGAAGGAGAAGGTGAAGTCTGGAGGGTGAATCAGAAGAAGTAGAAGAAGCAGAAGGAGAAGGTGAAGTCTGGAGGGTGAAGCAGAAGAAGTAGAAGACGGAGAAGGAGAAGGTGAAGTCAGGAGGGTGAATCAGAAGATGTAGAAGAAGGAGAAGGAGAAGGTGAAGTCTGGAGGGTGAATCAGAAGAAGTAGAAGAAGCAGAAGGAGAAGGTGAAGTCTGGAGGGTGAAGCAGAAGAAGTAGAAGACGGAGAAGGAGAAGGTGAAGTCTGGAGGGTGAATCAGAAGAAGCAGAATAAGTAGAATGAGAAGGTGAAGTCTGGAGGGTGAATCAGAAGAAGTAGAAGAAGAAGAAGGAGAAGGTGAAGTCTGGAGGGTGAATCAGAAGAAGTAGAAGAAGGAGAAGGAGAAGGTGAAGTCTGGAGGGTGAATCAGAAGAAGTAGAAGAAGGAGAAGGAGAAGGTGAAGTCTGGAGGATGAATCAGAAGAAGCAGAAGAAGGAGAAGGAGAAGGTGAAGTCTGGAGGGTGAATCAGAAGAAGCAGAATAAGGAGAAGGAGAAGGTGAAGTCTGGAGGGTGAATCAGAAGAAGCAGAAGAAGGAGAAGGAGAAGGTGAAGTCTGGAGGGTGAATCAGAAGAAGCAGAATAAGGAGAAGGAGAAGGTGAAGTCTGGAGGGTGAATCAGAAGAAGCAGAAGAAGGAGAAGGAGAAGGTGAAGTCTGGAGGGTGAAGCAGAAGAAGTAGAAGAAGGAGAAGGAGAAGGTGAAGTCAGGAGGGTGAATCAGAAGATGTAGAAGAAGAAGAAGGAGAAGGTGAGGTCTGGAGGGTGAATCAGAAGAAGTAGAAGAAGGAGAAGGAGAAGGTGAAGTCTGGAGTGTGAATCAGAAGAAGTAGAAGAAGGAGAAGGAGAAGGTGAAGTCTGGAGGGTGAATCAGAAGAAGCAGAAGAAGGAGAAGGAGAAGGTGAAGTCTGGAGGGTGAATCAGAAGAAGCAGAATAAGTAGAAAGAGAAGGTGAAGTCTGGAGGGTGAATCAGAAGAAGTAGAAGAAGGAGAAGGAGAAGGTGAAGTCTGGAGGGTGAATCAGAAGAAGGAGAAGAAGGAGAAGGAGAAGGTGAAGTCTGGAGGGTGAATCAGAAGAAGCAGAAGAAGGAGAAGGAGAAGGTGAAGTCTGGAGGGTGAATCAGAAGAAGCAGAAGAAGGAGAAGATGAAGTCTGGAGGGTGAATCAGAAGAAGTAGAAGAAGGAGAAGGAGAAGGTGAAGTCTGGAGGGTGAATCAGAAGAAGCAGAAGAAGGAGAAGGAGAAGGTGAAGTCTGGAGGGTGAATCAGAAGAAGCAGAAGAAGGAGAAGGAGAAGGTGAAGTCTGGAGGGTGAATCAGAAGAAGCAGAATAAGGAGAAGGAGAAGGTGAAGTCTGGAGGGTGAATCAGAAGAAGCAGAAGAAGGAGAAGGAGAAGGTGAAGTCTGGAGGGTGAATCAGAAGAAGTAGAAGAAGCAGAAGGAGAAGGTGAAGTCTGGAGGGTGAAGCAGAAGAAGTAGAAGACGGAGAAGGAGAAGGTGAAGTCAGGAGGGTGAATCAGAAGATGTAGAAGAAGGAGAAGGAGAAGGTGAAGTCTGGAGGGTGAATCAGAAGAAGTAGAAGAAGGAGAAGGAGAAGTTGAAGTCTGGAGTGTGAATCAGAAGAAGTAGAAGAAGGAGAAGGAGAAGGTGAAGTCTGGAGGGTGAATCAGAAGAAGTAGAAGAAGGAGAAGGAGAAGTTGAAGTCTGGAGTGTGAATCAGAAGAAGTAGAAGAAGGAGAAGGAGAAGGTGAAGTCTGGAGGGTGAATCAGAAGAAGCAGAAGAAGGAGAAGGAGAAGGTGAAGTCTGGAGGGTGAATCAGAAGAAGCAGAATAAGTAGAATGAGAAGGTGAAGTCTGGAGGGTGAATCAGAAGAAGTAGAAGAAGGAGAATGAGAAGGTGAAGTCTGGAGGGTGAATCAGAAGAAGTAGAAGAAGGAGAAGGAGAAGGTGAAGTCTGGAGGATGAATCAGAAGAAGCAGAAGAAGGAGAAGGAGAAGGTGAAGTCTGGAGGGTGAATCAGAAGAAGCAGAAGAAGGAGAAGGAGAAGATGAAGTCTGGAGGGTGAATCAGAATAAGCAGAAGAAGGAGAAGGAGAAGGTGAAGTCTGGAGGGTGAATCAGAAGAAGCAGAAGAAGTAGAAGGAGAAGGTGAAGTCTGGAGGGTGAATCAGAAGAAGCAGAATAAGGAGAAGGAGAAGGTGAAGTCTGGAGGGTGAATCAGAAGAAGCAGAAGAAGGAGAAGGAGAAGGTGAAGTCTGGAGGGTGAATCAGAAGAAGCAGAATAAGGAGAAGGAGAAGGTGAAGTCTGGAGGGTGAATCAGAAGAAGCAGAAGAAGGAGAAGGAGAAGGTGAAGTCTGGAGGATGAAGCAGAAGAAGTAGAAGAAGGAGAAGGAGAAGGTGAAGTCAGGAGGGTGAATCAGAAGATGTAGAAGAAGAAGAAGGAGAAGGTGAGGTCTGGAGGGTGAATCAGAAGAATCAGAAGAAGGAGAAGGAGAAGGTGAAGTCTGGAGGGTGAATCAGAAGAAGCAGAAGAAAGAGAAGGAGAAGGTGAAGTCTGGAGGGTGAATCAGAAGAAGCAGAAGAAGGAGAAGGAGAAGGTGAAGACTGGAGGGTGAATCAGAAGAAATAGAAGAAGGAGAAGGAGAAGGTGAAGTCTGGAGGGTGAATCAGAAGAAGTAGAAGAAGGAGAAGGAGAAGGTGAAGTCTGGAGTGTGAATCAGAAGAAGTAGAAGAAGGAGAAGGAGAAGGTGAAGTCTGGAGGGTGAATCAGAAGAAGCAGAAGAAGGAGAAGGAGAAGGTGAAGTCTGGAGGGTGAATCAGAAGAAGCAGAAGAAGTAGAAGGCGAAGGTGAAGTCTGGAGGGTGAATCAGAAGAAGTAGAAGAAGGAGAAGGAGAAGGTGAAGTCTGGAGGGTGAATCAGAAGAAGCAGAAGAAGGAGAAGGAGAAGGTGAAGTCTGGAGGGTGAAGCAGAAGAAGCAGAAGAAGGAGAAGGAGAAGGTGAAGACTGGAGGGTGAATCGGAAGAAATAGAAGAAGGAGAAGGAGAAGGTGAAGTCTGGAGGGTGAATCAGAAGAAGTAGAAGAAGGAGAAGGAGAAGGTGAAGTCTGGAGGGTGAATCAGAAGAAGTAGAAGAAGGAGAAGGAGAAGGTGAAGTCTGGAGTGTGAATCAGAAGAAGTAGAAGAAGGAGAAGGAGAAGGTGAAGTCTGGAGGGTGAATCAGAAGAAGCAGAAGAAGGAGAAGGAGAAGGTGAAGTCTGGAGGGTGAATCAGAAGAAGCAGAAGAAGTAGAATGAGAAGGTGAAGTCTGGAGGGTGAATCAGAAGAAGTAGAAGAAGGAGAAGGAGAAGGTGAAGTCTGGAGGGTGAATCAGAAGAAGTAGAAGAAGGAGAAGGAGAAGGTGAAGTCTGGAGGGTGAATCAGAAGAAGCAGAAGAAGGAGAAGGAGAAGGTGAAGTCTGGAGGGTGAATCAGAAGAAGCAGAAGAAGGAGAAGGAGAAGATGAAGTCTGGAGGGTGAATCAGAAGAAGTAGAAGAAGGAGAAGGAGAAGGTGAAGTCTGGAGGGTGAATCAGAAGAAGCAGAAGAAGGAGAAGGAGAAGGTGAAGTCTGGAGGGTGAATCAGAAGAAGCAGAAGAAGGAGACGGAGAAGGTGAAGTCTGGAGGGTGAATCAGAAGAAGCAGAATAAGGAGAAGGAGAAGGTGAAGTCTGGAGGGTGAATCAGAAGAAGCAGAAGAAGGAGAAGGAGAAGGTGAAGTCTGGAGGGTGAATCAGAAGAAGTAGAAGAAGCAGAAGGAGAAGGTGAAGTCTGGAAGGTGAAGCAGAAGAAGTAGAAGACGGAGAAGGAGAAGGTGAAGTCAGGAGGATGAATCAGAAGATGTAGAAGAAGGAGAAGGAGAAGGTGAAGTCTGGAGGGTGAATCAGAAGAATCAGAAGAAGGAGAAGGAGAAGGTGAAGTCTGGAGGGTGAATCAGAAGAAGCAGAAGAAAGAGAAGGAGAAGGTGAAGTCTGGAGGGTGAAGCAGAAGAAGCAGAAGAAGGAGAAGGAGAAGGTGAAGACTGGAGGGTGAATCAGAAGAAATAGAAGAAGGAGAAGGAGAAGGTGAAGTCTGGAGGGTGAATCAGAAGAAGTAGAAGAAGGAGAAGGAGAAGGTGAAGTCTGGAGGGTGAATCAGAAGAAGCAGAATAAGGAGAAGGAGAAGGTGAAGTCTGGAGGGTGAATCAGAAGAAGCAGAAGAAGGAGAAGGAGAAGGTGAAGTCTGGAGGGTGAATCAGAAGAAGTAGAAGAAGCAGAAGGAGAAGGTGAAGTCTGGAGGGTGAAGCAGAAGAAGTAGAAGAAGGAGAAGGAGAAGGTGAAGTCAGGAGGGTGAATCAGAAGATGTAGAAGAAGGAGAAGGAGAAGGTGAGGTCTGGAGGGTGAATCAGAAGAACCAGAAGAAGGAGAAGGAGAAGGTGAAGTCTGCAGGGTGAATCAGAAGAAGCAGAAGAAAGAGAAGGAGAAGGTGAAGTCTGGAGGGTGAAGCAGAAGAAGCAGAAGAAGGAGAAGGAGAAGGTGAAGACTGGAGGGTGAATCAGAAGAAATAGAAGAAGGAGAAGGAGAAGGTGAAGTCTGGAAGGTGAATCAGAAGAAGTAGAAGAAGGAGAAGGAGAAGGTGAAGTCTGGAGTGTGAATCAGAAGAAGTAGAAGAAGGAGAAGGAGAAGGTGAAGTCTGGAGGGTGAATCAGAAGAAGCAGAAGAAGGAGAAGGAGAAGGTGAAGTCTGGAGGGTGAATCAGAAGAAGCATAAGAAGTCGAATGAGAAGGTGAAGTCTGGAGGGTGAATCAGAAGAAGTAGAAGAAGGAGAAGGAGAAGGTGAAGTCTGGAGGGTGAATCAGTAGAAGTAGAAGAAGGAGAAGGAGAAGGTGAAGTCTGGAGGGTGAATCAGAAGAAGCAGAAGAAGGAGAAGGAGAAGGTGAAGTCTGGAGGGAGAAGCAGAAGAAGTAGAAGAAGGAGAAGGAGAAGGTGAAGTCTGGAGGGTGAATCAGAAGAAGTAGAAGAAGGAGAAGGAGAAGGTGAAGTCTGGAGGGTGAATCAGAAGAAGGAGAAGAAGGAGAAGGAGAAGGTGAAGTCTGGAGGGTGAATCAGAATAGCAGAAGAAGGAGAAGGAGAAGGTGAAGTCAGGAGGGTGAATCAGAAGAAGTAGAAGAAGGAGAAGGAGAAGGTGTAGACTGGAGGGTGAATCAGAAGAAGTAGACGAAGGAGAAGGAGAAGGTGAAGTCTGGAGGGTGAATCAGAAGAAGCAGAAGAAGGAGAAGGAGAAGGTGAAGTCTGGAGGGTGAATCAGAAGAAGTAGAAGAAGGAGAAGGAGAAGGTGAAGTCTGGAGGGTGAATCAGAAGAAGCAGAAGAAGGAGAAGGAGAAGGTGAAGTCTGGAGGGTGAATCAGAAGAAGCAGAAGAAGGAGAAGGAGAAGGTGAAGTCTGGAGGGTGAATCAGAAGAAGCAGAAGAAGTAGAAGGAGAAGGTGAAGCCTGGAGGGTGAATCAGAAGAAGGAGAAGAAGGAGAAGGAGAAGGTGAAGTCTGGAGGGTGAATCAGAAGAAGTAGAAGAAGGAGAAGGAGAAGGTGAAGTCTGGAGGGTGAATCAGAAGAAGCAGAAGAAAGAGAAGGAGAAGGTGAAGTCTGGAGGGTGAATCAGAAGAAGCAGAAGAAGGAGAAGGAGAAGATGAAGTCTGGAGGGTGAATCAGAAGAAGTAGAAGAAGGAGAAGGAGAAGGTGAAGTCTGGAGGGTGAATCAGAAGAAGCAGAAGAAGGAGAAGGAGAAGGTGAAGTCTGGAGGGTGAATCAGAAGAAGCATAAGAAGGAGAAGGAGAAGGTGAAGTCTGGAGGTTGAATCAGAAGAAGCAGAATAAGGAGAAGGAGAAGATGAAGTCTGGAGGGTGAATCAGAAGAAGCAGAAGAAGGAGAAGGAGAAGGTGAAGTCTGGGGGGTGAATCGGAAGAAGTAGAAGAAGCAGAAGGAGAAGGTGAAGTCTGGAGGGTGAAGCAGAAGAAGTAGAAGAAGGAGAAGGAGAAGGTGAAGTCAGGAGGGTGAATCAGAAGATGTAGAAGAAGGAGAAGAAGAAGGCGAGGTCTGGAGGGTGAATCAGAAGAATCAGAAGAAGGAGAAGGAGAAGGTGAAGTCTGGAGGGTGAATCAGAAGAAGCAGAAGAAAGAGAAGGAGAAGGTGAAGTCTGGAGGGTGAAGCAGAAGAAGCAGAAGAAGGAGAAGTAGAAGGTGAAGACTGGAGGGTGAATCAGAAGAAATAGAAGAAGGAGAAGGAGAAGGTGAAGTCTGGAGGGTGAATCAGAAGAAGTAGAAGAAGGAGAAGGAGAAGGTGAAGTCTGGAGTGTGAATCAGAAGAAGTAGAAGAAGGAGAAGGAGAAGGTGAAGTCTGGAGGGTGAATCAGAAGAAGCAGAAGAAGGAGAAGGAGAAGGTGAAGTCTGGAGGGTGAATCAGAAGAAGCAGAATAAGTAGAATGAGAAGGTGAAGTCTGGAGGGTGAATCAGAAGAAGTAGAAGAAGGAGAAGGAGAAGGTGAAGTCTGGAGGGTGAATCAGAAGAAGGAGAAGAAGGAGAAGGAGAAGGTGAAGTCTGGAGGGTGAATCAGAAGAAGTAGAAGAAGGAGAAGGAGAAGGTGAAGTCTGGAGGGCGAATCAGAAGAAGCAGAAGAAGGAGAAGATGAAGTCTGGAGGGTGAATCAGAAGAAGTAGAAGAAGGAGAAGGAGAAGGTGAAGTCTGGAGGGTGAATCAGAAGAAGCAGAAGAAGGAGAAGGAGAAGGTGAAGTCTGGAGGGTGAATCAGAAGAAGCAGAAGAAGGAGAAGGAGAAGGTGAAGTCTGGAGGGTGAATCAGAAGAAGCAGAATAAGGAGAAGGAGAAGGTGAAGTCTGGAGGGTGAAGCAGAAGAAGTAGAAGAAGGAGAAGGAGAAGGTGAAGTCTGGAGGGTGAAGCAGAAGAAGCAGAAGAAGGAGAAGGAGAAGGTGAAGTCTGGAGGGTGAATCAGAAGAAGCAGAAGAAGGAGAAGGAGAAGGTGAAGTCTGGAGGGTGAATCAGAAGAAGCAGAAGAAAGAGAAGGAGAAGGTGAAGTCTGGAGGGTGAAGCAGAAGAAGCAGAAGAAGGAGAAGGAGAAGGTGAAGACTGGAGGGTGAATCAGAAGAAGTAGAAGAAGGAGAAGGAGAAGGTAAAGTCTGGAGGGTGAATCAGAAGAAGTAGAAGAAGGAGAAGGAGAAGGTGAAGTCTGGAGGGTGAAGCAGAAGAAGCAGAAGAAGGAGAAGGAGAAGGTGAAGACTGGAGGGTGAATCAGAAGAAGTAGAAGAAGGAGAAGGAGAAGGTAAAGTCTGGAGGGAGAATCAGAAGAAGTAGAAGAAGGAGAAGGAGAAGGTGAAGTCTGGAGGGTGAATCAGAAGAAGCAGAAGAAGGAGAAGGAGAAGGTGAAGTCTGGAGGGTGAATCAGAAGAATCAGAAGAAGGAGAAGGGGAAGGTGAAGTCTGGAGGGTGACTCAGAAGAAGTAGAAGAAGGAGAAGGAGAAGGTGAAGTCTGGAGGGTGAATCAGAAGAAGCAGAAGAAGGAGAAGGAGAAGGTGAAGTCTGGAGGGTGAATCAGTAGAATCAGAAGAAGGAGAAGGAGAAGGTGAAGTCTGGAGGGTGAATCAGAAGAAGCAGAATAAGGAGAAGGAGAAGGTGAAGTCTGGAGGGTGAATCAGAAGAAGCAGAAGAAGGAGAAGGAGAAGGTGAAGTCTGGAGGGTGAATCAGAAGAAGTAGAAGAAGGAGAAGGAGAAGGTGAAGTATGGAGGGTGAAGCAGAAGAAGTAGAAGAAGGAGAAGGAGAAGGTGAGGTCAGGAGGGTGAATCAGAAGAAGTAGAAGAAGGAGAAGGTGAAGTCAGGAGGGTGAATCAGAAGAAGTAGAAGAAGGAGAAGGAGAAGGTGAAGTCTGGAGGGTGAATCAGAAGAAGTAGAAGAAGGAGAAGGAGAAGGTGAAGTCTGGAGGGTGAATCAAAAGAAGCAGAAGAAGGAGAAGGAGAAGGTGAAGTCTGGAGGGTGAATCAGAAGAATCAGAAGAAGGAGAAGGAGAAGGTGAAGTCTGGAGGGTGACTCAGAAGAAGTAGAAGAAGGAGAAGGAGAAGGTGAAGTCTGGAGGGTGAATCAGAAGAAGCAGAAGAAGGAGAAGGAGAAGGTGAAGTCTGGAGGGTGAATCAGAAGAAGCATAAGAATGAGAAGGAGAAGGTGAAGTCTGGAGGGTGAATCAGAAGAAGCAGAATAAGAAGAAGGAGAAGGTGAAGTCTGGAGGGTGAATCAGAAGAAGCAGAAGAAGGAGAAGGAGAAGGTGAAGTCTGGAGGGTGAATCAGAAGAAGTAGAAGAAGGAGAAGGAGAAGGTGAAGTCTGGAGGGTGAAGCAGAAGAAGTAGAAGAAGGAGAAGGAGAAGGTGAAGTCAGGAGGGTGAATCAGAAGAAGTAGAAGAAGGAGAAGGAGAAGGTGAAGTCAGGAGGGTGAATCAGAAGAAGCAGAAGAAGGAGAAGGAGAAGGTGAAGTCTGGAGGGTGATTCCGAAGAATCAGAAGAAGGAGAAGGAGAAGGTGAAGTCAGGAGGGTGAATCAGAAGAAGCAGAAGAAGGAGAAGGAGAAGGTGAAGTTAGGAGGGTGAATCAGAAGAAGCAGAAGAAGGAGAAGGTGAAGTCAGGGGGTGAAGCAGAAGAAGTAGAAGAAGGAGAAGGAGAAGGTGAAGTCAGGAGGGTGAAGCAGAAGAAGCAGAAGAAGGAGAAGGAGAAGTTGAAGTCTGGAGGGCGCAGCAGAAGAAGCAGAAGAAGGAGAAGGAGAAGGTGAAATCTGAAGTGTGAAGCAGAAGAAGCAGAAGAAGGAGAAGGAGAAGGTGAAGTCTGGAGGGTGAATCAGAAGAAGTAGAAGAAGGAGAAGGAGAAGGTGAAGTCAGGAGGGTGAAGCAGAAGAAGCAGAAGAAGGAGAAGGAGAAGGTGAAGTCTGGAGGGTGAAGCAGAAGAAGCAGAAAAAGGAGAAGGAGAAGGTGAAGTCTGGAGGGCGTAGCAGAAGAAGCAGAAGAAGGAGAAGGAGAAGGTGAAGTCTGGAGGGTGAAGCAGAAGAAGCAGAAAAAGGAGAAGGAGAAGGTGAAGTCTGGAGGGTGAATCAGAAGAAGTAGAAGAAGGAGAAGGAGAAGGTGAAGTCAGGAGGGTGAATCAGAAGAAGCAGAAGAAGGAGAAGGAGAAGGTGAAGTCTGGAGGGTGATTCCGAAGAATCAGAAGAAGGAGAAGGAGAAGGTGAAGTCAGGAGGGTGAATCAGAAGAAGCAGAAGAAGGAGAAGGAGAAGGTGAAGTTAGGAGGGTGAAACAGAAGAAGCAGAAGAAGGAGAAGGAGAAGGTGAAGTCAGGGGGTGAAGCAGAAGAAGTAGAAGAAGGAGAAGGAGAAGGTGAGGTCCGGAGGGTGAAGCAGAAGAAGCAGAAGAAGGAGAAGGAGAAGTTGAAGTCTGGAGGGCGCAGCAGAAGAAGCAGAAGAAGGAGAAGGAGAAGGTGAAATCTGGAGGGTGAAGCAGAAGAAGCAGAAGAAGGAGAAGGAGAAGGTGAAGTCTGGAGGGTGAATCAGAAGAAGTAGAAGAAGGAGAAGGAGAAGGTGAAGTCAGGAGGGTGAAGCAGAAGAAGCAGAAGAAGGAGAAGGTGAAGTCTGGAGGGTGAAGCAGAAGAAGCAGAAGAAGGAGAAGGAGAAGGTGAAGTCTGGAGGGCGTAGCAGAAGAAGCAGAAGAAGGAGAAGGAGAAGGTGAAGTCTGGAGGGTGAAGCAGAAGAAGCAGAAGAAGGAGAAGGAGAAGGTGAAGTCTGGAGGGTGAATCAGAAGAAGTAGAAGAAGGAGAAGGAGAAGGTGAAGTCAGGAGGGTGAAGCAGAAGAAGCAGAAGAAGGAGAAGGAGAAGGTGAAGTCTGGAGGGTGAAGCAGAAGAAGCAGAAGAAGGAGAAGGAGAAGGTGAAGTCTGGAGGGTGAAGCAGAAGAAGCAGAAGAAGGAGAAGGAGAAGGTGAAGTCAGGAGGGTGAATCAGAAGAAGTAGAAGAAGGAGAAGGAGAAGGTGAAGTCTGGAGGGAGAATGAGAAGAAGTAGAAGAAGGAGAAGGAGAAGGTGAAGTCTGGAGGGTGAATCAGAAGAAGTAGAAGAAGGAGAAGGAGAAGGAGAAGTCTGGAGGGTGAATCAGAAGAAGCAGAAGAAGGAAAAGGAGAAGGTGAAGTCTGGAGGCAGAAGCAGAAGAAGTAGAAGAACGAGAAGGAGAATGTGAAGTCTGGAGGGTGAATCAGAAGAAGTAGAAGAAGGAGAAGGAGAAGGTGAAGTCTGGAGGGTGAATCAGAAGAAGTAGAAGAAGGAGAAGGAGTAGGTGAAGTCTGGAGAGTGAATCAGAAGAAGCAGAAGAAGGAGAAGGAGAAGGTGAAGTCTGGTGGGTGAATCAGAAGAAGCAGAAGAAGGAGAAGGAGAAGGTGAAGTCTGGAGGGTGAATCAGAAGAAGCAGAAGAAGGAGAAGGAGAAGGTGAAGTCTGGAGGGTGAATCAGAAGAAGCAGAATAAGAAGAAGGAGAAGGTGAAGTCTGGAGGGTGAATCAGAAGAAGCAGAAGAAGGAGAAGGAGAAGGTGAAGTCTGGAGGGTGAATCAGAAGAAGTAGAAGAAGGAGAAGGAGAAGGTGAAGTCAGGGGGGTGAAGCAGAAGAAGTAGAAGAAGGAGAAGGAGAAGGTGAAGTCAGGAGGGTGAAGCAGAAGAAGCAGAAGAAGGAGAAGGAGAAGGTGAAGACTGGAGGGTGAATCGGAAGAAATAGAAGAAGGAGAAGGAGAAGGTGAAGTCTGGAGGGTGAATCAGAAGAAGTAGAAGAAGGAGAAGGAGAAGGTGAAGTCTGGAGGGTGAATCAGAAGAAGTAGAAGAAGGAGAAGGAGAAGGTGAAGTCTGGAGTGTGAATCAGAAGAAGTAGAAGAAGGAGAAGGAGAAGGTGAAGTCTGGAGGGTGAATCAGAAGAAGAAGAAGAAGGAGAAGGAGAAGGTGAAGTCTGGAGGGTGAATCAGAAGAAGTAGAAGAAGGAGAAGGAGAAGGTGAAGTCTGGAGGGTGAATCAGAAGAAGTAGAAGAAGGAGAAGGAGAAGGTGAAGTCTGGAGGGTGAATCAGAAGAAGCAGAAGAAGGAGAAGGAGAAGGTGAAGTCTGGAGGGTGAATCAGAAGAAGCAGAAGAAGGAGAAGGAGAAGATGAAGTCTGGAGGGTGAATCAGAAGAAGTAGAAGAAGGAGAAGGAGAAGGTGAAGTCTGGAGGGTGAATCAGAAGAAGCAGAAGAAGGAGAAGGAGAAGGTGAAGTCTGGAGGGTGAATCAGAAGAAGCAGAAGAAGGAGACGGAGAAGGTGAAGTCTGGAGGGTGAATCAGAAGAAGCAGAATAAGGAGAAGGAGAAGGTGAAGTCTGGAGGGTGAATCAGAAGAAGTAGAAGAAGGAGAAGGAGAAGGTGAAGTCTGGAGGGTGAATCAGAAGAAGCAGAAGAAAGAGAAGGAGAAGGTGAAGTCTGGAGGGTGAAGCAGAAGAAGCAGAAGAAGGAGAAGGAGAAGGTGAAGTCTGGAGGGTGAATCAGAAGAAGTAGAAGAAGGAGAAGGAGAAGGTGAAGTCTGGAGGGTGAATCAGAGGAATCAGAAGAAGGAGAAGGAGAAGGTGAAGTCTGGAGGGTGAATCAGAAGAAGCAGAAGAAAGAGAAGGAGAAGGTGAAGTCTGGAGGGTGAAGCAGAAGAAGCAGAAGAAGGAGAAGGAGAAGGTGAAGACTGGAGGGTGAATCAGAAGAAATAGAAGAAGGAGAAGGAGAAGGTGAAGTCTGGAGGGTGAATCAGAAGAAGTAGAAGAAGGAGAAGGAGAAGGTGAAGTCTGGAGGGTGAATCAGAAGAAGCAGAATAAGGAGAAGGAGAAGGTGAAGTCTGGAGGGTGAATCAGAAGAAGCAGAAGAAGGAGAAGGAGAAGGTGAAGTCTGGAGGGTGAATCAGAAGAAGTAGAAGAAGCAGAAGGAGAAGGTGAAGTCTGGAGGGTGAAGCAGAAGAAGTAGAAGAAGGAGAAGGAGAAGGTGAAGTCAGGAGGGTGAATCAGAAGATGTAGAAGAAGGAGAAGGAGAAGGTGAGGTCTGGAGGGTGAATCAGAAGAATCAGAAGAAGGAGAAGGAGAAGGTGAAGTCTGCAGGGTGAATCAGAAGAAGCAGAAGAAAGAGAAGGAGAAGGTGAAGTCTGGAGGGTGAAGCAGAAGAAGCAGAAGAAGGAGAAGGAGAAGGTGAAGTCTGGAGGGTGAATCAGAAGAAGGAGAAGAAGGAGAAGGAGAAGGTGAAGTCAGGAGGGTGAATCAGAAGAAGTAGAAGAAGGAGAAGGAGAAGGTGTAGACTGGAGGGTGAATCAGAAGAAGTAGACGAAGGAGAAGGAGAAGGTGAAGTCTGGAGGGTGAATCAGAAGAAGCAGAAGAAGGAGAAGGAGAAGGTGAAGTCTGGAGGGTGAATCAGAAGAAGTAGAAGAAGGAGAAGGAGAAGGTGAAGTCTGGAGGGTGAATCAGAAGAAGCAGAAGAAGGAGAAGGAGAAGGTGAAGTCTGGAGGGTGAATCAGAAGAAGCAGAAGAAGGAGAAGGAGAAGATGAAGTCTGGAGGGTGAATCAGAAGAAGTAGAAGAAGGAGAAGGAGAAGGTGAAGTCTGGAGGGTGAATCAGAAGAAGCAGAAGAAGGAGAAGGAGAAGGTGAAGTCTGGAGGGTGAATCAGAAGAAGCAGAAGAAGGAGACGGAGAAGGTGAAGTCTGGAGGGTGAATCAGAAGAAGCAGAATAAGGAGAAGGAGAAGGTGAAGTCTGGAGTGTGAATCAGAAGAAGCAGAAGAAAGAGAAGGAGAAGGTGAAGTCTGGAGGGTGAAGCAGAAGAAGCAGAAGAAGGAGAAGGAGAAGGTGAAGTCTGGAGGGTGAATCAGAAGAAGCAGAATAAGGAGAAGGAGAAGGTGAAGTCTGGAGGGTGAATCAGAAGAAGCAGAAGAAGGAGAAGGAGAAGGTGAAGTCTGGAGGGTGAATCAGAAGAAGTAGAAGAAGGAGAAGGAGAAGGTGAAGTATGGAGGGTGAAGCAGAAGAAGTAGAAGAAGGAGAAGGAGAAGGTGAGGTCAGGAGGGTGAATCAGAAGAAGTAGAAGAAGGAGAAGGTGAAGTCAGGAGGGTGAATCAGAAGAAGTAGAAGAAGGAGAAGGAGAAGGTGAAGTCTGGAGGGTGAATCAGAAGAAGTAGAAGAAGGAGAAGGAGAAGGTGAAGTCTGGAGGGTGAATCAAAAGAAGCAGAAGAAGGAGAAGGAGAAGGTGAAGTCTGGAGGGTGAATCAGAAGAATCAGAAGAAGGAGAAGGAGAAGGTGAAGTCTGGAGGGTGACTCAGAAGAAGTAGAAGAAGGAGAAGGAGAAGGTGAAGTCTGGAGGGTGAATCAGAAGAAGCAGAAGAAGGAGAAGGAGAAGGTGAAGTCTGGAGGGTGAATCAGAAGAAGCATAAGAATGAGAAGGAGAAGGTGAAGTCTGGAGGGTGAATCAGAAGAAGCAGAATAAGAAGAAGGAGAAGGTGAAGTCTGGAGGGTGAATCAGAAGAAGCAGAAGAAGGAGAAGGAGAAGGTGAAGTCTGGAGGGTGAATCAGAAGAAGTAGAAGAAGGAGAAGGAGAAGGTGAAGTCTGGAGGGTGAAGCAGAAGAAGTAGAAGAAGGAGAAGGAGAAGGTGAAGTCAGGAGGGTGAATCAGAAGAAGTAGAAGAAGGAGAAGGAGAAGGTGAAGTCAGGAGGGTGAATCAGAAGAAGCAGAAGAAGGAGAAGGAGAAGGTGAAGTCTGGAGGGTGATTCCGAAGAATCAGAAGAAGGAGAAGGAGAAGGTGAAGTCAGGAGGGTGAATCAGAAGAAGCAGAAGAAGGAGAAGGAGAAGGTGAAGTTAGGAGGGTGAATCAGAAGAAGCAGAAGAAGGAGAAGGAGAAGGTGAAGTCAGGGGGTGAAGCAGAAGAAGTAGAAGAAGGAGAAGGAGAAGGTGAAGTCAGGAGGGTGAAGCAGAAGAAGCAGAAGAAGGAGAAGGAGAAGTTGAAGTCTGGAGGGCGCAGCAGAAGAAGCAGAAGAAGGAGAAGGAGAAGGTGAAATCTGAAGTGTGAAGCAGAAGAAGCAGAAGAAGGAGAAGGAGAAGGTGAAGTCTGGAGGGTGAATCAGAAGAAGTAGAAGAAGGAGAAGGAGAAGGTGAAGTCAGGAGGGTGAAGCAGAAGAAGCAGAAGAAGGAGAAGGAGAAGGTGAAGTCTGGAGGGTGAAGCAGAAGAAGCAGAAAAAGGAGAAGGAGAAGGTGAAGTCTGGAGGGCGTAGCAGAAGAAGCAGAAGAAGGAGAAGGAGAAGGTGAAGTCTGGAGGGTGAAGCAGAAGAAGCAGAAAAAGGAGAAGGAGAAGGTGAAGTCTGGAGGGTGAATCAGAAGAAGTAGAAGAAGGAGAAGGAGAAGGTGAAGTCAGGAGGGTGAATCAGAAGAAGCAGAAGAAGGAGAAGGAGAAGGTGAAGTCTGGAGGGTGATTCCGAAGAATCAGAAGAAGGAGAAGGAGAAGGTGAAGTCAGGAGGGTGAATCAGAAGAAGCAGAAGAAGGAGAAGGAGAAGGTGAAGTTAGGAGGGTGAAACAGAAGAAGCAGAAGAAGGAGAAGGAGAAGGTGAAGTCAGGGGGTGAAGCAGAAGAAGTAGAAGAAGGAGAAGGAGAAGGTGAGGTCAGGAGGGTGAAGCAGAAGAAGCAGAAGAAGGAGAAGGAGAAGTTGAAGTCTGGAGGGCGCAGCAGAAGAAGCAGAAGAAGGAGAAGGAGAAGGTGAAATCTGGAGGGTGAAGCAGAAGAAGCAGAAGAAGGAGAAGGAGAAGGTGAAGTCTGGAGGGTGAATCAGAAGAAGTAGAAGAAGGAGAAGGAGAAGGTGAAGTCAGGAGGGTGAAGCAGAAGAAGCAGAAGAAGGAGAAGGAGAAGGTGAAGTCTGGATGGGTGAAGCAGAAGAAGCAGAAGAAGGAGAAGGAGAAGGTGAAGTCTGGAGGGCGTAGCAGAAGAAGCAGAAGAAGGAGAAGGAGAAGGTGAAGTCTGGAGGGTGAAGCAGAAGAAGCAGAAGAAGGAGAAGGAGAAGGTGAAGTCTGGAGGGTGAATCAGAAGAAGTAGAAGAAGGAGAAGGAGAAGGTGAAGTCAGGAGGGTGAAGCAGAAGAAGCAGAAGAAGGAGAAGGAGAAGGTGAAGTCTGGAGGGTGAAGCAGAAGAAGCAGAAGAAGGAGAAGGAGAAGGTGAAGTCTGGAGGGTGAAGCAGAAGAAGCAGAAGAAGGAGAAGGAGAAGGTGAAGTCAGGAGGGTGAATCAGAAGAAGTAGAAGAAGGAGAAGGAGAAGGTGAAGTCTGGAGGGAGAATGAGAAGAAGTAGAAGAAGGAGAAGGAGAAGGTGAAGTCTGGAGGGTGAATCAGAAGAAGTAGAAGAAGGAGAAGGAGAAGGAGAAGTCTGGAGGGTGAATCAGAAGAAGCAGAAGAAGGAAAAGGAGAAGGTGAAGTCTGGAGGCAGAAGCAGAAGAAGTAGAAGAACGAGAAGGAGAATGTGAAGTCTGGAGGGTGAATCAGAAGAAGTAGAAGAAGGAGAAGGAGAAGGTGAAGTCTGGAGGGTGAATCAGAAGAAGTAGAAGAAGGAGAAGGAGTAGGTGAAGTCTGGAGAGTGAATCAGAAGAAGCAGAAGAAGGAGAAGGAGAAGGTGAAGTCTGGTGGGTGAATCAGAAGAAGCAGAAGAAGGAGAAGGAGAAGGTGAAGTCTGGAGGGTGAATCAGAAGAAGCAGAAGAAGGAGAAGGAGAAGGTGAAGTCTGGAGGGTGAATCAGAAGAAGCAGAATAAGAAGAAGGAGAAGGTGAAGTCTGGAGGGTGAATCAGAAGAAGCAGAAGAAGGAGAAGGAGAAGGTGAAGTCTGGAGGGTGAATCAGAAGAAGTAGAAGAAGGAGAAGGAGAAGGTGAAGTCAGGGGGGTGAAGCAGAAGAAGTAGAAGAAGGAGAAGGAGAAGGTGAAGTCAGGAGGGTGAAGCAGAAGAAGCAGAAGAAGGAGAAGGAGAAGGTGAAGACTGGAGGGTGAATCGGAAGAAATAGAAGAAGGAGAAGGAGAAGGTGAAGTCTGGAGGGTGAATCAGAAGAAGTAGAAGAAGGAGAAGGAGAAGGTGAAGTCTGGAGGGTGAATCAGAAGAAGTAGAAGAAGGAGAAGGAGAAGGTGAAGTCTGGAGTGTGAATCAGAAGAAGTAGAAGAAGGAGAAGGAGAAGGTGAAGTCTGGAGGGTGAATCAGAAGAAGAAGAAGAAGGAGAAGGAGAAGGTGAAGTCTGGAGGGTGAATCAGAAGAAGTAGAAGAAGGAGAAGGAGAAGGTGAAGTCTGGAGGGTGAATCAGAAGAAGTAGAAGAAGGAGAAGGAGAAGGTGAAGTCTGGAGGGTGAATCAGAAGAAGCAGAAGAAGGAGAAGGAGAAGGTGAAGTCTGGAGGGTGAATCAGAAGAAGCAGAAGAAGGAGAAGGAGAAGATGAAGTCTGGAGGGTGAATCAGAAGAAGTAGAAGAAGGAGAAGGAGAAGGTGAAGTCTGGAGGGTGAATCAGAAGAAGCAGAAGAAGGAGAAGGAGAAGGTGAAGTCTGGAGGGTGAATCAGAAGAAGCAGAAGAAGGAGACGGAGAAGGTGAAGTCTGGAGGGTGAATCAGAAGAAGCAGAATAAGGAGAAGGAGAAGGTGAAGTCTGGAGGGTGAATCAGAAGAAGTAGAAGAAGGAGAAGGAGAAGGTGAAGTCTGGAGGGTGAATCAGAAGAAGCAGAAGAAAGAGAAGGAGAAGGTGAAGTCTGGAGGGTGAAGCAGAAGAAGCAGAAAAAGGAGAAGGAGAAGGTGAAGTCTGGAGGGCGTAGCAGAAGAAGCAGAAGAAGGAGAAGGAGAAGGTGAAGTCTGGAGGGTGAAGCAGAAGAAGCAGAAAAAGGAGAAGGAGAAGGTGAAGTCTGGAGGGTGAATCAGAAGAAGTAGAAGAAGGAGAAGGAGAAGGTGAAGTCAGGAGGGTGAATCAGAAGAAGCAGAAGAAGGAGAAGGAGAAGGTGAAGTCTGGAGGGTGATTCCGAAGAATCAGAAGAAGGAGAAGGAGAAGGTGAAGTCAGGAGGGTGAATCAGAAGAAGCAGAAGAAGGAGAAGGAGAAGGTGAAGTTAGGAGGGTGAAACAGAAGAAGCAGAAGAAGGAGAAGGAGAAGGTGAAGTCAGGGGGTGAAGCAGAAGAAGTAGAAGAAGGAGAAGGAGAAGGTGAGGTCAGGAGGGTGAAGCAGAAGAAGCAGAAGATGGAGAAGGAGAAGTTGAAGTCTGGAGGGCGCAGCAGAAGAAGCAGAAGAAGGAGAAGGAGAAGGTGAAATCTGGAGGGTGAAGCAGAAGAAGCAGAAGAAGGAGAAGGAGAAGGTGAAGTCTGGAGGGTGAATCAGAAGAAGTAGAAGAAGGAGAAGGAGAAGGTGAAGTCAGGAGGGTGAAGCAGAAGAAGCAGAAGAAGGAGAAGGAGAAGGTGAAGTCTGGAGGGTGAAGCAGAAGAAGCAGAAGAAGGAGAAGGAGAAGGTGAAGTCTGGAGGGCGTAGCAGAAGAAGCAGAAGAAGGAGAAGGAGAAGGTGAAGTCTGGAGGGTGAAGCAGAAGAAGCAGAAGAAGGAGAAGGAGAAGGTGAAGTCTGGAGGGTGAATCAGAAGAAGTAGAAGAAGGAGAAGGAGAAGGTGAAGTCAGGAGGGTGAAGCAGAAGAAGCAGAAGAAGGAGAAGGAGAAGGTGAAGTCTGGAGGGTGAAGCAGAAGAAGCAGAAGAAGGAGAAGGAGAAGGTGAAGTCTGGAGGGTGAAGCAGAAGAAGCAGAAGAAGGAGAAGGAGAAGGTGAAGTCAGGAGGGTGAATCAGAAGAAGTAGAAGAAGGAGAAGGAGAAGGTGAAGTCTGGAGGGAGAATGAGAAGAAGTAGAAGAAGGAGAAGGAGAAGGTGAAGTCTGGAGGGTGAATCAGAAGAAGTAGAAGAAGGAGAAGGAGAAGGAGAAGTCTGGAGGGTGAATCAGAAGAAGCAGAAGAAGGAAAAGGAGAAGGTGAAGTCTGGAGGCAGAAGCAGAAGAAGTAGAAGAACGAGAAGGAGAATGTGAAGTCTGGAGGGTGAATCAGAAGAAGTAGAAGAAGGAGAAGGAGAAGGTGAAGTCTGGAGGGTGAATCAGAAGAAGTAGAAGAAGGAGAAGGAGTAGGTGAAGTCTGGAGAGTGAATCAGAAGAAGCAGAAGAAGGAGAAGGAGAAGGTGAAGTCTGGTGGGTGAATCAGAAGAAGCAGAAGAAGGAGAAGGAGAAGGTGAAGTCTGGAGGGTGAATCAGAAGAAGCAGAAGAAGGAGAAGGAGAAGGTGAAGTCTGGAGGGTGAATCAGAAGAAGCAGAATAAGAAGAAGGAGAAGGTGAAGTCTGGAGGGTGAATCAGAAGAAGCAGAAGAAGGAGAAGGAGAAGGTGAAGTCTGGAGGGTGAATCAGAAGAAGTAGAAGAAGGAGAAGGAGAAGGTGAAGTCAGGGGGGTGAAGCAGAAGAAGTAGAAGAAGGAGAAGGAGAAGGTGAAGTCAGGAGGGTGAAGCAGAAGAAGCAGAAGAAGGAGAAGGAGAAGGTGAAGACTGGAGGGTGAATCGGAAGAAATAGAAGAAGGAGAAGGAGAAGGTGAAGTCTGGAGGGTGAATCAGAAGAAGTAGAAGAAGGAGAAGGAGAAGGTGAAGTCTGGAGGGTGAATCAGAAGAAGTAGAAGAAGGAGAAGGAGAAGGTGAAGTCTGGAGTGTGAATCAGAAGAAGTAGAAGAAGGAGAAGGAGAAGGTGAAGTCTGGAGGGTGAATCAGAAGAAGAAGAAGAAGGAGAAGGTGAAGGTGAAGTCTGGAGGGTGAATCAGAAGAAGTAGAAGAAGGAGAAGGAGAAGGTGAAGTCTGGAGGGTGAATCAGAAGAAGTAGAAGAAGGAGAAGGAGAAGGTGAAGTCTGGAGGGTGAATCAGAAGAAGCAGAAGAAGGAGAAGGAGAAGGTGAAGTCTGGAGGGTGAATCAGAAGAAGCAGAAGAAGGAGAAGGAGAAGATGAAGTCTGGAGGGTGAATCAGAAGAAGTAGAAGAAGGAGAAGGAGAAGGTGAAGTCTGGAGGGTGAATCAGAAGAAGCAGAAGAAGGAGAAGGAGAAGGTGAAGTCTGGAGGGTGAATCAGAAGAAGCAGAAGAAGGAGACGGAGAAGGTGAAGTCTGGAGGGTGAATCAGAAGAAGCAGAATAAGGAGAAGGAGAAGGTGAAGTCTGGAGGGTGAATCAGAAGAAGTAGAAGAAGGAGAAGGAGAAGGTGAAGTCTGGAGGGTGAATCAGAAGAAGCAGAAGAAAGAGAAGGAGAAGGTGAAGTCTGGAGGGTGAAGCAGAAGAAGCAGAAGAAGGAGAAGGAGAAGGTGAAGTCTGGAGGGTGAATCAGAAGAAGTAGAAGAAGGAGAAGGAGAAGGTGAAGTCTGGAGGGTGAATCAGAGGAATCAGAAGAAGGAGAAGGAGAAGGTGAAGTCTGGAGGGTGAATCAGAAGAAGCAGAAGAAAGAGAAGGAGAAGGTGAAGTCTGGAGGGTGAAGCAGAAGAAGCAGAAGAAGGAGAAGGAGAAGGTGAAGACTGGAGGGTGAATCAGAAGAAATAGAAGAAGGAGAAGGAGAAGGTGAAGTCTGGAGGGTGAATCAGAAGAAGTAGAAGAAGGAGAAGGAGAAGGTGAAGTCTGGAGGGTGAATCAGAAGAAGCAGAATAAGGAGAAGGAGAAGGTGAAGTCTGGAGGGTGAATCAGAAGAAGCAGAAGAAGGAGAAGGAGAAGGTGAAGTCTGGAGGGTGAATCAGAAGAAGTAGAAGAAGCAGAAGGAGAAGGTGAAGTCTGGAGGGTGAAGCAGAAGAAGTAGAAGAAGGAGAAGGAGAAGGTGAAGTCAGGAGGGTGAATCAGAAGATGTAGAAGAAGGAGAAGGAGAAGGTGAGGTCTGGAGGGTGAATCAGAAGAATCAGAAGAAGGAGAAGGAGAAGGTGAAGTCTGCAGGGTGAATCAGAAGAAGCAGAAGAAAGAGAAGGAGAAGGTGAAGTCTGGAGGGTGAAGCAGAAGAAGCAGAAGAAGGAGAAGGAGAAGGTGAAGTCTGGAGGGTGAATCAGAAGAAGGAGAAGAAGGAGAAGGAGAAGGTGAAGTCAGGAGGGTGAATCAGAAGAAGTAGAAGAAGGAGAAGGAGAAGGTGTAGACTGGAGGGTGAATCAGAAGAAGTAGACGAAGGAGAAGGAGAAGGTGAAGTCTGGAGGGTGAATCAGAAGAAGCAGAAGAAGGAGAAGGAGAAGGTGAAGTCTGGAGGGTGAATCAGAAGAAGTAGAAGAAGGAGAAGGAGAAGGTGAAGTCTGGAGGGTGAATCAGAAGAAGCAGAAGAAGGAGAAGGAGAAGGTGAAGTCTGGAGGGTGAATCAGAAGAAGCAGAAGAAGGAGAAGGAGAAGGTGAAGTCTGGAGGGTGAATCAGAAGAAGCAGAAGAAGTAGAAGGAGAAGGTGAAGTCTGGGGGGTGAATCGGAAGAAGTAGAAGAAGCAGAAGGAGAAGGTGAAGTCTGGAGGGTGAAGCAGAAGAAGTAGAAGAAGGAGAAGGAGAAGGTGAAGTCAGGAGGGTGAATCAGAAGATGTAGAAGAAGGAGAAGGAGAAGGCGAGGTCTGGAGGGTGAATCAGAAGAACCAGAAGAAGGAGAAGGAGAAGGTGAAGTCTGGAGGGTGAATCAGAAGAAGCAGAAGAAAGAGAAGGAGAAGGTGAAGTCTGGAGGGTGAAGCAGAAGAAGCAGAAGAAGGAGAAGTAGAAGGTGAAGACTGGAGGGTGAATCAGAAGAAATAGAAGAAGGAGAAGGAGAAGGTGAAGTCTGGAGGGTGAATCAGAAGAAGTAGAAGAAGGAGAAGGAGAAGGTGAAGTCTGGAGTGTGAATCAGAAGAAGTAGAAGAAGGAGAAGGAGAAGGTGAAGTCTGGAGGGTGAATCAGAAGAAGCAGAAGAAGGAGAAGGAGAAGGTGAAGTCTGGAGGGTGAATCAGAAGAAGCAGAATAAGTAGAATGAGAAGGTGAAGTCTGGAGGGTGAATCAGAAGAAGTAGAAGAAGGAGAAGGTGAAGTCTGGAGGGTGAATCAGAAGAAGGAGAAGAAGGAGAAGGAGAAGGTGAAGTCTGGAGGGTGAATCAGAAGAAGCAGAAGAAGGAGAAGGAGAAGGTGAAGTCTGGAGGGTGAATCAGAAGAAGCAGAAGAAGGAGAAGATGAAGTCTAGAGGGTGAATCAGAAGAAGTAGAAGAAGGAGAAGGAGAAGGTGAAGTCTGGAGGGTGAATCAGAAGAAGCAGAAGAAGGAGAAGGAGAAGGTGAAGTCTGGAGGGTGAATCAGAAGAAGCAGAAGAAGGAGAAGGAGAAGGTGAAGTCTGGAGGGTGAATCAGAAGAAGCAGAATAAGGAGAAGGAGAAGGTGAAGTCTGGAGGGTGAAGCAGAAGAAGTAGAAGAAGGAGAAGGAGAAGGTGAAGTCTGGAGGGTGAAGCAGAAGAAGCAGAAGAAGGAGAAGGAGAAGGTGAGGTCTGGAGGGTGAATCAGAAGAATCAGAAGAAGGAGAAGGAGAAGGTGAAGTCTGCAGGGTGAATCAGAAGAAGCAGAAGAAAGAGAAGGAGAAGGTGAAGTCTGGAGGGTGAAGCAGAAGAAGCAGAAGAAGGAGAAGGAGAAGGTGAAGTCTGGAGGGTGAATCAGAAGAAGGAGAAGAAGGAGAAGGAGAAGGTGAAGTCAGGAGGGTGAATCAGAAGAAGTAGAAGAAGGAGAAGGAGAAGGTGTAGACTGGAGGGTGAATCAGAAGAAGTAGACGAAGGAGAAGGAGAAGGTGAAGTCTGGAGGGTGAATCAGAAGAAGCAGAAGAAGGAGAAGGAGAAGGTGAAGTCTGGAGGGTGAATCAGAAGAAGTAGAAGAAGGAGAAGGAGAAGGTGAAGTCTGGAGGGTGAATCAGAAGAAGCAGAAGAAGGAGAAGGAGAAGGTGAAGTCTGGAGGGTGAATCAGAAGAAGCAGAAGAAGGAGAAGGAGAAGATGAAGTCTGGAGGGTGAATCAGAAGAAGTAGAAGAAGGAGAAGGAGAAGGTGAAGTCTGGAGGGTGAATCAGAAGAAGCAGAAGAAGGAGAAGGAGAAGGTGAAGTCTGGAGGGTGAATCAGAAGAAGCAGAAGAAGGAGACGGAGAAGGTGAAGTCTGGAGGGTGAATCAGAAGAAGCAGAATAAGGAGAAGGAGAAGGTGAAGTCTGGAGTGTGAATCAGAAGAAGCAGAAGAAAGAGAAGGAGAAGGTGAAGTCTGGAGGGTGAAGCAGAAGAAGCAGAAGAAGGAGAAGGAGAAGGTGAAGTCTGGAGGGTGAATCAGAAGAAGCAGAATAAGGAGAAGGAGAAGGTGAAGTCTGGAGGGTGAATCAGAAGAAGCAGAAGAAGGAGAAGGAGAAGGTGAAGTCTGGAGGGTGAATCAGAAGAAGTAGAAGAAGGAGAAGGAGAAGGTGAAGTATGGAGGGTGAAGCAGAAGAAGTAGAAGAAGGAGAAGGAGAAGGTGAGGTCAGGAGGGTGAATCAGAAGAAGTAGAAGAAGGAGAAGGTGAAGTCAGGAGGGTGAATCAGAAGAAGTAGAAGAAGGAGAAGGAGAAGGTGAAGTCTGGAGGGTGAATCAGAAGAAGTAGAAGAAGGAGAAGGAGAAGGTGAAGTCTGGAGGGTGAATCAAAAGAAGCAGAAGAAGGAGAAGGAGAAGGTGAAGTCTGGAGGGTGAATCAGAAGAATCAGAAGAAGGAGAAGGAGAAGGTGAAGTCTGGAGGGTGACTCAGAAGAAGTAGAAGAAGGAGAAGGAGAAGGTGAAGTCTGGAGGGTGAATCAGAAGAAGCAGAAGAAGGAGAAGGAGAAGGTGAAGTCTGGAGGGTGAATCAGAAGAAGCATAAGAATGAGAAGGAGAAGGTGAAGTCTGGAGGGTGAATCAGAAGAAGCAGAATAAGAAGAAGGAGAAGGTGAAGTCTGGAGGGTGAATCAGAAGAAGCAGAAGAAGGAGAAGGAGAAGGTGAAGTCTGGAGGGTGAATCAGAAGAAGTAGAAGAAGGAGAAGGAGAAGGTGAAGTCTGGAGGGTGAAGCAGAAGAAGTAGAAGAAGGAGAAGGAGAAGGTGAAGTCAGGAGGGTGAATCAGAAGAAGTAGAAGAAGGAGAAGGAGAAGGTGAAGTCAGGAGGGTGAATCAGAAGAAGCAGAAGAAGGAGAAGGAGAAGGTGAAGTCTGGAGGGTGATTCCGAAGAATCAGAAGAAGGAGAAGGAGAAGGTGAAGTCAGGAGGGTGAATCAGAAGAAGCAGAAGAAGGAGAAGGAGAAGGTGAAGTTAGGAGGGTGAATCAGAAGAAGCAGAAGAAGGAGAAGGAGAAGGTGAAGTCAGGGGGTGAAGCAGAAGAAGTAGAAGAAGGAGAAGGAGAAGGTGAAGTCAGGAGGGTGAAGCAGAAGAAGCAGAAGAAGGAGAAGGAGAAGTTGAAGTCTGGAGGGCGCAGCAGAAGAAGCAGAAGAAGGAGAAGGAGAAGGTGAAATCTGAAGTGTGAAGCAGAAGAAGCAGAAGAAGGAGAAGGAGAAGGTGAAGTCTGGAGGGTGAATCAGAAGAAGTAGAAGAAGGAGAAGGAGAAGGTGAAGTCAGGAGGGTGAAGCAGAAGAAGCAGAAGAAGGAGAAGGAGAAGGTGAAGTCTGGAGGGTGAAGCAGAAGAAGCAGAAAAAGGAGAAGGAGAAGGTGAAGTCTGGAGGGCGTAGCAGAAGAAGCAGAAGAAGGAGAAGGAGAAGGTGAAGTCTGGAGGGTGAAGCAGAAGAAGCAGAAAAAGGAGAAGGAGAAGGTGAAGTCTGGAGGGTGAATCAGAAGAAGTAGAAGAAGGAGAAGGAGAAGGTGAAGTCAGGAGGGTGAATCAGAAGAAGCAGAAGAAGGAGAAGGAGAAGGTGAAGTCTGGAGGGTGATTCCGAAGAATCAGAAGAAGGAGAAGGAGAAGGTGAAGTCTGGAGGGTGAATCAGAGGAATCAGAAGAAGGAGAAGGAGAAGGTGAAGTCTGGAGGGTGAATCAGAAGAAGCAGAAGAAAGAGAAGGAGAAGGTGAAGTCTGGAGGGTGAAGCAGAAGAAGCAGAAGAAGGAGAAGGAGAAGGTGAAGACTGGAGGGTGAATCAGAAGAAATAGAAGAAGGAGAAGGAGAAGGTGAAGTCTGGAGGGTGAATCAGAAGAAGTAGAAGAAGGAGAAGGAGAAGGTGAAGTCTGGAGGGTGAATCAGAAGAAGCAGAATAAGGAGAAGGAGAAGGTGAAGTCTGGAGGGTGAATCAGAAGAAGCAGAAGAAGGAGAAGGAGAAGGTGAAGTCTGGAGGGTGAATCAGAAGAAGTAGAAGAAGCAGAAGGAGAAGGTGAAGTCTGGAGGGTGAAGCAGAAGAAGTAGAAGAAGGAGAAGGAGAAGGTGAAGTCAGGAGGGTGAATCAGAAGATGTAGAAGAAGGAGAAGGAGAAGGTGAGGTCTGGAGGGTGAATCAGAAGAATCAGAAGAAGGAGAAGGAGAAGGTGAAGTCTGCAGGGTGAATCAGAAGAAGCAGAAGAAAGAGAAGGAGAAGGTGAAGTCTGGAGGGTGAAGCAGAAGAAGCAGAAGAAGGAGAAGGAGAAGGTGAAGTCTGGAGGGTGAATCAGAAGAAGGAGAAGAAGGAGAAGGAGAAGGTGAAGTCAGGAGGGTGAATCAGAAGAAGTAGAAGAAGGAGAAGGAGAAGGTGTAGACTGGAGGGTGAATCAGAAGAAGTAGACGAAGGAGAAGGAGAAGGTGAAGTCTGGAGGGTGAATCAGAAGAAGCAGAAGAAGGAGAAGGAGAAGGTGAAGTCTGGAGGGTGAATCAGAAGAAGTAGAAGAAGGAGAAGGAGAAGGTGAAGTCTGGAGGGTGAATCAGAAGAAGCAGAAGAAGGAGAAGGAGAAGGTGAAGTCTGGAGGGTGAATCAGAAGAAGCAGAAGAAGGAGAAGGAGAAGGTGAAGTCTGGAGGGTGAATCAGAAGAAGCAGAAGAAGTAGAAGGAGAAGGTGAAGTCTGGGGGGTGAATCGGAAGAAGTAGAAGAAGCAGAAGGAGAAGGTGAAGTCTGGAGGGTGAAGCAGAAGAAGTAGAAGAAGGAGAAGGAGAAGGTGAAGTCAGGAGGGTGAATCAGAAGATGTAGAAGAAGGAGAAGGAGAAGGCGAGGTCTGGAGGGTGAATCAGAAGAACCAGAAGAAGGAGAAGGAGAAGGTGAAGTCTGGAGGGTGAATCAGAAGAAGCAGAAGAAAGAGAAGGAGAAGGTGAAGTCTGGAGGGTGAAGCAGAAGAAGCAGAAGAAGGAGAAGTAGAAGGTGAAGACTGGAGGGTGAATCAGAAGAAATAGAAGAAGGAGAAGGAGAAGGTGAAGTCTGGAGGGTGAATCAGAAGAAGTAGAAGAAGGAGAAGGAGAAGGTGAAGTCTGGAGTGTGAATCAGAAGAAGTAGAAGAAGGAGAAGGAGAAGGTGAAGTCTGGAGGGTGAATCAGAAGAAGCAGAAGAAGGAGAAGGAGAAGGTGAAGTCTGGAGGGTGAATCAGAAGAAGCAGAATAAGTAGAATGAGAAGGTGAAGTCTGGAGGGTGAATCAGAAGAAGTAGAAGAAGGAGAAGGTGAAGTCTGGAGGGTGAATCAGAAGAAGGAGAAGAAGGAGAAGGAGAAGGTGAAGTCTGGAGGGTGAATCAGAAGAAGCAGAAGAAGGAGAAGGAGAAGGTGAAGTCTGGAGGGTGAATCAGAAGAAGCAGAAGAAGGAGAAGATGAAGTCTAGAGGGTGAATCAGAAGAAGTAGAAGAAGGAGAAGGAGAAGGTGAAGTCTGGAGGGTGAATCAGAAGAAGCAGAAGAAGGAGAAGGAGAAGGTGAAGTCTGGAGGGTGAATCAGAAGAAGCAGAAGAAGGAGAAGGAGAAGGTGAAGTCTGGAGGGTGAATCAGAAGAAGCAGAATAAGGAGAAGGAGAAGGTGAAGTCTGGAGGGTGAAGCAGAAGAAGTAGAAGAAGGAGAAGGAGAAGGTGAAGTCTGGAGGGTGAAGCAGAAGAAGCAGAAGAAGGAGAAGGAGAAGGTGAAGTCTGGAGGGTGAATCAGAAGAAGCAGAAGAAGGAGAAGGAGAAGGTGAAGTCTGGAGGGTGAATCAGAAGAAGCAGAAGAAAGAGAAGGAGAAGGTGAAGTCTGGAGGGTGAAGCAGAAGAAGCAGAAGAAGGAGAAGGAGAAGGTGAAGACTGGAGGGTGAATCAGAAGAAGTAGAAGAAGGAGAAGGAGAAGGTAAAGTCTGGAGGGTGAATCAGAAGAAGTAGAAGAAGGAGAAGGAGAAGGTGAAGTCTGGAGGGTGAAGCAGAAGAAGCAGAAGAAGGAGAAGGAGAAGGTGAAGACTGGAGGGTGAATCAGAAGAAGTAGAAGAAGGAGAAGGAGAAGGTAAAGTCTGGAGGGTGAATCAGAAGAAGTAGAAGAAGGAGAAGGAGAAGGTGAAGTCTGGAGGGTGAATCAGAAGAAGCAGAAGAAGGAGAAGGAGAAGGTGAAGTCTGGAGGGTGAATCAGAAGAATCAGAAGAAGGAGAAGGGGAAGGTGAAGTCTGGAGGGTGACTCAGAAGAAGTAGAAGAAGGAGAAGGAGAAGGTGAAGTCTGGAGGGTGAATCAGAAGAAGCAGAAGAAGGAGAAGGAGAAGGTGAAGTCTGGAGGGTGAATCAGAAGAATCAGAAGAAGGAGAAGGAGAAGGTGAAGTCTGGAGGGTGAATCAGAAGAAGCAGAATAAGGAGAAGGAGAAGGTGAAGTCTGGAGGGTGAATCAGAAGAAGCAGAAGAAGGAGAAGGAGAAGGTGAAGTCTGGAGGGTGAATCAGAAGAAGTAGAAGAAGGAGAAGGAGAAGGTGAAGTATGGAGGGTGAAGCAGAAGAAGTAGAAGAAGGAGAAGGAGAAGGTGAGGTCAGGAGGGTGAATCAGAAGAAGTAGAAGAAGGAGAAGGTGAAGTCAGGAGGGTGAATCAGAAGAAGTAGAAGAAGGAGAAGGAGAAGGTGAAGTCTGGAGGGTGAATCAGAAGAAGTAGAAGAAGGAGAAGGAGAAGGTGAAGTCTGGAGGGTGAATCAAAAGAAGCAGAAGAAGGAGAAGGAGAAGGTGAAGTCTGGAGGGTGAATCAGAAGAATCAGAAGAAGGAGAAGGAGAAGGTGAAGTCTGGAGGGTGACTCAGAAGAAGTAGAAGAAGGAGAAGGAGAAGGTGAAGTCTGGAGGGTGAATCAGAAGAAGCAGAAGAAGGAGAAGGAGAAGGTGAAGTCTGGAGGGTGAATCAGAAGAAGCATAAGAATGAGAAGGAGAAGGTGAAGTCTGGAGGGTGAATCAGAAGAAGCAGAATAAGAAGAAGGAGAAGGTGAAGTCTGGAGGGTGAATCAGAAGAAGCAGAAGAAGGAGAAGGAGAAGGTGAAGTCTGGAGGGTGAATCAGAAGAAGTAGAAGAAGGAGAAGGAGAAGGTGAAGTCTGGAGGGTGAAGCAGAAGAAGTAGAAGAAGGAGAAGGAGAAGGTGAAGTCAGGAGGGTGAATCAGAAGAAGTAGAAGAAGGAGAAGGAGAAGGTGAAGTCAGGAGGGTGAATCAGAAGAAGCAGAAGAAGGAGAAGGAGAAGGTGAAGTCTGGAGGGTGATTCCGAAGAATCAGAAGAAGGAGAAGGAGAAGGTGAAGTCAGGAGGGTGAATCAGAAGAAGCAGAAGAAGGAGAAGGAGAAGGTGAAGTTAGGAGGGTGAATCAGAAGAAGCAGAAGAAGGAGAAGGAGAAGGTGAAGTCAGGGGGTGAAGCAGAAGAAGTAGAAGAAGGAGAAGGAGAAGGTGAAGTCAGGAGGGTGAAGCAGAAGAAGCAGAAGAAGGAGAAGGAGAAGTTGAAGTCTGGAGGGCGCAGCAGAAGAAGCAGAAGAAGGAGAAGGAGAAGGTGAAATCTGAAGGGTGAAGCAGAAGAAGCAGAAGAAGGAGAAGGAGAAGGTGAAGTCTGGAGGGTGAATCAGAAGAAGTAGAAGAAGGAGAAGGAGAAGGTGAAGTCAGGAGGGTGAAGCAGAAGAAGCAGAAGAAGGAGAAGGAGAAGGTGAAGTCTGGAGGGTGAAGCAGAAGAAGCAGAAGAAGGAGAAGGAGAAGGTGAAGTCTGGAGGGCGTAGCAGAAGAAGCAGAAGAAGGAGAAGGAGAAGGTGAAGTCTGGAGGGTGAATCAGAAGAAGTAGAAGAAGGAGAAGGAGAAGGTGAAGTCAGGAGGGTGAATCAGAAGAAGCAGAAGAAGGAGAAGGAGAAGGTGAAGTCTGGAGGGTGATTCCGAAGAATCAGAAGAAGGAGAAGGAGAAGGTGAAGTCAGGAGGGTGAATCAGAAGAAGCAGAAGAAGGAGAAGGAGAAGGTGAAGTTAGGAGGGTGAAACAGAAGAAGCAGAAGAAGGAGAAGGAGAAGGTGAAGTCAGGGGGTGAAGCAGAAGAAGTAGAAGAAGGAGAAGGAGAAGGTGAAGTCAGGAGGGTGAAGCAGAAGAAGCAGAAGAAGGAGAAGGAGAAGTTGAAGTCTGGAGGGCGCAGCAGAAGAAGCAGAAGAAGGAGAAGGAGAAGGTGAAATCTGGAGGGTGAAGCAGAAGAAGCAGAAGAAGGAGAAGGAGAAGGTGAAGTCTGGAGGGTGAATCAGAAGAAGTAGAAGAAGGAGAAGGAGAAGGTGAAGTCAGGAGGGTGAAGCAGAAGAAGCAGAAGAAGGAGAAGGAGAAGGTGAAGTCTGGAGGGTGAAGCAGAAGAAGCAGAAGAAGGAGAAGGAGAAGGTGAAGTCTGGAGGGCGTAGCAGAAGAAGCAGAAGAAGGAGAAGGAGAAGGTGAAGTCTGGAGGGTGAAGCAGAAGAAGCAGAAGAAGGAGAAGGAGAAGGTGAAGTCTGGAGGGTGAATCAGAAGAAGTAGAAGAAAGAGAAGGAGAAGGTGAAGTCAGGAGTGTGAAGCAGAAGAAGCAGAAGAAGGAGAAGGAGAATGTGAAGTCTGGAGGGTGAAGCAGAAGAAGCAGAAGAAGGAGAAGGAGAAGGTGAAGTCTGGAGGGTGAAGCAGAAGAAGCAGAAGAAGGAGAAGGAGAAGGTGAAGTCAGGAGGGTGAATCAGAAGAAGTAGAAGAAGGAGAAGGAGAAGGTGAAGTCTGGAGGGAGAATGAGAAGAAGTAGAAGAAGGAGAAGGAGAAGGTGAAGTCTGGAGGGTGAATCAGAAGAAGTAGAAGAAGGAGAAGGAGAAGGAGAAGTCTGGAGGGTGAATCAGAAGAAGCAGAAGAAGGAAAAGGAGAAGGTGAAGTCTGGAGGGAGAAGCAGAAGAAGTAGAAGAACGAGAAGGAGAATGTGAAGTCTGGAGGGTGAATCAGAAGAAGTAGAAGAAGGAGAAGGAGAAGGTGAAGTCTGGAGGGTGAATCAGAAGAAGTAGAAGAAGGAGAAGGAGTAGGTGAAGTCTGGAGAGTGAATCAGAAGAAGCAGAAGAAGGAGAAGGAGAAGGTGAAGTCTGGTGGGTGAATCAGAAGAAGCAGAAGAAGGAGAAGGAGAAGGTGAAGTCTGGAGGGTGAATCAGAAGAAGCAGAAGAAGGAGAAGGAGAAGGTGAAGTCTGGAGGGTGAATCAGAAGAAGCAGAATAAGAAGAAGGAGAAGGTGAAGTCTGGAGGGTGAATCAGAAGAAGCAGAAGAAGGAGAAGGAGAAGGTGAAGTCTGGAGGGTGAATCAGAAGAAGTAGAAGAAGGAGAAGGAGAAGGTGAAGTCAGGGGGGTGAAGCAGAAGAAGTAGAAGAAGGAGAAGGAGAAGGTGAAGTCAGGAGGGTGAAGCAGAAGAAGCAGAAGAAGGAGAAGGAGAAGGTGAAGTCTGGAGTGCGCAGCAGAAGAAGCAGAAGAAGGAGAAGGAGAAGGTGAAGTCTGGAGGGTGAAGCAGAAGGAGCAGAAGAAGGAGAAGGAGAAGGTGAAGTCTGGAGGGTGAATCAGAAGAAGTAGAAGAAGGAGAAGGAGAAGGTGAAGTCAGGAGGGTGAAGCAGAAGAAGCAGAAGAAGGAGAAGGAGAAGGTGAAGTCTGGAGGGTGAAGCAGAAGAAGTAGAAGAAGGAGAAGGAGAAGGTGAAGTCTGGAGGGTGAAGCAGAAGAAGCAGAAGAAGGAGAAGGAGAAGGTGAAGTCTGGAGGGTGAATCAGAAGAAGCAGAATAAGGAGAAGGAGAAGGTGAAGTCTGGAGGGTGAATCAGAAGAAGCAGAAGAAGGAGAAGGAGAAGGTGAAGTCTGGAGGGTGAAGCAGAAGAAGTAGAAGAAGGAGAAGGAGAAGGTGAAGTCAGGAGGGTGAAGCAGAAGAAGCAGAAGAAGGAGAAGGAGAAGGTGAAGTCTGGAGTGCGCAGCAGAAGAAGCAGAAGAAGGAGAAGGAGAAGGTGAAGTCTGGAGGGTGAAGCAGAAGAAGCAGAAGAAGGAGAAGGAGAAGGTGAAGTCTGGAGGGTGAAGCAGAAGAAGTGGAAGAAGGAGAAGGAGAAGGTGAAGTCAGGAGGGTGAAGCAGAAGAAGCAGAAGAAGGAGAAGGAGAACGTGAAGTCTGGAGGGTGAATCAGAAGAAGTAGAAGAAGGAGAAGGAGAAGGTGAAGTCTGGAGGGTGAAGCAGAAGAAGTAGAAGAAGGAGAAGGAGAAGGTGAAGTCAGGAGGGTAAATCAGAAGAAGTAGAAGAAGGAGAAGGAGAAGGTGAAGTCAGGAGGGTGAATCAGAAGAAGCAGAAGAAGGAGAAGGAGAAGGTGAAGTCTGGAGGGTGATTCCGAAGAATCAGAAGAAGGAGAAGGAGAAGGTGAAGTCAGGAGGGTGAATCAGAAGAAGCAGAAGAAGGAGAAGGAGAAGGTGAAGTTAGGAGGGTGAATCAGAAGAAGCAGAAGAAGGAGAAGGAGAAGGTGAAGTCAGGGGGTGAAGCAGAAGAAGTAGAAGAAGGAGAAGGAGAAGGTGAAGTCAGGAGGGTGAAGCAGAAGAAGCAGAAGAAGGAGAAGGAGAAGTTGAAGTCTGGAGGGCGCAGCAGAAGAAGCAGAAGAAGGAGAAGGAGAAGGTGAAATCTGGAGGGTGAAGCAGAAGAAGCAGAAGAAGGAGAAGGAGAAGGTGAAGTCTGGAGGGTGAATCAGAAGAAGTAGAAGAAGGAGATGAAGAAGGTGAAGTCAGGAGGGTGAAGCAGAAGAAGCAGAAGAAGGAGAAGGAGAAGGTGAAGTCTGGAGGGTGAAGCAGAAGAAGCAGAAGAAGGAGAAGGAGAAGGTGAAGTCTGGAGGGCGTAGCAGAAGAAGCAGAAGAAGGAGAAGGAGAAGGTGAAGTCTGGAGGGTGAAGCAGAAGAAGCAGAAGAAGGAGAATGAGAAGGTGAAGTCTGGAGGGTGAAGCAGAAGAAGTAGAAGAAGGAGAAGGAGAAGGTGAAGTCAGGAGGGTGAATCAGAAGATGTAGAAGAAGGAGAAGGAGAAGGTGAGGTCTGGAGGGTGAATCAGAAGAATCAGAAGAAGGAGAAGGAGAAGGTGAAGTCTAGAGGGTGAATCAGAAGAAGCAGAAGAAAGAGAAGGAGAAGGTGAAGACTGGAGGGTGAATCAGAAGATGTAGAAGAAGGAGAAGGAGAAGGTGAGGTCTGGAGGGTGAAGCAGAAGAAGCAGAAGAAGAAGAAGGAGAAGGTGAAGTCAGGAGGGTGAATCAGAAGAAGTAGAAGAAGGAGAAGGAGAAGGTGTAGACTGGAGGGTGAATCAGAAGAAGTAGACGAAGGAGAAGGAGAAGGTGAAGTCTGGAGGGTGAATCAGAAGAAGCAGAAGAAGGAGAAGGAGAAGATGAAGTCTGGAGGGTGAATCAGAAGAAGTAGAAGAAGGAGAAGGAGAAGGTGAAGTCTGGAGGGTGAATCAGAAGAAGCAGAAGAAGGAGAAGGAGAAGGTGAAGTCTGGAGGGTGAATCAGAAGACGCAGAAGAAGGAGAAGGAGAAGGTGAAGTCTGGAGGGTGAATCAGAAGAAGCAGAAGAAGTAGAAGGAGAAGGTGAAGCCTGGAGGGTGAATCAGAAGAAGGAGAAGAAGGAGAAGGAGAAGGTGAAGTCTGGAGGGTGAATCAGAAGAAGTAGAATAAGGAGAAGGAGAAGGTGAAGTCTGGAGGGTGAATCAGAAGAAGCAGAAGAAAGAGAAGGAGAAGGTGAAGTCTGGAGGGTGAATCAGAAGAAGCAGAAGAAGGAGAAGGAGAAGATGAAGTCTGGAGGGTGAATCAGAAGAAGTAGAAGAAGGAGAAGGAGAAGGTGAAGTCTGGAGGGTGAATCAGAAGAAGCAGAAGAAGGAGAAGGAGAAGGTGAAGTCTGGAGGGTGAATCAGAAGAAGCATAAGAAGGAGAAGGAGAAGGTGAAGTCTGGAGGTTGAATCAGAAGAAGCAGAATAAGGAGAAGGAGAAGATGAAGTCTGGAGGGTGAATCAGAAGAAGCAGAAGAAGGAGAAGGAGAAGGTGAAGTCTGGGGGGTGAATCGGAAGAAGTAGAAGAAGCAGAAGGAGAAGGTGAAGTCTGGAGGGTGAAGCAGAAGAAGTAGAAGAAGGAGAAGGAGAAGGTGAAGTCAGGAGGGTGAATCAGAAGATGTAGAAGAAGGAGAAGGAGAAGGCGAGGTCTGGAGGGTGAATCAGAAGAATCGGAAGAAGGAGAAGGAGACGGTGAAGTCTGGAGGGTGAATCAGAAGAAGCAGAAGAAAGAGAAGGAGAAGGTGAAGTCTGGAGGGTGAAGCAGAAGAAGCAGAAGAAGGAGAAGTAGAAGGTGAAGACTGGAGGGTGAATCAGAAGAAATAGAGGAAGGAGAAGATGAGGTGAAGTCTGGAGGGTGAATCAGAAGAAGTAGAAGAAGGAGAAGGAGAAGTTGAAGTCTGGAGTGTGAATCAGAAGAAGTAGAAGAAGGAGAAGGAGAAGGTGAAGTCTGGAGGGTGAATCAGAAGAAGCAGAAGAAGGAGAAGGAGAAGGTGAAGTCTGGAGGGTGAATCAGAAGAAGCAGAATAAGTAGAATGAGAAGGTGAAGTCTGGAGGGTGAATCAGAAGAAGTAGAAGAAGGAGAAGGAGAAGGTGAAGTCTGGAGGGTGAATCAGAAGAAGTAGAAGAAGGAGAAGGAGAAGGTGAAGTCTGGAGGATGAATCAGAAGAAGCAGAAGAAGGAGAAGGAGAAGGTGAAGTCTGGAGGGTGAATCAGAAGAAGCAGAAGAAGGAGAAGGAGAAGATGAAGTCTGGAGGGTGAATCAGAATAAGCAGAAGAAGGAGACGGAGAAGGTGAAGTCTGGAGGGTGAATCAGAAGAAGCAGAAGAAGTAGAAGGAGAAGGTGAAGTCTGGAGGGTGAATCAGAAGAAGCAGAATAAGGAGAAGGAGAAGGTGAAGTCTGGAGGGTGAATCAGAAGAAGCAGAAGAAGGAGAAGGAGAAGGTGAAGTCTGGAGGGTGAATCAGAAGAAGCAGAATAAGGAGAAGGAGAAGGTGAAGTCTGGAGGGTGAATCAGAAGAAGCAGAAGAAGGAGAAGGAGAAGGTGAAGTCTGGAGGGTGAAGCAGAAGAAGTAGAAGAAGGAGAAGGAGAAGGTGAAGTCAGGAGGGTGAATCAGAAGATGTAGAAGAAGAAGAAGGAGAAGGTGAGGTCTGGAGGGTGAATCAGAAGAATCAGAAGAAGGAGAAGGAGAAGGTGAAGTCTGGAGGGTGAATCAGAAGAAGCAGAAGAAAGAGAAGGAGAAGGTGAAGTCTGGAGGGTGAATCAGAAGAAGCAGAAGAAGGAGAAGGAGAAGGTGAAGTCTGGAGGGTGAATCAGAAGAAGCAGAAGAAGTAGAAGGCGAAGGTGAAGTCTGGAGGGTGAATCAGAAGAAGTAGAAGAAGGAGAAGGAGAAGGTGAAGTCTGGAGGGTGAATCAGAAGAAGCAGAAGAAGGAGAAGGAGAAGGTGAAGTCTGGAGGGTGAAGCAGAAGAAGCAGAAGAAGGAGAAGGAGAAGGTGAAGACTGGAGGGTGAATCAGAAGAAATAGAAGAAGGAGAAGGAGAAGGTGAAGTCTGGAGGGTGAGTCAGAAGAAGTAGAAGAAGGAGAAGGAGAAGGTGAAGTCTGGAGGGTGAATCAGAAGAAGTAGAAGAAGGAGAAGGAGAAGGTGAAGTCTGGAGTGTGAATCAGAAGAAGTAGAAGAAGGAGAAGGAGAAGGTGAAGTCTGGAGGGTGAATCAGAAGAAGCAGAAGAAGGAGAAGGAGAAGGTGAAGTCTGGAGGGTGAATCAGAAGAAGCAGAAGAAGTAAAATGAGAAGGTGAAGTCTGGAGGGTGAATCAGAAGAAGTAGAAGAAGGAGAAGGAGAAGGTGAAGTCTGGAGGGTGAATCAGAAGAAGTAGAAGAAGGAGAAGGAGAAGGTGAAGTCTGGAGGGTGAATCCGAAGAAGCAGAAGAAGGAGAAGGAGAAGGTGAAGTCTGGAGGGTGAATCAGAAGAAGTAGAAGAAGGAGAAGGAGAAGGTGAAGTCTGGAGGGTGAATCAGAAGAAGCAGAAGAAGGAGAAGGAGAAGGTGAAGTCTGGAGGGTGAATCAGAAGAAGCAGAAGAAGGAGACGGAGAAGGTGAAGTCTGGAGGGTGAATCAGAAGAAGCAGAATAAGGAGAAGGAGAAGGTGAAGTCTGGAGGGTGAATCAGAAGAAGCAGAAGAAGGAGAAGGAGAAGGTGAAGTCTGGAGGGTGAATCAGAAGAAGTAGAAGAAGCAGAAGGAGAAGGTGAAGTCTGGAGGGTGAAGCAGAAGAAGTAGAAGACGGAGAAGGAGAAGGTGAAGTCAGGAGGATGAATCAGAAGATGTAGAAGAAGGAGAAGGAGAAGGTGAAGTCTGGAGGGTGAATCAGAAGAATCAGAAGAAGGAGAAGGAGAAGGTGAAGTCTGGAGGGTGAATCAGAAGAAGCAGAAGAAAGAGAAGGAGAAGGTGAAGTCTGGAGGGTGAAGCAGAAGAAGCAGAAGAAGGAGAAGGAGAAGGTGAAGACTGGAGGGTGAATCAGAAGAAATAGAAGAAGGAGAAGGTGAAGTCTGGAGGGTGAATCAGAAGAAGTAGAAGAAGGAGAAGGAGAAGGTGAAGTCTGGAGGGTGAATCAGAAGAAGCAGAATAAAGAGAAGGAGAAGGTGAAGTCTGGAGGGTGAATCAGAAGAAGCAGAAGAAGGAGAAGGAGAAGGTGAAGTCTGGAGGGTGAATCAGAAGAAGTAGAAGAAGCAGAAGGAGAAGGTGAAGTCTGGAGGGTGAAGCAGAAGAAGTAGAAGAAGGAGAAGGAGAAGGTGAAGTCAGGAGGGTGAATCAGAAGATGTAGAAGAAGGAGAAGGAGAAGGTGAAGTCTGGAGGGTGAATCAGAAGAAGCAGAAGAAGGAGAAGGAGAAGGTGAAGTCTGGAGGGTGAATCAGAAGAAGCAGAATAAGTAGAATGAGAAGGTGAAGTCTGGAGGGTGAATCAGAAGAAGTAGAAGAAGGAGAAGGAGAAGGTGAAGTCTGGAGGGTGAATCAGAAGAAGGAGAAGAAGGAGAAGGAGAAGGTGAAGTCTGGAGGGTGAATCAGAAGAAGCAGAAGAAGGAGAAGGAGACGGTGAAGTCTAGAGGGTGAATCAGAAGAAGCAGAAGAAGGAGAAGATGAAGTCTGGAGGGTGAATCAGAAGAAGTAGAAGAAGGAGAAGGAGAAGGTGAAGTCTGGAGGGTGAATCAGAAGAAGCAGAAGAAGGAGAAGGAGAAGGTGAAGTCTGGAGGGTGAATCAGAAGAAGCAGAAGAAGGAGAAGGAGAAGGTGAAGTCTGGAGGGTGAATCAGAAGAAGCAGAATAAGGAGAAGGAGAAGGTGAAGTCTGGAGGGTGAAGCAGAAGAAGTAGAAGAAGGAGAAGGAGAAGGTGAAGTCTGGAGGGTGAAGCAGAAGAAGCAGAAGAAGGAGAAGGAGAAGGTGAAGTCTGGAGGGTGAATCAGAAGAAGCAGAAGAAGGAGAAGGAGAAGGTGAAGTCTGGAGGGTGAATCAGAAGAAGCAGAAGAAAGAGAAGGAGAAGGTGAAGTCTGGAGGGTGAAGCAGAAGAAGCAGAAGAAGGAGAAGGAGAAGGTGAAGACTGGAGGGTGAATCAGAAGAAGTAGAAGAAGGAGAAGGAGAAGGTAAAGTCTGGAGGGTGAATCAGAAGAAGTAGAAGAAGGAGAAGGAGAAGGTGAAGTCTGGAGGGTGAAGCAGAAGAAGCAGAAGAAGGAGAAGGAGAAGGTGAAGACTGGAGGGTGAATCAGAAGAAGTAGAAGAAGGAGAAGGAGAAGGTAAAGTCTGGAGGGAGAATCAGAAGAAGTAGAAGAAGGAGAAGGAGAAGGTGAAGTCTGGAGGGTGAATCAGAAGAAGCAGAAGAAGGAGAAGGAGAAGGTGAAGTCTGGAGGGTGAATCAGAAGAATCAGAAGAAGGAGAAGGGGAAGGTGAAGTCTGGAGGGTGACTCAGAAGAAGTAGAAGAAGGAGAAGGAGAAGGTGAAGTCTGGAGGGTGAATCAGAAGAAGCAGAAGAAGGAGAAGGAGAAGGTGAAGTCTTGAGGGTGAATCAGAAGAATCAGAAGAAGGAGAAGGAGAAGGTGAAGTCTGGAGGGTGAATCAGAAGAAGCAGAATAAGGAGAAGGAGAAGGTGAAGTCTGGAGGGTGAATCAGAAGAAGCAGAAGAAGGAGAAGGAGAACGTGAAGTCTGGAGGGTGAATCAGAAGAAGTAGAAGAAGGAGAAGGAGAAGGTGAAGTATGGAGGGTGAAGCAGAAGAAGTAGAAGAAGGAGAAGGAGAAGGTGAGGTCAGGAGGGTGAATCAGAAGAAGTAGAAGAAGGAGAAGGTGAAGTCAGGAGGGTGAATCAGAAGAAGTAGAAGTAGGAGAAGGAGAAGGTGAAGTCTGGAGGGTGAATCAGAAGAAGTAGAAGAAGGAGAAGGAGAAGGTGAAGTCTGGAGGGTGAATCAAAAGAAGCAGAAGAAGGAGAAGGAGAAGGTGAAGTCTGGAGGGTGAATCAGAAGAATCAGAAGAAGGAGAAGGAGAAGGTGAAGTCTGGAGGGTGACTCAGAAGAAGTAGAAGAAGGAGAAGGAGAAGGTGAAGTCTGGAGGGTGAATCAGAAGAAGCAGAAGAAGGAGAAGGAGAAGGTGAAGTCTGGAGGGTGAATCAGAAGAAGCATAAGAATGAGAAGGAGAAGGTGAAGTCTGGAGGGTGAATCAGAAGAAGCAGAATAAGAAGAAGGAGAAGGTGAAGTCTGGAGGGTGAATCAGAAGAAGCAGAAGAAGGAGAAGGAGAAGGTGAAGTCTGGAGGGTGAATCAGAAGAAGTAGAAGAAGGAGAAGGAGAAGGTGAAGTCTGGAGGGTGAAGCAGAAGAAGTAGAAGAAGGAGAAGGAGAAGGTGAAGTCAGGAGGGTGAATCAGAAGAAGTAGAAGAAGGAGAAGGAGAAGGTGAAGTCAGGAGGGTGAATCAGAAGAATCAGAAGAAGGAGAAGGAGAAGGTGAAGTCTGGAGGGTGAATCAGAAGAAGCAGAAGAAAGAGAAGGAGAAGGTGAAGTCTGGAGGGTGAATCAGAAGAAGCAGAAGAAGGAGAAGGAGAAGGTGAAGTCTGGAGGGTGAATCAGAAGAAGCAGAAGAAGTAGAAGGCGAAGGTGAAGTCTGGAGGGTGAATCAGAAGAAGTAGAAGAAGGAGAAGGAGAAGGTGAAGTCTGGAGGGTGAATCAGAAGAAGCAGAAGAAGGAGAAGGAGAAGGTGAAGTCTGGAGGGTGAAGCAGAAGAAGCAGAAGAAGGAGAAGGAGAAGGTGAAGACTGGAGGGTGAATCAGAAGAAATAGAAGAAGGAGAAGGAGAAGGTGAAGTCTGGAGGGTGAGTCAGAAGAAGTAGAAGAAGGAGAAGGAGAAGGTGAAGTCTGGAGGGTGAATCAGAAGAAGTAGAAGAAGGAGAAGGAGAAGGTGAAGTCTGGAGTGTGAATCAGAAGAAGTAGAAGAAGGAGAAGGAGAAGGTGAAGTCTGGAGGGTGAATCAGAAGAAGCAGAAGAAGGAGAAGGAGAAGGTGAAGTCTGGAGGGTGAATCAGAAGAAGCAGAAGAAGTAAAATGAGAAGGTGAAGTCTGGAGGGTGAATCAGAAGAAGTAGAAGAAGGAGAAGGAGAAGGTGAAGTCTGGAGGGTGAATCAGAAGAAGTAGAAGAAGGAGAAGGAGAAGGTGAAGTCTGGAGGGTGAATCAGAAGAAGCAGAAGAAGGAGAAGGAGAAGGTGAAGTCTGGAGGGTGAATCAGAAGAAGTAGAAGAAGGAGAAGGAGAAGGTGAAGTCTGGAGGGTGAATCAGAAGAAGCAGAAGAAGGAGAAGGAGAAGGTGAAGTCTGGAGGGTGAATCAGAAGAAGCAGAAGAAGGAGACGGAGAAGGTGAAGTCTGGAGGGTGAATCAGAAGAAGCAGAATAAGGAGAAGGAGAAGGTGAAGTCTGGAGGGTGAATCAGAAGAAGCAGAAGAAGGAGAAGGAGAAGGTGAAGTCTGGAGGGTGAATCAGAAGAAGTAGAAGAAGCAGAAGGAGAAGGTGAAGTCTGGAGGGTGAAGCAGAAGAAGTAGAAGACGGAGAAGGAGAAGGTGAAGTCAGGAGGATGAATCAGAAGATGTAGAAGAAGGAGAAGGAGAAGGTGAAGTCTGGAGGGTGAATCAGAAGAATCAGAAGAAGGAGAAGGAGAAGGTGAAGTCTGGAGGGTGAATCAGAAGAAGCAGAAGAAAGAGAAGGAGAAGGTGAAGTCTGGAGGGTGAAGCAGAAGAAGCAGAAGAAGGAGAAGGAGAAGGTGAAGACTGGAGGGTGAATCAGAAGAAATAGAAGAAGGAGAAGGAGAAGGTGAAGTCTGGAGGGTGAATCAGAAGAAGTAGAAGAAGGAGAAGGAGAAGGTGAAGTCTGGAGGGTGAATCAGAAGAAGCAGAATAAAGAGAAGGAGAAGGTGAAGTCTGGAGGGTGAATCAGAAGAAGCAGAAGAAGGAGAAGGAGAAGGTGAAGTCTGGAGGGTGAATCAGAAGAAGTAGAAGAAGCAGAAGGAGAAGGTGAAGTCTGGAGGGTGAAGCAGAAGAAGTAGAAGAAGGAGAAGGAGAAGGTGAAGTCAGGAGGGTGAATCAGAAGATGTAGAAGAAGGAGAAGGAGAAGGTGAAGTCTGGAGGGTGAATCAGAAGAAGCAGAAGAAGGAGAAGGAGAAGGTGAAGTCTCGAGGGTGAATCAGAAGAAGCAGAATAAGTAGAATGAGAAGGTGAAGTCTGGAGGGTGAATCAGAAGAAGTAGAAGAAGGAGAAGGAGAAGGTGAAGTCTGGAGGGTGAATCAGAAGAAGGAGAAGAAGGAGAAGGAGAAGGTGAAGTCTGGAGGGTGAATCAGAAGAAGCAGAAGAAGGAGAAGGAGACGGTGAAGTCTAGAGGGTGAATCAGAAGAAGCAGAAGAAGGAGAAGATGAAGTCTGGAGGGTGAATCAGAAGAAGTAGAAGAAGGAGAAGGAGAAGGTGAAGTCTGGAGGGTGAATCAGAAGAAGCAGAAGAAGGAGAAGGAGAAGGTGAAGTCTGGAGGGTGAATCAGAAGAAGCAGAAGAAGGAGAAGGAGAAGGTGAAGTCTGGAGGGTGAATCAGAAGAAGCAGAATAAGGAGAAGGAGAAGGTGAAGTCTGGAGGGTGAAGCAGAAGAAGTAGAAGAAGGAGAAGGAGAAGGTGAAGTCTGGAGGGTGAAGCAGAAGAAGCAGAAGAAGGAGAAGGAGAAGGTGAAGTCTGGAGGGTGAATCAGAAGAAGCAGAAGAAGGAGAAGGAGAAGGTGAAGTCTGGAGGGTGAATCAGAAGAAGCAGAAGAAAGAGAAGGAGAAGGTGAAGTCTGGAGGGTGAAGCAGAAGAAGCAGAAGAAGGAGAAGGAGAAGGTGAAGACTGGAGGGTGAATCAGAAGAAGTAGAAGAAGGAGAAGGAGAAGGTAAAGTCTGGAGGGTGAATCAGAAGAAGTAGAAGAAGGAGAAGGAGAAGGTGAAGTCTGGAGGGTGAAGCAGAAGAAGCAGAAGAAGGAGAAGGAGAAGGTGAAGACTGGAGGGTGAATCAGAAGAAGTAGAAGAAGGAGAAGGAGAAGGTAAAGTCTGGAGGGAGAATCAGAAGAAGTAGAAGAAGGAGAAGGAGAAGGTGAAGTCTGGAGGGTGAATCAGAAGAAGCAGAAGAAGGAGAAGGAGAAGGTGAAGTCTGGAGGGTGAATCAGAAGAATCAGAAGAAGGAGAAGGGGAAGGTGAAGTCTGGAGGGTGACTCAGAAGAAGTAGAAGAAGGAGAAGGAGAAGGTGAAGTCTGGAGGGTGAATCAGAAGAAGCAGAAGAAGGAGAAGGAGAAGGTGAAGTCTTGAGGGTGAATCAGAAGAATCAGAAGAAGGAGAAGGAGAAGGTGAAGTCTGGAGGGTGAATCAGAAGAAGCAGAATAAGGAGAAGGAGAAGGTGAAGTCTGGAGGGTGAATCAGAAGAAGCAGAAGAAGGAGAAGGAGAACGTGAAGTCTGGAGGGTCAATCAGAAGAAGTAGAAGAAGGAGAAGGAGAAGGTGAAGTATGGAGGGTGAAGCAGAAGAAGTAGAAGAAGGAGAAGGAGAAGGTGAGGTCAGGAGGGTGAATCAGAAGAAGTAGAAGAAGGAGAAGGTGAAGTCAGGAGGGTGAATCAGAAGAAGTAGAAGTAGGAGAAGGAGAAGGTGAAGTCTGGAGGGTGAATCAGAAGAAGTAGAAGAAGGAGAAGGAGAAGGTGAAGTCTGGAGGGTGAATCAAAAGAAGCGGAAGAAGGAGAAGGAGAAGGTGAAGTCTGGAGGGTGAATCAGAAGAATCAGAAGAAGGAGAAGGAGAAGGTGAAGTCTGGAGGGTGACTCAGAAGAAGTAGAAGAAGGAGAAGGAGAAGGTGAAGTCTGGAGGGTGAATCAGAAGAAGCAGAAGAAGGAGAAGGAGAAGGTGAAATCTGGAGGGTGAATCAGAAGAAGCATAAGAATGAGAAGGAGAAGGTGAAGTCTGGAGGGTGAATCAGAAGAAGCAGAATAAGAAGAAGGAGAAGGTGAAGTCTGGAGGGTGAATCAGAAGAAGCAGAAGAAGGAGAAGGAGAAGGTGAAGTCTGGAGGGTGAATCAGAAGAAGTAGAAGAAGGAGAAGGAGAAGGTGAAGTCTGGAGGGTGAAGCAGAAGAAGTAGAAGAAGGAGAAGGAGAAGGTGAAGTCAGGAGGGTGAATCAGAAGAAGTAGAAGAAGGAGAAGGAGAAGGTGAAGTCAGGAGGGTGAATCAGAAGAAGCAGAAGAAGGAGAAGGAGAAGGTGAAGTCTGGAGGGTGATTCCGAAGAATCAGAAGAAGGAGAAGGAGAAGGTGAAGTCAGGAGGGTGAATCAGAAGAAGCAGAAGAAGGAGAAGGAGAAGGTGAAGTTAGGAGGGTGAATCAGAAGAAGCAGAAGAAGGAGAAGGAGAAGGTGAAGTCAGGGGGTGAAGCAGAAGAAGTAGAAGAAGGAGAAGGAGAAGGTGAAGTCAGGAGGGTGAAACAGAAGAAGCAGAAGAAGGAGAAGGAGAAGTTGAAGTCTGGAGGGCGCAGCAGAAGAAGCAGAAGAAGGAGAAGGAGAAGGTGAAATCTGAAGTGTGAAGCAGAAGAAGCAGAAGAAGGAGAAGGAGAAGGTGAAGTCTGGAGGGTGAATCAGAAGAAGTAGAAGAAGGAGAAGGAGAAGGTGAAGTCAGGAGGGTGAAGCAGAAGAAGCAGAAGAAGGAGAAGGAGAAGGTGAAGTCTGGAGGGTGAAGCAGAAGAAGCAGAAAAAGGAGAAGGAGAAGGTGAAGTCTGGAGGGCGTAGCAGAAGAAGCAGAAGAAGGAGAAGGAGAAGGTGAAGTCTGGAGGGTGAAGCAGAAGAAGCAGAAGAAGGAGAAGGAGAAGGTGAAGTCTGGAGGGTGAATCAGAAGAAGTAGAAGAAGGAGAAGGAGAAGGTGAAGTCAGGAGGGTGAATCAGAAGAAGCAGAAGAAGGAGAAGGAGAAGGTGAAGTCTGGAGGGTGATTCCGAAGAATCAGAAGAAGGAGAAGGAGAAGGTGAAGTCAGGAGGGTGAATCAGAAGAAGCAGAAGAAGGAGAAGGAGAAGGTGAAGTTAGGAGGGTGAAACAGAAGAAGCAGAAGAAGGAGAAGGAGAAGGTGAAGTCAGGGGGTGAAGCAGAAGAAGTAGAAGAAGGAGAAGGAGAAGGTGAGGTCAGGAGGGTGAAGCAGAAGAAGCAGAAGAAGGAGAAGGAGAAGTTGAAGTCTGGAGGGCGCAGCAGAAGAAGCAGAAGAAGGAGAAGGAGAAGGTGAAATCTGGAGGGTGAAGCAGAAGAAGCAGAAGAAGGAGAAGGAGAAGGTGAAGTCTGGAGGGTGAATCAGAAGAAGTAGAAGAAGGAGAAGGAGAAGGTGAAGTCAGGAGGGTGAAGCAGAAGAAGCAGAAGAAGGAGAAGGAGAAGGTGAAGTCTGGAGGGTGAAGCAGAAGAAGCAGAAGAAGGAGAAGGAGAAGGTGAAGTCTGGAGGGCGTAGCAGAAGAAGCAGAAGAAGGAGAAGGAGAAGGTGAAGTCTGGAGGGTGAAGCAGAAGAAGCAGAAGAAGGAGAAGGAGAAGGTGAAGTCTGGAGGGTGAATCAGAAGAAGTAGAAGAAGGAGAAGGAGAAGGTGAAGTCAGGAGGGTGAAGCAGAAGAAGCAGAAGAAGGAGAAGGAGAAGGTGAAGTCTGGAGGGTGAAGCAGAAGAAGCAGAAGAAGGAGAAGGAGAAGGTGAAGTCTGGAGGGTGAAGCAGAAGAAGCAGAAGAAGGAGAAGGAGAAGGTGAAGTCAGGAGGGTGAATCAGAAGAAGTAGAAGAAGGAGAAGGAGAAGGTGAAGTCTGGAGGGAGAATGAGAAGAAGTAGAAGAAGGAGAAGGAGAAGGTGAAGTCTGGAGGGTGAATCAGAAGAAGTAGAAGAAGGAGAAGGAGAAGGAGAAGTCTGGAGGGTGAATCAGAAGAAGCAGAAGAAGGAAAAGGAGAAGGTGAAGTCTGGAGGCAGAAGCAGAAGAAGTAGAAGAACGAGAAGGAGAATGTGAAGTCTGGAGGGTGAATCAGAAGAAGTAGAAGAAGGAGAAGGAGAAGGTGAAGTCTGGAGGGTGAATCAGAAGAAGTAGAAGAAGGAGAAGGAGTAGGTGAAGTCTGGAGAGTGAATCAGAAGAAGCAGAAGAAGGAGAAGGAGAAGGTGAAGTCTGGTGGGTGAATCAGAAGAAGCAGAAGAAGGAGAAGGAGAAGGTGAAGTCTGGAGGGTGAATCAGAAGAAGCAGAAGAAGGAGAAGAAGAAGGTGAAGTCTGGAGGGTGAATCAGAAGAAGCAGAATAAGAAGAAGGAGAAGGTGAAGTCTGGAGGGTGAATCAGCAGAAGCAGAAGAAGGAGAAGGAGAAGGTGAAGTCTGGAGGGTGAATCAGAAGAAGTAGAAGAAGGAGAAGGAGAAGGTGAAGTCAGGGGGGTGAAGCAGAAGAAGTAGAAGAAGGAGAAGGAGAAGGTGAAGTCAGGAGGGTGAAGCAGAAGAAGCAGAAGAAGGAGAAGGAGAAGGTGAAGTCTGGAGTGCGCAGCAGAAGAAGCAGAAGAAGGAGAAGGAGAAGGTGAAGTCTGGAGGGTGAAGCAGAAGGAGCAGAAGAAGGAGAAGGAGAAGGTGAAGTCTGGAGGGTGAATCAGAAGAAGTAGAAGAAGGAGAAGGAGAAGGTGAAGTCAGGAGGGTGAAGCAGAAGAAGCAGAAGAAGGAGAAGGAGAAGGTGAAGTCTGGAGGGTGAAGCAGAAGAAGTAGAAGAAGGAGAAGGAGAAGGTGAAGTCTGGAGGGTGAAGCAGAAGAAGCAGAAGAAGGAGAAGGAGAAGGTGAAGTCTGGAGGGTGAATCAGAAGAAGCAGAATAAGGAGAAGGAGAAGGTGAAGTCTGGAGGGTGAATCAGAAGAAGCAGAAGAAGGAGAAGGAGAAGGTGAAGTCTGGAGGGTGAAGCAGAAGAAGTAGAAGAAGGAGAAGGAGAAGGTGAAGTCAGGAGGGTGAAGCAGAAGAAGCAGAAGAAGGAGAAGGAGAAGGTGAAGTCTGGAGTGCGCAGCAGAAGAAGCAGAAGAAGGAGAAGGAGAAGGTGAAGTCTGGAGGGTGAAGCAGAAGAAGCAGAAGAAGGAGAAGGAGAAGGTGAAGTCTGGAGGGTGAAGCAGAAGAAGTGGAAGAAGGAGAAGGAGAAGGTGAAGTCAGGAGGGTGAAGCAGAAGAAGCAGAAGAAGGAGAAGGAGAACGTGAAGTCTGGAGGGTGAATCAGAAGAAGTAGAAGAAGGAGAAGGAGAAGGTGAAGTCTGGAGGGTGAAGCAGAAGAAGTAGAAGAAGGAGAAGGAGAAGGTGAAGTCAGGAGGGTAAATCAGAAGAAGTAGAAGAAGGAGAAGGAGAAGGTGAAGTCAGGAGGGTGAATCAGAAGAAGCAGAAGAAGGAGAAGGAGAAGGTGAAGTCTGGAGGGTGATTCCGAAGAATCAGAAGAAGGAGAAGGAGAAGGTGAAGTCAGGAGGGTGAATCAGAAGAAGCAGAAGAAGGAGAAGGAGAAGGTGAAGTTAGGAGGGTGAATCAGAAGAAGCAGAAGAAGGAGAAGGAGAAGGTGAAGTCAGGGGGTGAAGCAGAAGAAGTAGAAGAAGGAGAAGGAGAAGGTGAAGTCAGGAGGGTGAAGCAGAAGAAGCAGAAGAAGGAGAAGGAGAAGTTGAAGTCTGGAGGGCGCAGCAGAAGAAGCAGAAGAAGGAGAAGGAGAAGGTGAAATCTGGAGGGTGAAGCAGAAGAAGCAGAAGAAGGAGAAGGAGAAGGTGAAGTCTGGAGGGTGAATCAGAAGAAGTAGAAGAAGGAGATGAAGAAGGTGAAGTCAGGAGGGTGAAGCAGAAGAAGCAGAAGAAGGAGAAGGAGAAGGTGAAGTCTGGAGGGTGAAGCAGAAGAAGCAGAAGAAGGAGAAGGAGAAGGTGAAGTCTGGAGGGCGTAGCAGAAGAAGCAGAAGAAGGAGAAGGAGAAGGTGAAGTCTGGAGGGTGAAGCAGAAGAAGCAGAAGAAGGAGAAGGAGAAGGTGAAGTCTGGAGGGTGAAGCAGAAGAAGTAGAAGAAGGAGAAGGAGAAGGTGAAGTCAGGAGGGTGAATCAGAAGATGTAGAAGAAGGAGAAGGAGAAGGTGAGGTCTGGAGGGTGAATCAGAAGAATCAGAAGAAGGAGAAGGAGAAGGTGAAGTCTAGAGGGTGAATCAGAAGAAGCAGAAGAAAGAGAAGGAGAAGGTGAAGACTGGAGGGTGAATCAGAAGATGAAGAAGAAGGAGAAGGAGAAGGTGAGGTCTGGAGGGTGAAGCAGAAGAAGCAGAAGAAGAAGAAGGAGAAGGTGAAGTCAGGAGGGTGAATCAGAAGAAGTAGAAGAAGGAGAAGGAGAAGGTGTAGACTGGAGGGTGAATCAGAAGAAGTAGACGAAGGAGAAGGAGAAGGTGAAGTCTGGAGGGTGAATCAGAAGAAGCAGAAGAAGGAGAAGGAGAAGATGAAGTCTGGAGGGTGAATCAGAAGAAGTAGAAGAATGAGAAGGAGAAGGTGAAGTCTGGAGGGTGAATCAGAAGAAGCAGAAGAAGGAGAAGGAGAAGGTGAAGTCTGGAGGGTGAATCAGAAGAAGCAGAAGAAGGAGAAGGAGAAGGTGAAGTCTGGAGGGTGAATCAGAAGAAGCAGAAGAAGTAGAAAGAGAAGGTGAAGCCTGGAGGGTGAATCAGAAGAAGGAGAAGAAGGAGAAGGAGAAGGTGAAGTCTGGAGGGTGAATCAGAAGAAGTAGAAGAAGGAGAAGGAGAAGGTGAAGTCTGGAGGGTGAATCAGAAGAAGCAGAAGAAAGAGAAGGAGAAGGTGAAGTCTGGAGGGTGAATCAGAAGAAGCAGAAGAAGGAGAAGGAGAAGATGAAGTCTGGAGGGTGAATCAGAAGAAGTAGAAGAAGGAGAAGGAGAAGGTGAAGTCTGGAGGGTGAATCAGAAGAAGCAGAAGAAGGAGAAGGAGAAGGTGAAGTCTGGAGGGTGAATCAGAAGAAGCATAAGAAGGAGAAGGAGAAGGTGAAGTCTGGAGGGTGAAGCAGAAGAAGCATAAGAAGGAGAAGGAGAAGGTGAAGTCTGGAGGGTGAAGCAGAAGAAGCAGAAGAAGGAGAAGGAGAAGGTGAAGTCTGGAGGGTGAAGCAGAAGAAGTGGAAGAAGGAGAAGGAGAAGGTGAAGTCAGGAGGGTGAAGCAGAAGAAGCAGAAGAAGGAGAAGGAGAACGTGAAGTCTGGAGGGTGAATCAGAAGAAGTAGAAGAAGGAGAAGGAGAAGGTGAAGTCTGGAGGGTGAAGCAGAAGAAGTAGAAGAAGGAGAAGGAGAAGGTGAAGTCAGGAGGGTAAATCAGAAGAAGTAGAAGAAGGAGAAGGAGAAGGTGAAGTCAGGAGGGTGAATCAGAAGAAGCAGAAGAAGGAGAAGGAGAAGGTGAAGTCTGGAGGGTGATTCCGAAGAATCAGAAGAAGGAGAAGGAGAAGGTGAAGTCAGGAGGGTGAATCAGAAGAAGCAGAAGAAGGAGAAGGAGAAGGTGAAGTTAGGAGGGTGAATCAGAAGAAGCAGAAGAAGGAGAAGGAGAAGGTGAAGTCAGGGGGTGAAGCAGAAGAAGTAGAAGAAGGAGAAGGAGAAGGTGAAGACTGGAGGGTGAATCAGAAGAAGTAGAAGAAGGAGAAGGAGAAGGTGAAGACTGGAGGGTGAATCAGAAGAAGTAGAAGAAGGAGAAGGAGAAGGTAAAGTCTGGAGGGTGAATCAGAAGAAGTAGAAGAAGGAGAAGGAGAAGGTGAAGTCTGGAGGGTGAAGCAGAAGAAGCAGAAGAAGGAGAAGGAGAAGGTGAAGACTGGAGGGTGAATCAGAAGAAGTAGAAGAAGGAGAAGGAGAAGGTAAAGTCTGGAGGGAGAATCAGAAGAAGTAGAAGAAGGAGAAGGAGAAGGTGAAGTCTGGAGGGTGAATCAGAAGAAGCAGAAGAAGGAGAAGGAGAAGGTGAAGTCTGGAGGGTGAATCAGAAGAATCAGAAGAAGGAGAAGGGGAAGGTGAAGTCTGGAGGGTGACTCAGAAGAAGTAGAAGAAGGAGAAGGAGAAGGTGAAGTCTGGAGGGTGAATCAGAAGAAGCAGAAGAAGGAGAAGGAGAAGGTGAAGTCTTGAGGGTGAATCAGAAGAATCAGAAGAAGGAGAAGGAGAAGGTGAAGTCTGGAGGGTGAATCAGAAGAAGCAGAATAAGGAGAAGGAGAAGGTGAAGTCTGGAGGGTGAATCAGAAGAAGCAGAAGAAGGAGAAGGAGAACGTGAAGTCTGGAGGGTCAATCAGAAGAAGTAGAAGAAGGAGAAGGAGAAGGTGAAGTATGGAGGGTGAAGCAGAAGAAGTAGAAGAAGGAGAAGGAGAAGGTGAGGTCAGGAGGGTGAATCAGAAGAAGTAGAAGAAGGAGAAGGTGAAGTCAGGAGGGTGAATCAGAAGAAGTAGAAGTAGGAGAAGGAGAAGGTGAAGTCTGGAGGGTGAATCAGAAGAAGTAGAAGAAGGAGAAGGAGAAGGTGAAGTCTGGAGGGTGAATCAAAAGAAGCGGAAGAAGGAGAAGGAGAAGGTGAAGTCTGGAGGGTGAATCAGAAGAATCAGAAGAAGGAGAAGGAGAAGGTGAAGTCTGGAGGGTGACTCAGAAGAAGTAGAAGAAGGAGAAGGAGAAGGTGAAGTCTGGAGGGTGAATCAGAAGAAGCAGAAGAAGGAGAAGGAGAAGGTGAAATCTGGAGGGTGAATCAGAAGAAGCATAAGAATGAGAAGGAGAAGGTGAAGTCTGGAGGGTGAATCAGAAGAAGCAGAATAAGAAGAAGGAGAAGGTGAAGTCTGGAGGGTGAATCAGAAGAAGCAGAAGAAGGAGAAGGAGAAGGTGAAGTCTGGAGGGTGAATCAGAAGAAGTAGAAGAAGGAGAAGGAGAAGGTGAAGTCTGGAGGGTGAAGCAGAAGAAGTAGAAGAAGGAGAAGGAGAAGGTGAAGTCAGGAGGGTGAATCAGAAGAAGTAGAAGAAGGAGAAGGAGAAGGTGAAGTCAGGAGGGTGAATCAGAAGAAGCAGAAGAAGGAGAAGGAGAAGGTGAAGTCTGGAGGGTGATTCCGAAGAATCAGAAGAAGGAGAAGGAGAAGGTGAAGTCAGGAGGGTGAATCAGAAGAAGCAGAAGAAGGAGAAGGAGAAGGTGAAGTTAGGAGGGTGAATCAGAAGAAGCAGAAGAAGGAGAAGGAGAAGGTGAAGTCAGGGGGTGAAGCAGAAGAAGTAGAAGAAGGAGAAGGAGAAGGTGAAGTCAGGAGGGTGAAACAGAAGAAGCAGAAGAAGGAGAAGGAGAAGTTGAAGTCTGGAGGGCGCAGCAGAAGAAGCAGAAGAAGGAGAAGGAGAAGGTGAAATCTGAAGTGTGAAGCAGAAGAAGCAGAAGAAGGAGAAGGAGAAGGTGAAGTCTGGAGGGTGAATCAGAAGAAGTAGAAGAAGGAGAAGGAGAAGGTGAAGTCAGGAGGGTGAAGCAGAAGAAGCAGAAGAAGGAGAAGGAGAAGGTGAAGTCTGGAGGGTGAAGCAGAAGAAGCAGAAAAAGGAGAAGGAGAAGGTGAAGTCTGGAGGGCGTAGCAGAAGAAGCAGAAGAAGGAGAAGGAGAAGGTGAAGTCTGGAGGGTGAAGCAGAAGAAGCAGAAGAAGGAGAAGGAGAAGGTGAAGTCTGGAGGGTGAATCAGAAGAAGTAGAAGAAGGAGAAGGAGAAGGTGAAGTCAGGAGGGTGAATCAGAAGAAGCAGAAGAAGGAGAAGGAGAAGGTGAAGTCTGGAGGGTGATTCCGAAGAATCAGAAGAAGGAGAAGGAGAAGGTGAAGTCAGGAGGGTGAATCAGAAGAAGCAGAAGAAGGAGAAGGAGAAGGTGAAGTTAGGAGGGTGAAACAGAAGAAGCAGAAGAAGGAGAAGGAGAAGGTGAAGTCAGGGGGTGAAGCAGAAGAAGTAGAAGAAGGAGAAGGAGAAGGTGAGGTCAGGAGGGTGAAGCAGAAGAAGCAGAAGAAGGAGAAGGAGAAGTTGAAGTCTGGAGGGCGCAGCAGAAGAAGCAGAAGAAGGAGAAGGAGAAGGTGAAATCTGGAGGGTGAAGCAGAAGAAGCAGAAGAAGGAGAAGGAGAAGGTGAAGTCTGGAGGGTGAATCAGAAGAAGTAGAAGAAGGAGAAGGAGAAGGTGAAGTCAGGAGGGTGAAGCAGAAGAAGCAGAAGAAGGAGAAGGAGAAGGTGAAGTCTGGAGGGTGAAGCAGAAGAAGCAGAAGAAGGAGAAGGAGAAGGTGAAGTCTGGAGGGCGTAGCAGAAGAAGCAGAAGAAGGAGAAGGAGAAGGTGAAGTCTGGAGGGTGAAGCAGAAGAAGCAGAAGAAGGAGAAGGAGAAGGTGAAGTCTGGAGGGTGAATCAGAAGAAGTAGAAGAAGGAGAAGGAGAAGGTGAAGTCAGGAGGGTGAAGCAGAAGAAGCAGAAGAAGGAGAAGGAGAAGGTGAAGTCTGGAGGGTGAAGCAGAAGAAGCAGAAGAAGGAGAAGGAGAAGGTGAAGTCTGGAGGGTGAAGCAGAAGAAGCAGAAGAAGGAGAAGGAGAAGGTGAAGTCAGGAGGGTGAATCAGAAGAAGTAGAAGAAGGAGAAGGAGAAGGTGAAGTCTGGAGGGAGAATGAGAAGAAGTAGAAGAAGGAGAAGGAGAAGGTGAAGTCTGGAGGGTGAATCAGAAGAAGTAGAAGAAGGAGAAGGAGAAGGAGAAGTCTGGAGGGTGAATCAGAAGAAGCAGAAGAAGGAAAAGGAGAAGGTGAAGTCTGGAGGCAGAAGCAGAAGAAGTAGAAGAACGAGAAGGAGAATGTGAAGTCTGGAGGGTGAATCAGAAGAAGTAGAAGAAGGAGAAGGAGAAGGTGAAGTCTGGAGGGTGAATCAGAAGAAGTAGAAGAAGGAGAAGGAGTAGGTGAAGTCTGGAGAGTGAATCAGAAGAAGCAGAAGAAGGAGAAGGAGAAGGTGAAGTCTGGTGGGTGAATCAGAAGAAGCAGAAGAAGGAGAAGGAGAAGGTGAAGTCTGGAGGGTGAATCAGAAGAAGCAGAAGAAGGAGAAGGAGAAGGTGAAGTCTGGAGGGTGAATCAGAAGAAGCAGAATAAGAAGAAGGAGAAGGTGAAGTCTGGAGGGTGAATCAGCAGAAGCAGAAGAAGGAGAAGGAGAAGGTGAAGTCTGGAGGGTGAATCAGAAGAAGTAGAAGAAGGAGAAGGAGAAGGTGAAGTCAGGGGGGTGAAGCAGAAGAAGTAGAAGAAGGAGAAGGAGAAGGTGAAGTCAGGAGGGTGAAGCAGAAGAAGCAGAAGAAGGAGAAGGAGAAGGTGAAGTCTGGAGTGCGCAGCAGAAGAAGCAGAAGAAGGAGAAGGAGAAGGTGAAGTCTGGAGGGTGAAGCAGAAGGAGCAGAAGAAGGAGAAGGAGAAGGTGAAGTCTGGAGGGTGAATCAGAAGAAGTAGAAGAAGGAGAAGGAGAAGGTGAAGTCAGGAGGGTGAAGCAGAAGAAGCAGAAGAAGGAGAAGGAGAAGGTGAAGTCTGGAGGGTGAAGCAGAAGAAGTAGAAGAAGGAGAAGGAGAAGGTGAAGTCTGGAGGGTGAAGCAGAAGAAGCAGAAGAAGGAGAAGGAGAAGGTGAAGTCTGGAGGGTGAATCAGAAGAAGCAGAATAAGGAGAAGGAGAAGGTGAAGTCTGGAGGGTGAATCAGAAGAAGCAGAAGAAGGAGAAGGAGAAGGTGAAGTCTGGAGGGTGAAGCAGAAGAAGTAGAAGAAGGAGAAGGAGAAGGTGAAGTCAGGAGGGTGAAGCAGAAGAAGCAGAAGAAGGAGAAGGAGAAGGTGAAGTCTGGAGTGCGCAGCAGAAGAAGCAGAAGAAGGAGAAGGAGAAGGTGAAGTCTGGAGGGTGAAGCAGAAGAAGCAGAAGAAGGAGAAGGAGAAGGTGAAGTCTGGAGGGTGAAGCAGAAGAAGTGGAAGAAGGAGAAGGAGAAGGTGAAGTCAGGAGGGTGAAGCAGAAGAAGCAGAAGAAGGAGAAGGAGAACGTGAAGTCTGGAGGGTGAATCAGAAGAAGTAGAAGAAGGAGAAGGAGAAGGTGAAGTCTGGAGGGTGAAGCAGAAGAAGTAGAAGAAGGAGAAGGAGAAGGTGAAGTCAGGAGGGTAAATCAGAAGAAGTAGAAGAAGGAGAAGGAGAAGGTGAAGTCAGGAGGGTGAATCAGAAGAAGCAGAAGAAGGAGAAGGAGAAGGTGAAGTCTGGAGGGTGATTCCGAAGAATCAGAAGAAGGAGAAGGAGAAGGTGAAGTCAGGAGGGTGAATCAGAAGAAGCAGAAGAAGGAGAAGGAGAAGGTGAAGTTAGGAGGGTGAATCAGAAGAAGCAGAAGAAGGAGAAGGAGAAGGTGAAGTCAGGGGGTGAAGCAGAAGAAGTAGAAGAAGGAGAAGGAGAAGGTGAAGTCAGGAGGGTGAAGCAGAAGAAGCAGAAGAAGGAGAAGGAGAAGTTGAAGTCTGGAGGGCGCAGCAGAAGAAGCAGAAGAAGGAGAAGGAGAAGGTGAAATCTGGAGGGTGAAGCAGAAGAAGCAGAAGAAGGAGAAGGAGAAGGTGAAGTCTGGAGGGTGAATCAGAAGAAGTAGAAGAAGGAGATGAAGAAGGTGAAGTCAGGAGGGTGAAGCAGAAGAAGCAGAAGAAGGAGAAGGAGAAGGTGAAGTCTGGAGGGTGAAGCAGAAGAAGCAGAAGAAGGAGAAGGAGAAGGTGAAGTCTGGAGGGCGTAGCAGAAGAAGCAGAAGAAGGAGAAGGAGAAGGTGAAGTCTGGAGGGTGAAGCAGAAGAAGCAGAAGAAGGAGAAGGAGAAGGTGAAGTCTGGAGGGTGAAGCAGAAGAAGTAGAAGAAGGAGAAGGAGAAGGTGAAGTCAGGAGGGTGAATCAGAAGATGTAGAAGAAGGAGAAGGAGAAGGTGAGGTCTGGAGGGTGAATCAGAAGAATCAGAAGAAGGAGAAGGAGAAGGTGAAGTCTAGAGGGTGAATCAGAAGAAGCAGAAGAAAGAGAAGGAGAAGGTGAAGACTGGAGGGTGAATCAGAAGATGTAGAAGAAGGAGAAGGAGAAGGTGAGGTCTGGAGGGTGAAGCAGAAGAAGCAGAAGAAGAAGAAGGAGAAGGTGAAGTCAGGAGGGTGAATCAGAAGAATTAGAAGAAGGAGAAGGAGAAGGTGTAGACTGGAGGGTGAATCAGAAGAAGTAGACGAAGGAGAAGGAGAAGGTGAAGTCTGGAGGGTGAATCAGAAGAAGCAGAAGAAGGAGAAGGAGAAGATGAAGTCTGGAGGGTGAATCAGAAGAAGTAGAAGAATGAGAAGGAGAAGGTGAAGTCTGGAGGGTGAATCAGAAGAAGCAGAAGAAGGAGAAGGAGAAGGTGAAGTCTGGAGGGTGAATCAGAAGAAGCAGAAGAAGGAGAAGGAGAAGGTGAAGTCTGGAGGGTGAATCAGAAGAAGCAGAAGAAGTAGAAGGAGAAGGTGAAGCCTGGAGGGTGAATCAGAAGAAGGAGAAGAAGGAGAAGGAGAAGGTGAAGTCTGGAGGGTGAATCAGAAGAAGTAGAAGAAGGAGAAGGAGAAGGTGAAGTCTGGAGGGTGAATCAGAAGAAGCAGAAGAAAGAGAAGGAGAAGGTGAAGTCTGGAGGGTGAATCAGAAGAAGCAGAAGAAGGAGAAGGAGAAGATGAAGTCTGGAGGGTGAATCAGAAGAAGTAGAAGAAGGAGAAGGAGAAGGTGAAGTCTGGAGGGTGAATCAGAAGAAGCAGAAGAAGGAGAAGGAGAAGGTGAAGTCTGGAGGGTGAATCAGAAGAAGCATAAGAAGGAGAAGGAGAAGGTGAAGTCTGGAGGGTGAAGCAGAAGAAGCATAAGAAGGAGAAGGAGAAGGTGAAGTCTGGAGGGTGAAGCAGAAGAAGCAGAAGAAGGAGAAGGAGAAGGTGAAGTCTGGAGGGTGAAGCAGAAGAAGTGGAAGAAGGAGAAGGAGAAGGTGAAGTCAGGAGGGTGAAGCAGAAGAAGCAGAAGAAGGAGAAGGAGAACGTGAAGTCTGGAGGGTGAATCAGAAGAAGTAGAAGAAGGAGAAGGAGAAGGTGAAGTCTGGAGGGTGAAGCAGAAGAAGTAGAAGAAGGAGAAGGAGAAGGTGAAGTCAGGAGGGTAAATCAGAAGAAGTAGAAGAAGGAGAAGGAGAAGGTGAAGTCAGGAGGGTGAATCAGAAGAAGCAGAAGAAGGAGAAGGAGAAGGTGAAGTCTGGAGGGTGATTCCGAAGAATCAGAAGAAGGAGAAGGAGAAGGTGAAGTCAGGAGGGTGAATCAGAAGAAGCAGAAGAAGGAGAAGGAGAAGGTGAAGTTAGGAGGGTGAATCAGAAGAAGCAGAAGAAGGAGAAGGAGAAGGTGAAGTCAGGGGGTGAAGCAGAAGAAGTAGAAGAAGGAGAAGGAGAAGGTGAAGTCAGGAGGGTGAAGCAGAAGAAGCAGAAGAAGGAGAAGGAGAAGTTGAAGTCTGGAGGGCGCAGCAGAAGAAGCAGAAGAAGGAGAAGGAGAAGGTGAAATCTGGAGGGTGAAGCAGAAGAAGCAGAAGAAGGAGAAGGAGAAGGTGAAGTCTGGAGGGTGAATCAGAAGAAGTAGAAGAAGGAGATGAAGAAGGTGAAGTCAGGAGGGTGAAGCAGAAGAAGCAGAAGAAGGAGAAGGAGAAGGTGAAGTCTGGAGGGTGAAGCAGAAGAAGCAGAAGAAGGAGAAGGAGAAGGTGAAGTCTGGAGGGCGTAGCAGAAGAAGCAGAAGAAGGAGAAGGAGAAGGTGAAGTCTGGAGGGTGAAGCAGAAGAAGCAGAAGAAGGAGAAGGAGAAGGTGAAGTCTGGAGGGTGAAGCAGAAGAAGTAGAAGAAGGAGAAGGAGAAGGTGAAGTCAGGAGGGTGAATCAGAAGATGTAGAAGAAGGAGAAGGAGAAGGTGAGGTCTGGAGGGTGAATCAGAAGAATCAGAAGAAGGAGAAGGAGAAGGTGAAGTCTAGAGGGTGAATCAGAAGAAGCAGAAGAAAGAGAAGGAGAATGTGAAGACTGGAGGGTGAATCAGAAGATGTAGAAGAAGGAGAAGGAGAAGGTGAGGTCTGGAGGGTGAAGCAGAAGAAGCAGAAGAAGAAGAAGGAGAAGGTGAAGTCAGGAGGGTGAATCAGAAGAAGTAGAAGAAGGAGAAGGAGAAGGTGTAGACTGGAGGGTGAATCAGAAGAAGTAGACGAAGGAGAAGGAGAAGGTGAAGTCTGGAGGGTGAATCAGAAGAAGCAGAAGAAGGAGAAGGAGAAGATGAAGTCTGGAGGGTGAATCAGAAGAAGTAGAAGAATGAGAAGGAGAAGGTGAAGTCTGGAGGGTGAATCAGAAGAAGCAGAAGAAGGAGAAGGAGAAGGTGAAGTCTGGAGGGTGAATCAGAAGAAGCAGAAGAAGGAGAAGGAGAAGGTGAAGTCTGGAGGGTGAATCAGAAGAAGCAGAAGAAGTAGAAGGAGAAGGTGAAGCCTGGAGGGTGAATCAGAAGAAGGAGAAGAAGGAGAAGGAGAAGGTGAAGTCTGGAGGGTGAATCAGAAGAAGTAGAAGAAGGAGAAGGAGAAGGTGAAGTCTGGAGGGTGAATCAGAAGAAGCAGAAGAAAGAGAAGGAGAAGGTGAAGTCTGGAGGGTGAATCAGAAGAAGCAGAAGAAGGAGAAGGAGAAGATGAAGTCTGGAGGGTGAATCAGAAGAAGTAGAAGAAGGAGAAGGAGAAGGTGAAGTCTGGAGGGTGAATCAGAAGAAGCAGAAGAAGGAGAAGGAGAAGGTGAAGTCTGGAGGGTGAATCAGAAGAAGCATAAGAAGGAGAAGGAGAAGGTGAAGTCTGGAGGTTGAATCAGAAGAAGCAGAATAAGGAGAAGGAGAAGATGAAGTCTGGAGGGTGAATCAGAAGAAGCAGAAGAAGGAGAAGGAGAAGGTGAAGTCTGGGGGGTGAATCGGAAGAAGTAGAAGAAGCAGAAGGAGAAGGTGAAGTCTGGAGGGTGAAGCAGAAGAAGTAGAAGAAGGAGAAGGAGAAGGTGAAGTCAGGAGGGTGAATCAGAAGATGTAGAAGAAGGAGAAGGAGAAGGCGAGGTCTGGAGGGTGAATCAGAAGAATCGGAAGAAGGAGAAGGAGACGGTGAAGTCTGGAGGGTGAATCAGAAGAAGCAGAAGAAAGAGAAGGAGAAGGTGAAGTCTGGAGGGTGAAGCAGAAGAAGCAGAAGAAGGAGAAGTAGAAGGTGAAGACTGGAGGGTGAATCAGAAGAAATAGAGGAAGGAGAAGATGAGGTGAAGTCTGGAGGGTGAATCAGAAGAAGTAGAAGAAGGAGAAGGAGAAGTTGAAGTCTGGAGTGTGAATCAGAAGAAGTAGAAGAAGGAGAAGGAGAAGGTGAAGTCTGGAGGGTGAATCAGAAGAAGCAGAAGAAGGAGAAGGAGAAGGTGAAGTCTGGAGGGTGAATCAGAAGAAGCAGAATAAGTAGAATGAGAAGGTGAAGTCTGGAGGGTGAATCAGAAGAAGTAGAAGAAGGAGAAGGAGAAGGTGAAGTCTGGAGGGTGAATCAGAAGAAGTAGAAGAAGGAGAAGGAGAAGGTGAAGTCTGGAGGATGAATCAGAAGAAGCAGAAGAAGGAGAAGGAGAAGGTGAAGTCTGGAGGGTGAATCAGAAGAAGCAGAAGAAGGAGAAGGAGAAGATGAAGTCTGGAGGGTGAATCAGAATAAGCAGAAGAAGGAGACGGAGAATGTGAAGTCTGGAGGGTGAATCAGAAGAAGCAGAAGAAGTAGAAGGAGAAGGTGAAGTCTGGAGGGTGAATCAGAAGAAGCAGAATAAGGAGAAGGAGAAGGTGAAGTCTGGAGGGTGAATCAGAAGAAGCAGAAGAAGGAGAAGGAGAAGGTGAAGTCTGGAGGGTGAATCAGAAGAAGCAGAATAAGGAGAAGGAGAAGGTGAAGTCTGGAGGGTGAATCAGAAGAAGCAGAAGAAGGAGAAGGAGAAGGTGAAGTCTGGAGGGTGAAGCAGAAGAAGTAGAAGAAGGAGAAGGAGAAGGTGAAGTCAGGAGGGTGAATCAGAAGATGTAGAAGAAGAAGAAGGAGAAGGTGAGGTCTGGAGGGTGAATCAGAAGAATCAGAAGAAGGAGAAGGAGAAGGTGAAGTCTGGAGGGTGAATCAGAAGAAGCAGAAGAAAGAGAAGGAGAAGGTGAAGTCTGGAGGGTGAAGCAGAAGAAGCAGAAGAAGGAGAAGGAGAAGGTGAAGACTGGAGGGTGAATAAGAAGAAATAGAAGAAGGAGAAGGAGAAGGTGAAGTCTGGAGGGTGAATCAGAAGAAGTAGAAGAAGGAGAAGGAGAAGGTGAAGTCTGGAGTGTGAATCAGAAGAAGTAGAAGAAGGAGAAGGAGAAGGTGAAGTCTGGAGGGTGAATCAGAAGAAGCAGAAGAAGGAGAAGGAGAAGGTGAAGTCTGGAGGGTGAATCAGAAGAAGCAGAAGAAGTAGAAGGCGAAGGTGAAGTCTGGAGGGTGAATCAGAAGAAGTAGAAGAAGGAGAAGGAGAAGGTGAAGTCTGGAGGGTGAATCAGAAGAAGCAGAAGAAGGAGAAGGAGAAGGTGAAGTCTGGAGGGTGAAGCAGAAGAAGCAGAAGAAGGAGAAGGAGAAGGTGAAGACTGGAGGGTGAATCAGAAGAAATAGAAGAAGGAGAAGGAGAAGGTGAAGTCTGGAGGGTGAGTCAGAAGAAGTAGAAGAAGGAGAAGGAGAAGGTGAAGTCTGGAGGGTGAATCAGAAGAAGTAGAAGAAGGAGAAGGAGAAGGTGAAGTCTGGAGTGTGAATCAGAAGAAGTAGAAGAAGGAGAAGGAGAAGGTGAAGTCTGGAGGGTGAATCAGAAGAAGCAGAAGAAGGAGAAGGAGAAGGTGAAGTCTGGAGGGTGAATCAGAAGAAGCAGAAGAAGTAAAATGAGAAGGTGAAGTCTGGAGGGTGAATCAGAAGAAGTAGAAGAAGGAGAAGGAGAAGGTGAAGTCTGGAGGGTGAATCAGAAGAAGTAGAAGAAGGAGAAGGAGAAGGTGAAGTCTGGAGGGTGAATCAGAAGAAGCAGAAGAAGGAGAAGGAGAAGGTGAAGTCTGGAGGGTGAATCAGAAGAAGTAGAAGAAGGAGAAGGAGAAGGTGAAGTCTGGAGGGTGAATCAGAAGAAGCAGAAGAAGGAGAAGGAGAAGGTGAAGTCTGGAGGGTGAATCAGAAGAAGCAGAAGAAGGAGACGGAGAAGGTGAAGTCTGGAGGGTGAATCAGAAGAAGCAGAATAAGGAGAAGGAGAAGGTGAAGTCTGGAGGGTGAATCAGAAGAAGCAGAAGAAGGAGAAGGAGAAGGTGAAGTCTGGAGGGTGAATCAGAAGAAGTTGAAGAAGCAGAAGGAGAAGGTGAAGTCTGGAGGGTGAAGCAGAAGAAGTAGAAGACGGAGAAGGAGAAGGTGAAGTCAGGAGGATGAATCAGAAGATGTAGAAGAAGGAGAAGGAGAAGGTGAAGTCTGGAGGGTGAATCAGAAGAATCAGAAGAAGGAGAAGGAGAAGGTGAAGTCTGGAGGGTGAATCAGACGAAGCAGAAGAAAGAGAAGGAGAAGGTGAAGTCTGGAGGGTGAAGCAGAAGAAGCAGAAGAAGGAGAAGGAGAAGGTGAAGACTGGAGGGTGAATCAGAAGAAATAGAAGAAGGAGAAGGAGAAGGTGAAGTCTGGAGGGTGAATCAGAAGAAGTAGAAGAAGGAGAAGGAGAAGGTGAAGTCTGGAGGGTGAATCAGAAGAAGCAGAATAAAGAGAAGGAGAAGGTGAAGTCTGGAGGGTGAATCAGAAGAAGCAGAAGAAGGAGAAGGAGAAGGTGAAGTCTGGAGGGTGAATCAGAAGAAGTAGAAGAAGCAGAAGGAGAAGGTGAAGTCTGGAGGGTGAAGCAGAAGAAGTAGAAGAAGGAGAAGGAGAAGGTGAAGTCAGGAGGGTGAATCAGAAGATGTAGAAGAAGGAGAAGGAGAAGGTGAAGTCTGGAGGGTGAATCAGAAGAAGCAGAAGAAGGAGAAGGAGAAGGTGAAGTCTGGAGGGTGAATCAGAAGAAGCAGAATAAGTAGAATGAGAAGGTGAAGTCTGGAGGGTGAATCAGAAGAAGTAGAAGAAGGAGAAGGAGAAGGTGAAGTCTGGAGGGTGAATCAGAAGAAGGAGAAGAAGGAGAAGGAGAAGGTGAAGTCTGGAGGGTGAATCAGAAGAAGCAGAAGAAGGAGAAGGAGACGGTGAAGTCTGGAGGGTGAATCAGAAGAAGCAGAAGAAGGAGAAGATGAAGTCTGGAGGGTGAATCAGAAGAAGTAGAAGAAGGAGAAGGAGAAGGTGAAGTCTGGAGGGTGAATCAGAAGAAGCAGAAGAAGGAGAAGGAGAAGGTGAAGTCTGGAGGGTGAATCAGAAGAAGCAGAAGAAGGAGAAGGAGAAGGTGAAGTCTGGAGGGTGAATCAGAAGAAGCAGAAGAAGTAAAATGAGAAGGTGAAGTCTGGAGGGTGAATCAGAAGAAGTAGAAGAAGGAGAAGGAGAAGGTGAAGTCTGGAGGGTGAATCAGAAGAAGTAGAAGAAGGAGAAGGAGAAGGTGAAGTCTGGAGGGTGAATCAGAAGAAGCAGAAGAAGGAGAAGGAGAAGGTGAAGTCTGGAGGGTGAATCAGAAGAAGTAGAAGAAGGAGAAGGAGAAGGTGAAGTCTGGAGGGTGAATCAGAAGAAGCAGAAGAAGGAGAAGGAGAAGGTGAAGTCTGGAGGGTGAATCAGAAGAAGCAGAAGAAGGAGACGGAGAAGGTGAAGTCTGGAGGGTGAATCAGAAGAAGCAGAATAAGGAGAAGGAGAAGGTGAAGTCTGGAGGGTGAATCAGAAGAAGCAGAAGAAGGAGAAGGAGAAGGTGAAGTCTGGAGGGTGAATCAGAAGAAGTTGAAGAAGCAGAAGGAGAAGGTGAAGTCTGGAGGGTGAAGCAGAAGAAGTAGAAGACGGAGAAGGAGAAGGTGAAGTCAGGAGGATGAATCAGAAGATGTAGAAGAAGGAGAAGGAGAAGGTGAAGTCTGGAGGGTGAATCAGAAGAATCAGAAGAAGGAGAAGGAGAAGGTGAAGTCTGGAGGGTGAATCAGACGAAGCAGAAGAAAGAGAAGGAGAAGGTGAAGTCTGGAGGGTGAAGCAGAAGAAGCAGAAGAAGGAGAAGGAGAAGGTGAAGACTGGAGGGTGAATCAGAAGAAATAGAAGAAGGAGAAGGAGAAGGTGAAGTCTGGAGGGTGAATCAGAAGAAGTAGAAGAAGGAGAAGGAGAAGGTGAAGTCTGGAGGGTGAATCAGAAGAAGCAGAATAAAGAGAAGGAGAAGGTGAAGTCTGGAGGGTGAATCAGAAGAAGCAGAAGAAGGAGAAGGAGAAGGTGAAGTCTGGAGGGTGAATCAGAAGAAGTAGAAGAAGCAGAAGGAGAAGGTGAAGTCTGGAGGGTGAAGCAGAAGAAGTAGAAGAAGGAGAAGGAGAAGGTGAAGTCAGGAGGGTGAATCAGAAGATGTAGAAGAAGGAGAAGGAGAAGGTGAAGTCTGGAGGGTGAATCAGAAGAAGCAGAAGAAGGAGAAGGAGAAGGTGAAGTCTGGAGGGTGAATCAGAAGAAGCAGAATAAGTAGAATGAGAAGGTGAAGTCTGGAGGGTGAATCAGAAGAAGTAGAAGAAGGAGAAGGAGAAGGTGAAGTCTGGAGGGTGAATCAGAAGAAGGAGAAGAAGGAGAAGGAGAAGGTGAAGTCTGGAGGGTGAATCAGAAGAAGCAGAAGAAGGAGAAGGAGACGGTGAAGTCTGGAGGGTGAATCAGAAGAAGCAGAAGAAGGAGAAGATGAAGTCTGGAGGGTGAATCAGAAGAAGTAGAAGAAGGAGAAGGAGAAGGTGAAGTCTGGAGGGTGAATCAGAAGAAGCAGAAGAAGGAGAAGGAGAAGGTGAAGTCTGGAGGGTGAATCAGAAGAAGCAGAAGAAGGAGAAGGAGAAGGTGAAGTCTGGAGGGTGAATCAGAAGAAGCAGAATAAGGAGAAGGAGAAGGTGAAGTCTGGAGGGTGAAGCAGAAGAAGTAGAAGAAGGAGAAGGAGAAGGTGAAGTCTGGAGGGTGAAGCAGAAGAAGCAGAAGAAGGAGAAGGAGAAGGTGAAGTCTGGAGGGTGAATCAGAAGAAGCAGAAGAAGGAGAAGGAGAAGGTGAAGTCTGGAGGGTGAATCAGAAGAAGCAGAAGAAAGAGAAGGAGAAGGTGAAGTCTGGAGGGTGAAGCAGAAGAAGCAGAAGAAGGAGAAGGAGAAGGTGAAGACTGGAGGGTGAATCAGAAGAAGTAGAAGAAGGAGAAGGAGAAGGTAAAGTCTGGAGGGTGAATCAGAAGAAGTAGAAGAAGGAGAAGGAGAAGGTGAAGTCTGGAGGGTGAAGCAGAAGAAGCAGAAGAAGGAGAAGGAGAAGGTGAAGACTGGAGGGTGAATCAGAAGAAGTAGAAGAAGGAGAAGGAGAAGGTAAAGTCTGGAGGGAGAATCAGAAGAAGTAGAAGAAGGAGAAGGAGAAGGTGAAGTCTGGAGGGTGAATCAGAAGAAGCAGAAGAAGGAGAAGGAGAAGGTGAAGTCTGGAGGGTGAATCAGAAGAATCAGAAGAAGGAGAAGGGGAAGGTGAAGTCTGGAGGGTGACTCAGAAGAAGTAGAAGAAGGAGAAGGAGAAGGTGAAGTCTGGAGGGTGAATCAGAAGAAGCAGAAGAAGGAGAAGGAGAAGGTGAAGTCTTGAGGGTGAATCAGAAGAATCAGAAGAAGGAGAAGGAGAAGGTGAAGTCTGGAGGGTGAATCAGAAGAAGCAGAATAAGGAGAAGGAGAAGGTGAAGTCTGGAGGGTGAATCAGAAGAAGCAGAAGAAGGAGAAGGAGAACGTGAAGTCTGGAGGGTGAATCAGAAGAAGTAGAAGAAGGAGAAGGAGAAGGTGAAGTATGGAGGGTGAAGCAGAAGAAGTAGAAGAAGGAGAAGGAGAAGGTGAGGTCAGGAGGGTGAATCAGAAGAAGTAGAAGAAGGAGAAGGTGAAGTCAGGAGGGTGAATCAGAAGAAGTAGAAGTAGGAGAAGGAGAAGGTGAAGTCTGGAGGGTGAATCAGAAGAAGTAGAAGAAGGAGAAGGAGAAGGTGAAGTCTGGAGGGTGAATCAAAAGAAGCAGAAGAAGGAGAAGGAGAAGGTGAAGTCTGGAGGGTGAATCAGAAGAATCAGAAGAAGGAGAAGGAGAAGGTGAAGTCTGGAGGGTGACTCAGAAGAAGTAGAAGAAGGAGAAGGAGAAGGTGAAGTCTGGAGGGTGAATCAGAAGAAGCAGAAGAAGGAGAAGGAGAAGGTGAAGTCTGGAGGGTGAATCAGAAGAAGCATAAGAATGAGAAGGAGAAGGTGAAGTCTGGAGGGTGAATCAGAAGAAGCAGAATAAGAAGAAGGAGAAGGTGAAGTCTGGAGGGTGAATCAGAAGAAGCAGAAGAAGGAGAAGGAGAAGGTGAAGTCTGGAGGGTGAATCAGAAGAAGTAGAAGAAGGAGAAGGAGAAGGTGAAGTCTGGAGGGTGAAGCAGAAGAAGTAGAAGAAGGAGAAGGAGAAGGTGAAGTCAGGAGGGTGAATCAGAAGAAGTAGAAGAAGGAGAAGGAGAAGGTGAAGTCAGGAGGGTGAATCAGAAGAAGCAGAAGAAGGAGAAGGAGAAGGTGAAGTCTGGAGGGTGATTCCGAAGAATCAGAAGAAGGAGAAGGAGAAGGTGAAGTCAGGAGGGTGAATCAGAAGAAGCAGAAGAAGGAGAAGGAGAAGGTGAAGTTAGGAGGGTGAATCAGAAGAAGCAGAAGAAGGAGAAGGAGAAGGTGAAGTCAGGGGGTGAAGCAGAAGAAGTAGAAGAAGGAGAAGGAGAAGGTGAAGTCAGGAGGGTGAAACAGAAGAAGCAGAAGAAGGAGAAGGAGAAGTTGAAGTCTGGAGGGCGCAGCAGAAGAAGCAGAAGAAGGAGAAGGAGAAGGTGAAATCTGAAGTGTGAAGCAGAAGAAGCAGAAGAAGGAGAAGGAGAAGGTGAAGTCTGGAGGGTGAATCAGAAGAAGTAGAAGAAGGAGAAGGAGAAGGTGAAGTCAGGAGGGTGAAGCAGAAGAAGCAGAAGAAGGAGAAGGAGAAGGTGAAGTCTGGAGGGTGAAGCAGAAGAAGCAGAAAAAGGAGAAGGAGAAGGTGAAGTCTGGAGGGCGTAGCAGAAGAAGCAGAAGAAGGAGAAGGAGAAGGTGAAGTCTGGAGGGTGAAGCAGAAGAAGCAGAAGAAGGAGAAGGAGAAGGTGAAGTCTGGAGGGTGAATCAGAAGAAGTAGAAGAAGGAGAAGGAGAAGGTGAAGTCAGGAGGGTGAATCAGAAGAAGCAGAAGAAGGAGAAGGAGAAGGTGAAGTCTGGAGGGTGATTCCGAAGAATCAGAAGAAGGAGAAGGAGAAGGTGAAGTCAGGAGGGTGAATCAGAAGAAGCAGAAGAAGGAGAAGGAGAAGGTGAAGTTAGGAGGGTGAAACAGAAGAAGCAGAAGAAGGAGAAGGAGAAGGTGAAGTCAGGGGGTGAAGCAGAAGAAGTAGAAGAAGGAGAAGGAGAAGGTGAGGTCAGGAGGGTGAAGCAGAAGAAGCAGAAGAAGGAGAAGGAGAAGTTGAAGTCTGGAGGGCGCAGCAGAAGAAGCAGAAGAAGGAGAAGGAGTAGGTGAAATCTGGAGGGTGAAGCAGAAGAAGCAGAAGAAGGAGAAGGAGAAGGTGAAGTCTGGAGGGTGAATCAGAAGAAGTAGAAGAAGGAGAAGGAGAAGGTGAAGTCAGGAGGGTGAAGCAGAAGAAGCAGAAGAAGGAGAAGGAGAAGGTGAAGTCTGGAGGGAGAAGCAGAAGAAGCAGAAGAAGGAGAAGGAGAAGGTGAAGTCTGGAGGGCGTAGCAGAAGAAGCAGAAGAAGGAGAAGGAGAAGGTGAAGTCTGGAGGGTGAAGCAGAAGAAGCAGAAGAAGGAGAAGGAGAAGGTGAAGTCTGGAGGGTGAATCAGAAGAAGTAGAAGAAGGAGAAGGAGAAGGTGAAGTCAGGAGGGTGAAGCAGAAGAAGCAGAAGAAGGAGAAGGAGAAGGTGAAGTCTGGAGGGTGAAGCAGAAGAAGCAGAAGAAGGAGAAGGAGAAGGTGAAGTCTGGAGGGTGAAGCAGAAGAAGCAGAAGAAGGAGAAGGAGAAGGTGAAGTCAGGAGGGTGAATCAGAAGAAGTAGAAGAAGGAGAAGGAGAAGGTGAAGTCTGGAGGGAGAATGAGAAGAAGTAGAAGAAGGAGAAGGAGAAGGTGAAGTCTGGAGGGTGAATCAGAAGAAGTAGAAGAAGGAGAAGGAGAAGGAGAAGTCTGGAGGGTGAATCAGAAGAAGCAGAAGAAGGAAAAGGAGAAGGTGAAGTCTGGAGGCAGAAGCAGAAGAAGTAGAAGAACGAGAAGGAGAATGTGAAGTCTGGAGGGTGAATCAGAAGAAGTAGAAGAAGGAGAAGGAGAAGGTGAAGTCTGGAGGGTGAATCAGAAGAAGTAGAAGAAGGAGAAGGAGTAGGTGAAGTCTGGAGAGTGAATCAGAAGAAGCAGAAGGAGGAGAAGGAGAAGGTGAAGTCTGGTGGGTGAATCAGAAGAAGCAGAAGAAGGAGAAGGAGAAGGTGAAGTCTGGAGGGTGAATCAGAAGAAGCAGAAGAAGGAGAAGGAGAAGGTGAAGTCTGGAGGGTGAATCAGAAGAAGCAGAATAAGAAGAAGGAGAAGGTGAAGTCTGGAGGGTGAATCAGAAGAAGCAGAAGAAGGAGAAGGAGAAGGTGAAGTCTGGAGGGTGAATCAGAAGAAGTAGAAGAAGGAGAAGGAGAAGGTGAAGTCAGGGGGGTGAAGCAGAAGAAGTAGAAGAAGGAGAAGGAGAAGGTGAAGTCAGGAGGGTGAAGCAGAAGAAGCAGAAGAAGGAGAAGGAGAAGGTGAAGACTGGAGGGTGAATCGGAAGAAATAGAAGAAGGAGAAGGAGAAGGTGAAGTCTGGAGGGTGAATCAGAAGAAGTAGAAGAAGGAGAAGGAGAAGGTGAAGTCTGGAGGGTGAATCAGAAGAAGTAGAAGAAGGAGAAGGAGAAGGTGAAGTCTGGAGTGTGAATCAGAAGAAGTAGAAGAAGGAGAAGGAGAAGGTGAAGTCTGGAGGGTGAATCAGAAGAAGAAGAAGAAGGAGAAGGAGAAGGTGAAGTCTGGAGGGTGAATCAGAAGAAGTAGAAGAAGGAGAAGGAGAAGGTGAAGTCTGGAGGGTGAATCAGAAGAAGGAGAAGAAGGAGAAGGAGAAGGTGAAGTCTGGAGGGTGAATCAGAAGAAGCAGAAGAAGGAGAAGGAGAAGGTGAAGTCTGGAGGGTGAATCAGAAGAAGCAGAAGAAGGAGAAGGAGAAGATGAAGTCTGGAGGGTGAATCAGAAGAAGTAGAAGAAGGAGAAGGAGAAGGTGAAGTCTGGAGGGTGAATCAGAAGAAGCAGAAGAAGGAGAAGGAGAAGGTGAAGTCTGGAGGGTGAATCAGAAGAAGCAGAAGAAGGAGACGGAGAAGGTGAAGTCTGGAGGGTGAATCAGAAGAAGCAGAATAAGGAGAAGGAGAAGGTGAAGTCTGGAGGGTGAATCAGAAGAAGTAGAAGAAGGAGAAGGAGAAGGTGAAGTCTGGAGGGTGAATCAGAAGAAGCAGAAGAAAGAGAAGGAGAAGGTGAAGTCTGGAGGGTGAAGCAGAAGAAGCAGAAGAAGGAGAAGGAGAAGGTGAAGTCTGGAGGGTGAATCAGAAGAAGTAGAAGAAGGAGAAGGAGAAGGTGAAGTCTGGAGGGTGAATCAGAGGAATCAGAAGAAGGAGAAGGAGAAGGTGAAGTCTGGAGGGTGAATCAGAAGAAGCAGAAGAAAGAGAAGGAGAAGGTGAAGTCTGGAGGGTGAAGCAGAAGAAGCAGAAGAAGGAGAAGGAGAAGGTGAAGACTGGAGGGTGAATCAGAAGAAATAGAAGAAGGAGAAGGAGAAGGTGAAGTCTGGAGGGTGAATCAGAAGAAGTAGAAGAAGGAGAAGGAGAAGGTGAAGTCTGGAGGGTGAATCAGAAGAAGCAGAATAAGGAGAAGGAGAAGGTGAAGTCTGGAGGGTGAATCAGAAGAAGCAGAAGAAGGAGAAGGAGAAGGTGAAGTCTGGAGGGTGAATCAGAAGAAGTAGAAGAAGCAGAAGGAGAAGGTGAAGTCTGGAGGGTGAAGCAGAAGAAGTAGAAGAAGGAGAAGGAGAAGGTGAAGTCAGGAGGGTGAATCAGAAGATGTAGAAGAAGGAGAAGGAGAAGGTGAGGTCTGGAGGGTGAATCAGAAGAATCAGAAGAAGGAGAAGGAGAAGGTGAAGTCTGCAGGGTGAATCAGAAGAAGCAGAAGAAAGAGAAGGAGAAGGTGAAGTCTGGAGGGTGAAGCAGAAGAAGCAGAAGAAGGAGAAGGAGAAGGTGAAGTCTGGAGGGTGAATCAGAAGAAGGAGAAGAAGGAGAAGGAGAAGGTGAAGTCAGGAGGGTGAATCAGAAGAAGTAGAAGAAGGAGAAGGAGAAGGTGTAGACTGGAGGGTGAATCAGAAGAAGTAGACGAAGGAGAAGGAGAAGGTGAAGTCTGGAGGGTGAATCAGAAGAAGCAGAAGAAGGAGAAGGAGAAGGTGAAGTCTGGAGGGTGAATCAGAAGAAGTAGAAGAAGGAGAAGGAGAAGGTGAAGTCTGGAGGGTGAATCAGAAGAAGCAGAAGAAGGAGAAGGAGAAGGTGAAGTCTGGAGGGTGAATCAGAAGAAGCAGAAGAAGGAGAAGGAGAAGGTGAAGTCTGGAGGGTGAATCAGAAGAAGCAGAAGAAGTAGAAGGAGAAGGTGAAGTCTGGGGGGTGAATCGGAAGAAGTAGAAGAAGCAGAAGGAGAAGGTGAAGTCTGGAGGGTGAAGCAGAAGAAGTAGAAGAAGGAGAAGGAGAAGGTGAAGTCAGGAGGGTGAATCAGAAGATGTAGAAGAAGGAGAAGGAGAAGGCGAGGTCTGGAGGGTGAATCAGAAGAACCAGAAGAAGGAGAAGGAGAAGGTGAAGTCTGGAGGGTGAATCAGAAGAAGCAGAAGAAAGAGAAGGAGAAGGTGAAGTCTGGAGGGTGAAGCAGAAGAAGCAGAAGAAGGAGAAGTAGAAGGTGAAGACTGGAGGGTGAATCAGAATAAATAGAAGAAGGAGAAGGAGAAGGTGAAGTCTGGAGGGTGAATCAGAAGAAGTAGAAGAAGGAGAAGGAGAAGGTGAAGTCTGGAGTGTGAATCAGAAGAAGTAGAAGAAGGAGAAGGAGAAGGTGAAGTCTGGAGGGTGAATCAGAAGAAGCAGAAGAAGGAGAAGGAGAAGGTGAAGTCTGGAGGGTGAATCAGAAGAAGCAGAATAAGTAGAATGAGAAGGTGAAGTCTAGAGGGTGAATCAGAAGAAGTAGAAGAAGGAGAAGGAGAAGGTGAAGTCTGGAGGGTGAATCAGAAGAAGGAGAAGAAGGAGAAGGAGAAGGTGAAGTCTGGAGGGTGAATCAGAAGAAGCAGAAGAAGGAGAAGGAGAAGGTGAAGTCTGGAGGGTGAATCAGAAGAAGCAGAAGAAGGAGAAGATGAAGTCTAGAGGGTGAATCAGAAGAAGTAGAAGAAGGAGAAGGAGAAGGTGAAGTCTGGAGGGTGAATCAGAAGAAGCAGAAGAAGGAGAAGGAGAAGGTGAAGTCTGGAGGGTGAATCAGAAGAAGCAGAAGAAGGAGAAGGAGAAGGTGAAGTCTGGAGGGTGAATCAGAAGAAGCAGAATAAGGAGAAGGAGAAGGTGAAGTCTGGAGGGTGAAGCAGAAGAAGTAGAAGAAGGAGAAGGAGAAGGTGAAGTCTGGAGGGTGAAGCAGAAGAAGCAGAAGAAGGAGAAGGAGAAGGTGAAGTCTGGAGGGTGAATCAGAAGAAGCAGAAGAAGGAGAAGGAGAAGGTGAAGTGTGGAGGGTGAATCAGAAGAAGCAGAAGAAAGAGAAGGAGAAGGTGAAGTCTGGAGGGTGAAGCAGAAGAAGCAGAAGAAGGAGAAGGAGAAGGTGAAGACTGGAGGGTGAATCAGAAGAAGTAGAAGAAGGAGAAGGAGAAGGTAAAGTCTGGAGGGTGAATCAGAAGAAGTAGAAGAAGGAGAAGGAGAAGGTGAAGTCTGGAGGGTGAAGCAGAAGAAGCAGAAGAAGGAGAAGGAGAAGGTGAAGACTGGAGGGTGAATCAGAAGAAGTAGAAGAAGGAGAAGGAGAAGGTAAAGTCTGGAGGGTGAATCAGAAGAAGTAGAAGAAGGAGAAGGAGAAGGTGAAGTCTGGAGGGTGAATCAGAAGAAGCAGAAGAAGGAGAAGGAGAAGGTGAAGTCTGGAGGGTGAATCAGAAGAATCAGAAGAAGGAGAAGGGGAAGGTGATGTCTGGAGGGTGACTCAGAAGAAGTAGAAGAAGGAGAAGGAGAAGGTGAAGTCTGGAGGGTGAATCAGAAGAAGCAGAAGAAGGAGAAGGAGAAGGTGAAGTCTGGAGGGTGAATCAGAAGAATCAGAAGAAGGAGAAGGAGAAGGTAAAGTCTGGAGGGTGAATCAGAAGAAGCAGAATAAGGAGAAGGAGAAGGTGAAGTCTGGAGGGTGAATCAGAAGAAGCAGAAGAAGGAGAAGGAGAAGGTGAATCTGGAGGGTGAATCAGAAGAAGTAGAAGAAGGAGAAGGAGAAGGTGAAGTATGGAGGGTGAAGCAGAAGAAGTAGAAGAAGGAGAAGGAGAAGGTGAGGTCAGGAGGGTGAATCAGAAGAAGTAGAAGAAGGAGAAGGTGAAGTCAGGAGGGTGAATCAGAAGAAGTAGAAGAAGGAGAAGGAGAAGGTGAAGTCTGGAGGGTGAATCAGAAGAAGTAGAAGAAGGAGAAGGAGAAGGTGAAGTCTGGAGGGTGAATCAAAAGAAGCAGAAGAAGGAGAAGGAGAAGGTGAAGTCTGGAGGGTGAATCAGAAGAATCAGAAGAAGGAGAAGGAGAAGGTGAAGTCTGGAGGGTGACTCAGAAGAAGTAGAAGAAGGAGAAGGAGAAGGTGAAGTCTGGAGGGTGAATCAGAAGAAGCAGAAGAAGGAGAAGGAGAAGGTGAAGTCTGGAGGGTGAATCAGAAGAAGCATAAGAATGAGAAGGAGAAGGTGAAGTCTGGAGGGTGAATCAGAAGAAGCAGAATAAGAAGAAGGAGAAGGTGAAGTCTGGAGGGTGAATCAGAAGAAGCAGAAGAAGGAGAAGGAGAAGGTGAAGTCTGGAGGGTGAATCAGAAGAAGTAGAAGAAGGAGAAGGAGAAGGTGAAGTCTGGAGGGTGAAGCAGAAGAAGTAGAAGAAGGAGAAGGAGAAGGTGAAGTCAGGAGGGTGAATCAGAAGAAGTAGAAGAAGGAGAAGGAGAAGGTGAAGTCAGGAGGGTGAATCAGAAGAAGCAGAAGAAGGAGAAGGAGAAGGTGAAGTCTGGAGGGTGATTCCGAAGAATCAGAAGAAGGAGAAGGAGAAGGTGAAGTCAGGAGGGTGAATCAGAAGAAGCAGAAGAAGGAGAAGGAGAAGGTGAAGTTAGGAGGGTGAATCAGAAGAAGCAGAAGAAGGAGAAGGAGAAGGTGAAGTCAGGGGGTGAAGCAGAAGAAGTAGAAGAAGGAGAAGGAGAAGGTGAAGTCAGGAGGGTGAAGCAGAAGAAGCAGAAGAAGGAGAAGGAGAAGTTGAAGTCTGGAGGGCGCAGCAGAAGAAGCAGAAGAAGGAGAAGGAGAAGGTGAAATCTGAAGGGTGAAGCAGAAGAAGCAGAAGAAGGAGAAGGAGAAGGTGAAGTCTGGAGGGTGAATCAGAAGAAGTAGAAGAAGGAGAAGGAGAAGGTGAAGTCAGGAGGGTGAAGCAGAAGAAGCAGAAGAAGGAGAAGGAGAAGGTGAAGTCTGGAGGGTGAAGCAGAAGAAGCAGAAGAAGGAGAAGGAGAAGGTGAAGTCTGGAGGGCGTAGCAGAAGAAGCAGAAGAAGGAGAAGGAGAAGGTGAAGTCTGGAGGGTGAAGCAGAAGAAGCAGAAGAAGGAGAAGGAGAAGGTGAAGTCTGGAGGGTGAATCAGAAGAAGTAGAAGAAGGAGAAGGAGAAGGTGAAGTCAGGAGGGTGAATCAGAAGAAGCAGAAGAAGGAGAAGGAGAAGGTGAAGTCTGGAGGGTGATTCCGAAGAATCAGAAGAAGGAGAAGGAGAAGGTGAAGTCAGGAGGGTGAATCAGAAGAAGCAGAAGAAGGAGAAGGAGAAGTTGAAGTTAGGAGGGTGAAACAGAAGAAGCAGAAGAAGGAGAAGGAGAAGGTGAAGTCAGGGGGTGAAGCAGAAGAAGTAGAAGAAGGAGAAGGAGAAGGTGAAGTCAGGAGGGTGAAGCAGAAGAAGCAGAAGAAGGAGAAGGAGAAGTTGAAGTCTGGAGGGCGCAGCAGAAGAAGCAGAAGAAGGAGAAGGAGAAGGTGAAATCTGGAGGGTGAAGCAGAAGAAGCAGAAGAAGGAGAAGGAGAAGGTGAAGTCTGGAGGGTGAATCAGAAGAAGTAGAAGAAGGAGAAGGAGAAGGTGAAGTCAGGAGGGTGAAGCAGAAGAAGCAGAAGAAGGAGAAGGAGAAGGTGAAGTCTGGAGGGTGAAGCAGAAGAAGCAGAAGAAGGAGAAGGAGAAGGTGAAGTCTGGAGGGCGTAGCAGAAGAAGCAGAAGAAGGAGAAGGAGAAGGTGAAGTCTGGAGGGTGAAGCAGAAGAAGCAGAAGAAGGAGAAGGAGAAGGTGAAGTCTGGAGGGTGAATCAGAAGAAGTAGAAGAAAGAGAAGGAGGAGGTGAAGTCAGGAGTGTGAAGCAGAAGAAGCAGAAGAAGGAGAAGGAGAAGGTGAAGTCTGGAGGGTGAAGCAGAAGAAGCAGAAGAAGGAGAAGGAGAAGGTGAAGTCTGGAGGGTGAAGCAGAAGAAGCAGAAGAAGGAGAAGGAGAAGGTGAAGTCAGGAGGGTGAATCAGAAGAAGTAGAAGAAGGAGAAGGAGAAGGTGAAGTCTGGAGGGAGAATGAGAAGAAGTAGAAGAAGGAGAAGGAGAAGGTGAAGACTGGAGGGTGAATCAGAAGATGTAGAAGAAGGAGAAGGAGAAGGTGAGGTCTGGAGGGTGAAGCAGAAGAAGCAGAAGAAGAAGAAGGAGAAGGTGAAGTCAGGAGGGTGAATCAGAAGAAGTAGAAGAAGGAGAAGGAGAAGGTGTAGACTGGAGGGTGAATCAGAAGAAGTAGACGAAGGAGAAGGAGAAGGTGAAGTCTGGAGGGTGAATCAGAAGAAGCAGAAGAAGGAGAAGGAGAAGATGAAGTCTGGAGGGTGAATCAGAAGAAGTAGAAGAAGGAGAAGGAGAAGGTGAAGTCTGGAGGGTGAATCAGAAGAAGCAGAAGAAGGAGAAGGAGAAGGTGAAGTCTGGAGGGTGAATCAGAAGAAGCAGAAGAAGGAGAAGGAGAAGGTGAAGTCTGGAGGGTGAATCAGAAGAAGCAGAAGAAGTAGAAGGAGAAGGTGAAGCCTGGAGGGTGAATCAGAAGAAGGAGAAGAAGGAGAAGGAGAAGGTGAAGTCTGGAGGGTGAATCAGAAGAAGTAGAAGAAGGAGAAGGAGAAGGTGAAGTCTGGAGGGTGAATCAGAAGAAGCAGAAGAAAGAGAAGGAGAAGGTGAAGTCTGGAGGGTGAATCAGAAGAAGCAGAAGAAGGAGAAGGAGAAGATGAAGTCTGGAGGGTGAATCAGAAGAAGTAGAAGAAGGAGAAGGAGAAGGTGAAGTCTGGAGGGTGAATCAGAAGAAGCAGAAGAAGGAGAAGGAGAAGGTGAAGTCTGGAGGGTGAATCAGAAGAAGCATAAGAAGGAGAAGGAGAAGGTGAAGTCTGGAGGTTGAATCAGAAGAAGCAGAATAAGGAGAAGGAGAAGATGAAGTCTGGAGGGTGAATCAGAAGAAGCAGAAGAAGGAGAAGGAGAAGGTGAAGTCTGGGGGGTGAATCGGAAGAAGTAGAAGAAGCAGAAGGAGAAGGTGAAGTCTGGAGGGTGAAGCAGAAGAAGTAGAAGAAGGAGAAGGAGAAGGTGAAGTCAGGAGGGTGAATCAGAAGATGTAGAAGAAGGAGAAGGAGAAGGCGAGGTCTGGAGGGTGAATCAGAAGAATCGGAAGAAGGAGAAGGAGACGGTGAAGTCTGGAGGGTGAATCAGAAGAAGCAGAAGAAAGAGAAGGAGAAGGTGAAGTCTGGAGGGTGAAGCAGAAGAAGCAGAAGAAGGAGAAGTAGAAGGTGAAGACTGGAGGGTGAATCAGAAGAAATAGAGGAAGGAGAAGATGAGGTGAAGTCTGGAGGGTGAATCAGAAGAAGTAGAAGAAGGAGAAGGAGAAGTTGAAGTCTGGAGTGTGAATCAGAAGAAGTAGAAGAAGGAGAAGGAGAAGGTGAAGTCTGGAGGGTGAATCAGAAGAAGCAGAAGAAGGAGAAGGAGAAGGTGAAGTCTGGAGGGTGAATCAGAAGAAGCAGAATAAGTAGAATGAGAAGGTGAAGTCTGGAGGGTGAATCAGAAGAAGTAGAAGAAGGAGAAGGAGAAGGTGAAGTCTGGAGGGTGAATCAGAAGAAGTAGAAGAAGGAGAAGGAGAAGGTGAAGTCTGGAGGATGAATCAGAAGAAGCAGAAGAAGGAGAAGGAGAAGGTGAAGTCTGGAGGGTGAATCAGAAGAAGCAGAAGAAGGAGAAGGAGAAGATGAAGTCTGGAGGGTGAATCAGAATAAGCAGAAGAAGGAGACGGAGAAGGTGAAGTCTGGAGGGTGAATCAGAAGAAGCAGAAGAAGTAGAAGGAGAAGGTGAAGTTTGGAGGGTGAATCAGAAGAAGCAGAATAAGGAGAAGGAGAAGGTGAAGTCTGGAGGGTGAATCAGAAGAAGCAGAAGAAGGAGAAGGAGAAGGTGAAGTCTGGAGGGTGAATCAGAAGAAGCAGAATAAGGAGAAGGAGAAGGTGAAGTCTGGAGGGTGAATCAGAAGAAGCAGAAGAAGGAGAAGGAGAAGGTGAAGTCTGGAGGGTGAAGCAGAAGAAGTAGAAGAAGGAGAAGGAGAAGGTGAAGTCAGGAGGGTGAATCAGAAGATGTAGAAGAAGAAGAAGGAGAAGGTGAAGTCTGGAGGGTGAATCAGAAGAATCAGAAGAAGGAGAAGGAGAAGGTGAAGTCTGGAGGGTGAATCAGAAGAAGCAGAAGAAAGAGAAGGAGAAGGTGAAGTCTGGAGGGTGAAGCAGAAGAAGCAGAAGAAGGAGAAGGAGAAGGTGAAGACTGGAGGGTGAATCAGAAGAAATAGAAGAAGGAGAAGGAGAAGGTGAAGTCTGGAGGGTGAATCAGAAGAAGTAGAAGAAGGAGAAGGAGAAGGTGAAGTCTGGAGTGTGAATCAGAAGAAGTAGAAGAAGGAGAAGGAGAAGGTGAAGTCTGGAGGGTGAATCAGAAGAAGCAGAAGAAGGAGAAGGAGAAGGTGAAGTCTGGAGGGTGAATCAGAAGAAGCAGAAGAAGTAGAAGGCGAAGGTGAAGTCTGGAGGGTGAATCAGAAGAAGTAGAAGAAGGAGAAGGAGAAGGTGAAGTCTGGAGGGTGAATCAGAAGAAGCAGAAGAAGGAGAAGGAGAAGGTGAAGTCTGGAGGGTGAAGCAGAAGAAGCAGAAGAAGGAGAAGGAGAAGGTGAAGACTGGAGGGTGAATCAGAAGAAATAGAAGAAGGAGAAGGAGAAGGTGAAGTCTGGAGGGTGAGTCAGAAGAAGTAGAAGAAGGAGAAGGAGAAGGTGAAGTCTGGAGGGTGAATCAGAAGAAGTAGAAGAAGGAGAAGGAGAAGGTGAAGTCTGGAGTGTGAATCAGAAGAAGTAGAAGAAGGAGAAGGAGAAGGTGAAGTCTGGAGGGTGAATCAGAAGAAGCAGAAGAAGGAGAAGGAGAAGGTGAAGTCTGGAGGGTGAATCAGAAGAAGCAGAAGAAGTAAAATGAGAAGGTGAAGTCTGGAGGGTGAATCAGAAGAAGTAGAAGAAGGAGAAGGAGAAGGTGAAGTCTGGAGGGTGAATCAGAAGAAGTAGAAGAAGGAGAAGGAGAAGGTGAAGTCTGGAGGGTGAATCAGAAGAAGCAGAAGAAGGAGAAGGAGAAGGTGAAGTCTGGAGGGTGAATCAGAAGAAGTAGAAGAAGGAGAAGGAGAAGGTGAAGTCTGGAGGGTGAATCAGAAGAAGCAGAAGAAGGAGAAGGAGAAGGTGAAGTCTGGAGGGTGAATCAGAAGAAGCAGAAGAAGGAGACGGAGAAGGTGAAGTCTGGAGGGTGAATCAGAAGAAGCAGAATAAGGAGAAGGAGAAGGTGAAGTCTGGAGGGTGAATCAGAAGAAGCAGAAGAAGGAGAAGGAGAAGGTGAAGTCTGGAGGGTGAATCAGAAGAAGTAGAAGAAGCAGAAGGAGAAGGTGAAGTCTGGAGGGTGAAGCAGAAGAAGTAGAAGACGGAGAAGGAGAAGGTGAAGTCAGGAGGATGAATCAGAAGATGTAGAAGAAGGAGAAGGAGAAGGTGAAGTCTGGAGGGTGAATCAGAAGAATCAGAAGAAGGAGAAGGAGAAGGTGAAGTCTGGAGGGTGAATCAGAAGAAGCAGAAGAAAGAGAAGGAGAAGGTGAAGTCTGGAGGGTGAAGCAGAAGAAGCAGAAGAAGGAGAAGGAGAAGGTGAAGACTGGAGGGTGAATCAGAAGAAATAGAAGAAGGAGAAGGAGAAGGTGAAGTCTGGAGGGTGAATCAGAAGAAGTAGAAGAAGGAGAAGGAGAAGGTGAAGTCTGGAGGGTGAATCAGAAGAAGCAGAATAAAGAGAAGGAGAAGGTGAAGTCTGGAGGGTGAATCAGAAGAAGCAGAAGAAGGAGAAGGAGAAGGTGAAGTCTGGAGGGTGAATCAGAAGAAGTAGAAGAAGCAGAAGGAGAAGGTGAAGTCTGGAGGGTGAAGCAGAAGAAGTAGAAGAAGGAGAAGGAGAAGGTGAAGTCAGGAGGGTGAATCAGAAGATGTAGAAGAAGGAGAAGGAGAAGGTGAAGTCTGGAGGGTGAATCAGAAGAAGCAGAAGAAGGAGAAGGAGAAGGTGAAGTCTGGAGGGTGAATCAGAAGAAGCAGAATAAGTAGAATGAGAAGGTGAAGTCTGGAGGGTGAATCAGAAGAAGTAGAAGAAGGAGAAGGAGAAGGTGAAGTCTGGAGGGTGAATCAGAAGAAGGAGAAGAAGGAGAAGGAGAAGGTGAAGTCTGGAGGGTGAATCAGAAGAAGCAGAAGAAGGAGAAGGAGACGGTGAAGTCTGGAGGGTGAATCAGAAGAAGCAGAAGAAGGAGAAGATGAAGTCTGGAGGGTGAATCAGAAGAAGTAGAAGAAGGAGAAGGAGAAGGTGAAGTCTGGAGGGTGAATCAGAAGAAGCAGAAGAAGGAGAAGGAGAAGGTGAAGTCTGGAGGGTGAATCAGAAGAAGCAGAAGAAGGAGAAGGAGAAGGTGAAGTCTGGAGGGTGAATCAGAAGAAGCAGAATAAGGAGAAGGAGAAGGTGAAGTCTGGAGGGTGAAGCAGAAGAAGTAGAAGAAGGAGAAGGAGAAGGTGAAGTCTGGAGGGTGAAGCAGAAGAAGCAGAAGAAGGAGAAGGAGAAGGTGAAGTCTGGAGGGTGAATCAGAAGAAGCAGAAGAAGGAGAAGGAGAAGGTGAAGTCTGGAGGGTGAATCAGAAGAAGCAGAAGAAAGAGAAGGAGAAGGTGAAGTCTGGAGGGTGAAGCAGAAGAAGCAGAAGAAGGAGAAGGAGAAGGTGAAGACTGGAGGGTGAATCAGAAGAAGCATAAGAATGAGAAGGAGAAGGTGAAGTCTGGAGGGTGAATCAGAAGAAGCAGAATAAGAAGAAGGAGAAGGTGAAGTCTGGAGGGTGAATCAGAAGAAGCAGAAGAAGGAGAAGGAGAAGGTGAAGTCTGGAGGGTGAATCAGAAGAAGTAGAAGAAGGAGAAGGAGAAGGTGAAGTCTGGAGGGTGAAGCAGAAGAAGTAGAAGAAGGAGAAGGAGAAGGTGAAGTCAGGAGGGTGAATCAGAAGAAGTAGAAGAAGGAGAAGGTGAAGTCAGGAGGGTGAATCAGAAGAAGCAGAAGAAGGAGAAGGAGAAGGTGAAGTCTGGAGGGTGATTCCGAAGAATCAGAAGAAGGAGAAGGAGAAGGTGAAGTCAGGAGGGTGAATCAGAAGAAGCAGAAGAAGGAGAAGGAGAAGGTGAAGTTAGGAGGGTGAATCAGAAGAAGCAGAAGAAGGAGAAGGAGAAGGTGAAGTCAGGGGGTGAAGCAGAAGAAGTAGAAGAAGGAGAAGGAGAAGGTGAAGTCAGGAGGGTGAAACAGAAGAAGCAGAAGAAGGAGAAGGAGAAGTTGAAGTCTGGAGGGCGCAGCAGAAGAAGCAGAAGAAGGAGAAGGAGAAGGTGAAATCTGAAGTGTGAAGCAGAAGAAGCAGAAGAAGGAGAAGGAGAAGGTGAAGTCTGGAGGGTGAATCAGAAGAAGTAGAAGAAGGAGAAGGAGAAGGTGAAGTCAGGAGGGTGAAGCAGAAGAAGCAGAAGAAGGAGAAGGAGAAGGTGAAGTCTGGAGGGTGAAGCAGAAGAAGCAGAAAAAGGAGAAGGAGAAGGTGAAGTCTGGAGGGCGTAGCAGAAGAAGCAGAAGAAGGAGAAGGAGAAGGTGAAGTCTGGAGGGTGAAGCAGAAGAAGCAGAAGAAGGAGAAGGAGAAGGTGAAGTCTGGAGGGTGAATCAGAAGAAGTAGAAGAAGGAGAAGGAGAAGGTGAAGTCAGGAGGGTGAATCAGAAGAAGCAGAAGAAGGAGAAGGAGAAGGTGAAGTCTGGAGGGTGATTCCGAAGAATCAGAAGAAGGAGAAGGAGAAGGTGAAGTCAGGAGGGTGAATCAGAAGAAGCAGAAGAAGGAGAAGGAGAAGGTGAAGTTAGGAGGGTGAAACAGAAGACGCAGAAGAAGGAGAAGGAGAAGGTGAAGTCAGGGGGTGAAGCAGAAGAAGTAGAAGAAGGAGAAGGAGAAGGTGAGGTCAGGAGGGTGAAGCAGAAGAAGCAGAAGAAGGAGAAGGAGAAGTTGAAGTCTGGAGGGCGCAGCAGAAGAAGCAGAAGAAGGAGAAGGAGAAGGTGAAATCTGGAGGGTGAAGCAGAAGAAGCAGAAGAAGGAGAAGGAGAAGGTGAAGTCTGCAGGGTGAATCAGAAGAAGTAGAAGAAGGAGAAGGAGAAGGTGAAGTCAGGAGGGTGAAGCAGAAGAAGCAGAAGAAGGAGAAGGAGAAGGTGAAGTCTGGAGGGTGAAGCAGAAGAAGCAGAAGAAGGAGAAGGAGAAGGTGAAGTCTGGAGGGCGTAGCAGAAGAAGCAGAAGAAGGAGAAGGAGAAGGTGAAGTCTGGAGGGTGAAGCAGAAGAAGCAGAAGAAGGAGAAGGAGAAGGTGAAGTCTGGAGGCTGAATCAGAAGAAGTAGAAGAAGGAGAAGGAGAAGGTGTAGACAGGAGGGTGAAGCAGAAGAAGCAGAAGAAGGAGAAGGAGAAGGTGAAGTCTGGAGGGTGAAGCAGAAGAAGCAGAAGAAGGAGAAGGAGAAGGTGAAGTCTGGAGGGTGAAGCAGAAGAAGCAGAAGAAGGAGAAGGAGAAGGTGAAGTCAGGAGGGTGAATCAGAAGAAGTAGAAGAAGGAGAAGGAGAAGGTGAAGTCTGGAGGGAGAATGAGAAGAAGTAGAAGAAGGAGAAGGAGAAGGTGAAGTCTGGAGGGTGAATCAGAAGAAGTAGAAGAAGGAGAAGGAGAAGGAGAAGTCTGGAGGGTGAATCAGAAGAAGCAGAAGAAGGAAAAGGAGAAGGTGAAGTCTGGAGGCAGAAGCAGAAGAAGTAGAAGAACGAGAAGGAGAATGTGAAGTCTGGAGGGTGAATCAGAAGAAGTAGAAGAAGGAGAAGGAGAAGGTGAAGTCTGGAGGGTGAATCAGAAGAAGTAGAAGAAGGAGAAGGAGTAGGTGAAGTCTGGAGAGTGAATCAGAAGAAGCAGAAGAAGGAGAAGGAGAAGGTGAAGTCTGGTGGGTGAATCAGAAGAAGCAGAAGAAGGAGAAGGAGAAGGTGAAGTCTGGAGGGTGAATCAGAAGAAGCAGAAGAAGGAGAAGGAGAAGGTGAAGTCTGGAGGGTGAATCAGAAGAAGCAGAATAAGAAGAAGGAGAAGGTGAAGTCTGGAGGGTGAATCAGAAGAAGCAGAAGAAGGAGAAGGAGAAGGTGAAGTCTGGAGGGTGAATCAGAAGAAGTAGAAGAAGGAGAAGGAGAAGGTGAAGTCAGGGGGGTGAAGCAGAAGAAGTAGAAGAAGGAGAAGGAGAAGGTGAAGTCAGGAGGGTGAAGCAGAAGAAGCAGAAGAAGGAGAAGGAGAAGGTGAAGACTGGAGGGTGAATCGGAAGAAATAGAAGAAGGAGAAGGAGAAGGTGAAGTCTGGAGGGTGAATCAGAAGAAGTAGAAGAAGGAGAAGGAGAAGGTGAAGTCTGGAGGGTGAATCAGAAGAAGTAGAAGAAGGAGAAGGAGAAGGTGAAGTCTGGAGTGTGAATCAGAAGAAGTAGAAGAAGGAGAAGGAGAAGGTGAAGTCTGGAGGGTGAATCAGAAGAAGAAGAAGAAGGAGAAGGAGAAGGTGAAGTCTGGAGGGTGAATCAGAAGAAGTAGAAGAAGGAGAAGGAGAAGGTGAAGTCTGGAGGGTGAATCAGAAGAAGTAGAAGAAGGAGAAGGAGAAGGTGAAGTCTGGAGGGTGAATCAGAAGAAGCAGAAGAAGGAGAAGGAGAAGGTGAAGTCTGGAGGGTGAATCAGAAGAAGCAGAAGAAGGAGAAGGAGAAGATGAAGTCTGGAGGGTGAATCAGAAGAAGTAGAAGAAGGAGAAGGAGAAGGTGAAGTCTGGAGGGTGAATCAGAAGAAGCAGAAGAAGGAGAAGGAGAAGGTGAAGTCTGGAGGGTGAATCAGAAGAAGCAGAAGAAGGAGACGGAGAAGGTGAAGTCTGGAGGGTGAATCAGAAGAAGCAGAATAAGGAGAAGGAGAAGGTGAAGTCTGGAGGGTGAATCAGAAGAAGTAGAAGAAGGAGAAGGAGAAGGTGAAGTCTGGAGGGTGAATCAGAAGAAGCAGAAGAAAGAGAAGGAGAAGGTGAAGTCTGGAGGGTGAAGCAGAAGAAGCAGAAGAAGGAGAAGGAGAAGGTGAAGTCTGGAGGGTGAATCAGAAGAAGTAGAAGAAGGAGAAGGAGAAGGTGAAGTCTGGAGGGTGAATCAGAGGAATCAGAAGAAGGAGAAGGAGAAGGTGAAGTCTGGAGGGTGAATCAGAAGAAGCAGAAGAAAGAGAAGGAGAAGGTGAAGTCTGGAGGGTGAAGCAGAAGAAGCAGAAGAAGGAGAAGGAGAAGGTGAAGACTGGAGGGTGAATCAGAAGAAATAGAAGAAGGAGAAGGAGAAGGTGAAGTCTGGAGGGTGAATCAGAAGAAGTAGAAGAAGGAGAAGGAGAAGGTGAAGTCTGGAGGGTGAATCAGAAGAAGCAGAATAAGGAGAAGTAGAAGGTGAAGTCTGGAGGGTGAATCAGAAGAAGCAGAAGAAGGAGAAGGAGAAGGTGAAGTCTGGAGGGTGAATCAGAAGAAGTAGAAGAAGCAGAAGGAGAAGGTGAAGTCTGGAGGGTGAAGCAGAAGAAGTAGAAGAAGGAGAAGGAGAAGGTGAAGTCAGGAGGGTGAATCAGAAGATGTAGAAGAAGGAGAAGGAGAAGGTGAGGTCTGGAGGGTGAATCAGAAGAATCAGAAGAAGGAGAAGGAGAAGGTGAAGTCTGCAGGGTGAATCAGAAGAAGCAGAAGAAAGAGAAGGAGAAGGTGAAGTCTGGAGGGTGAAGCAGAAGAAGCAGAAGAAGGAGAAGGAGAAGGTGAAGTCTGGAGGGTGAATCAGAAGAAGGAGAAGAAGGAGAAGGAGAAGGTGAAGTCAGGAGGGTGAATCAGAAGAAGTAGAAGAAGGAGAAGGAGAAGGTGTAGACTGGAGGGTGAATCAGAAGAAGTAGACGAAGGAGAAGGAGAAGGTGAAGTCTGGAGGGTGAATCAGAAGAAGCAGAAGAAGGAGAAGGAGAAGGTGAAGTCTGGAGGGTGAATCAGAAGAAGTAGAAGAAGGAGAAGGAGAAGGTGAAGTCTGGAGGGTGAATCAGAAGAAGCAGAAGAAGGAGAAGGAGAAGGTGAAGTCTGGAGGGTGAATCAGAAGAAGCAGAAGAAGGAGAAGGAGAAGGTGAAGTCTGGAGGGTGAATCAGAAGAAGCAGAAGAAGTAGAAGGAGAAGGTGAAGTCTGGGGGGTGAATCGGAAGAAGTAGAAGAAGCAGAAGGAGAAGGTGAAGTCTGGAGGGTGAAGCAGAAGAAGTAGAAGAAGGAGAAGGAGAAGGTGAAGTCAGGAGGGTGAATCAGAAGATGTAGAAGAAGGAGAAGGAGAAGGCGAGGTCTGGAGGGTGAATCAGAAGAACCAGAAGAAGGAGAAGGAGAAGGTGAAGTCTGGAGGGTGAATCAGAAGAAGCAGAAGAAAGAGAAGGAGAAGGTGAAGTCTGGAGGGTGAAGCAGAAGAAGCAGAAGAAGGAGAAGTAGAAGGTGAAGACTGGAGGGTGAATCAGAAGAAATAGAAGAAGGAGAAGGAGAAGGTGAAGTCTGGAGGGTGAATCAGAAGAAGTAGAAGAAGGAGAAGGAGAAGGTGAAGTCTGGAGTGTGAATCAGAAGAAGTAGAAGAAGGAGAAGGAGAAGGTGAAGTCTGGAGGGTGAATCAGAAGAAGCAGAAGAAGGAGAAGGAGAAGGTGAAGTCTGGAGGGTGAATCAGAAGAAGCAGAATAAGTAGAATGAGAAGGTGAAGTCTAGAGGGTGAATCAGAAGAAGTAGAAGAAGGAGAAGGAGAAGGTGAAGTCTGGAGGGTGAATCAGAAGAAGGAGAAGAAGGAGAAGGAGAAGGTGAAGTCTGGAGGGTGAATCAGAAGAAGCAGAAGAAGGAGAAGGAGAAGGTGAAGTCTGGAGGGTGAATCAGAAGAAGCAGAAGAAGGAGAAGATGAAGTCTAGAGGGTGAATCAGAAGAAGTAGAAGAAGGAGAAGGAGAAGGTGAAGTCTGGAGGGTGAATCAGAAGAAGCAGAAGAAGGAGAAGGAGAAGGTGAAGTCTGGAGGGTGAATCAGAAGAAGCAGAAGAAGGAGAAGGAGAAGGTGAAGTCTGGAGGGTGAATCAGAAGAAGCAGAATAAGGAGAAGGAGAAGGTGAAGTCTGGAGGGTGAAGCAGAAGAAGTAGAAGAAGGAGAAGGAGAAGGTGAAGTCTGGAGGGTGAAGCAGAAGAAGCAGAAGAAGGAGAAGGAGAAGGTGAAGTCTGGAGGGTGAATCAGAAGAAGCAGAAGAAGGAGAAGGAGAAGGTGAAGTCTGGAGGGTGAATCAGAAGAAGCAGAAGAAAGAGAAGGAGAAGGTGAAGTCTGGAGGGTGAAGCAGAAGAAGCAGAAGAAGGAGAAGGAGAAGGTGAAGACTGGAGGGTGAATCAGAAGAAGTAGAAGAAGGAGAAGGAGAAGGTAAAGTCTGGAGGGTGAATCAGAAGAAGTAGAAGAAGGAGAAGGAGAAGGTGAAGTCTGGAGGGTGAAGCAGAAGAAGCAGAAGAAGGAGAAGGAGAAGGTGAAGACTGGAGGGTGAATCAGAAGAAGTAGAAGAAGGAGAAGGAGAAGGTAAAGTCTGGAGGGTGAATCAGAAGAAGTAGAAGAAGGAGAAGGAGAAGGTGAAGTCTGGAGGGTGAATCAGAAGAAGCAGAAGAAGGAGAAGGAGAAGGTGAAGTCTGGAGGGTGAATCAGAAGAATCAGAAGAAGGAGAAGGGGAAGGTGATGTCTGGAGGGTGACTCAGAAGAAGTAGAAGAAGGAGAAGGAGAAGGTGAAGTCTGGAGGGTGAATCAGAAGAAGCAGAAGAAGGAGAAGGAGAAGGTGAAGTCTGGAGGGTGAATCAGAAGAATCAGAAGAAGGAGAAGGAGAAGGTGAAGTCTGGAGGGTGAATCAGAAGAAGCAGAATAAGGAGAAGGAGAAGGTGAAGTCTGGAGGGTGAATCAGAAGAAGCAGAAGAAGGAGAAGGAGAAGGTGAAGTCTGGAGGGTGAATCAGAAGAAGTAGAAGAAGGAGAAGGAGAAGGTGAAGTATGGAGGGTGAAGCAGAAGAAGTAGAAGAAGGAGAAGGAGAAGGTGAGGTCAGGAGGGTGAATCAGAAGAAGTAGAAGAAGGAGAAGGTGAAGTCAGGAGGGTGAATCAGAAGAAGTAGAAGAAGGAGAAGGAGAAGGTGAAGTCTGGAGGGTGAATCAGAAGAAGTAGAAGAAGGAGAAGGAGAAGGTGAAGTCTGGAGGGTGAATCAAAAGAAGCAGAAGAAGGAGAAGGAGAAGGTGAAGTCTGGAGGGTGAATCAGAAGAATCAGAAGAAGGAGAAGGAGAAGGTGAAGTCTGGAGGGTGACTCAGAAGAAGTAGAAGAAGGAGAAGGAGAAGGTGAAGTCTGGAGGGTGAATCAGAAGAAGCAGAAGAAGGAGAAGGAGAAGGTGAAGTCTGGAGGGTGAATCAGAAGAAGCATAAGAATGAGAAGGAGAAGGTGAAGTCTGGAGGGTGAATCAGAAGAAGCAGAATAAGAAGAAGGAGAAGGTGAAGTCTGGAGGGTGAATCAGAAGAAGCAGAAGAAGGAGAAGGAGAAGGTGAAGTCTGGAGGGTGAATCAGAAGAAGTAGAAGAAGGAGAAGGAGAAGGTGAAGTCTGGAGGGTGAAGCAGAAGAAGTAGAAGAAGGAGAAGGAGAAGGTGAAGTCAGGAGGGTGAATCAGAAGAAGTAGAAGAAGGAGAAGGAGAAGGTGAAGTCAGGAGGGTGAATCAGAAGAAGCAGAAGAAGGAGAAGGAGAAGGTGAAGTCTGGAGGGTGATTCCGAAGAATCAGAAGAAGGAGAAGGAGAAGGTGAAGTCAGGAGGGTGAATCAGAAGAAGCAGAAGAAGGAGAAGGAGAAGGTGAAGTTAGGAGGGTGAATCAGAAGAAGCAGAAGAAGGAGAAGGAGAAGGTGAAGTCAGGGGGTGAAGCAGAAGGAGTAGAAGAAGGAGAAGGAGAAGGTGAAGTCAGGAGGGTGAAGCAGAAGAAGCAGAAGAAGGAGAAGGAGAAGTTGAAGTCTGGAGGGCGCAGCAGAAGAAGCAGAAGAAGGAGAAGGAGAAGGTGAAATCTGAAGGGTGAAGCAGAAGAAGCAGAAGAAGGAGAAGGAGAAGGTGAAGTCTGGAGGGTGAATCAGAAGAAGTAGAAGAAGGAGAAGGAGAAGGTGAAGTCAGGAGGGTGAAGCAGAAGAAGCAGAAGAAGGAGAAGGAGAAGGTGAAGTCTGGAGGGTGAAGCAGAAGAAGCAGAAGAAGGAGAAGGAGAAGGTGAAGTCTGGAGGGCGTAGCAGAAGAAGCAGAAGAAGGAGAAGGAGAAGGTGAAGTCTGGAGGGTGAAGCAGAAGAAGCAGAAGAAGGAGAAGGAGAAGGTGAAGTCTGGAGGGTGAATCAGAAGAAGTAGAAGAAGGAGAAGGAGAAGGTGAAGTCAGGAGGGTGAATCAGAAGAAGCAGAAGAAGGAGAAGGAGAAGGTGAAGTCTGGAGGGTGATTCCGAAGAATCAGAAGAAGGAGAAGGAGAAGGTGAAGTCAGGAGGGTGAATCAGAAGAAGCAGAAGAAGGAGAAGGAGAAGGTGAAGTTAGGAGGGTGAAACAGAAGAAGCAGAAGAAGGAGAAGGAGAAGGTGAAGTCAGGGGGTGAAGCAGAAGAAGTAGAAGAAGGAGAAGGAGAAGGTGAAGTCAGGAGGGTGAAGCAGAAGAAGCAGAAGAAGGAGAAGGAGAAGTTGAAGTCTGGAGGGCGCAGCAGAAGAAGCAGAAGAAGGAGAAGGAGAAGGTGAAATCTGGAGGGTGAAGCAGAAGAAGCAGAAGAAGGAGAAGGAGAAGGTGAAGTCTGGAGGGTGAATCAGAAGAAGTAGAAGAAGGAGAAGGAGAAGGTGAAGTCAGGAGGGTGAAGCAGAAGAAGCAGAAGAAGGAGAAGGAGAAGGTGAAGTCTGGAGGGTGAAGCAGAAGAAGCAGAAGAAGGAGAAGGAGAAGGTGAAGTCTGGAGGGCGTAGCAGAAGAAGCAGAAGAAGGAGAAGGAGAAGGTGAAGTCTGGAGGGTGAAGCAGAAGAAGCAGAAGAAGGAGAAGGAGAAGGTGAAGTCTGGAGGGTGAATCAGAAGAAGTAGAAGAAAGAGAAGGAGGAGGTGAAGTCAGGAGTGTGAAGCAGAAGAAGCAGAAGAAGGAGAAGGAGAAGGTGAAGTCTGGAGGGTGAAGCAGAAGAAGCAGAAGAAGGAGAAGGAGAAGGTGAAGTCTGGAGGGTGAAGCAGAAGAAGCAGAAGAAGGAGAAGGAGAAGGTGAAGTCAGGAGGGTGAATCAGAAGAAGTAGAAGAAGGAGAAGGAGAAGGTGAAGTCTGGAGGGAGAATGAGAAGAAGTAGAAGAAGGAGAAGGAGAAGGTGAAGTCTGGAGGGTGAATCAGAAGAAGTAGAAGAAGGAGAAGGAGAAGGAGAAGTCTGGAGGGTGAATCAGAAGAAGCAGAAGAAGGAAAAGGAGAAGGTGAAGTCTGGAGGGAGAAGCAGAAGAAGTAGAAGAACGAGAAGGAGAATGTGAAGTCTGGAGGGTGAATCAGAAGAAGTAGAAGAAGGAGAAGGAGAAGGTGAAGTCTGGAGGGTGAATCAGAAGAAGTAGAAGAAGGAGAAGGAGTAGGTGAAGTCTGGAGAGTGAATCAGAAGAAGCAGAAGAAGGAGAAGGAGAAGGTGAAGTCTGGTGGGTGAATCAGAAGAAGCAGAAGAAGGAGAAGGAGAAGGTAAAGTCTGGAGGGTGAATCAGAAGAAGCAGAAGAAGGAGAAGGAGAAGGTGAAGTCTGGAGGGTGAATCAGAAGAAGCAGAATAAGAAGAAGGAGAAGGTGAAGTCTGGAGGGTGAATCAGAAGAAGCAGAAGAAGGAGAAGGAGAAGGTGAAGTCTGGAGGGTGAATCAGAAGAAGTAGAAGAAGGAGAAGGAGAAGGTGAAGTCAGGGGGTTGAAGCAGAAGAAGTAGAAGAAGGAGAAGGAGAAGGTGAAGTCAGGAGGGTGAAGCAGAAGAAGCAGAAGAAGGAGAAGGAGAAGGTGAAGTCTGGAGTGCGCAGCAGAAGAAGCAGAAGAAGGAGAAGGAGAAGGTGAAGTCTGGAGGGTGAAGCAGAAGGAGCAGAAGAAGGAGAAGGAGAAGGTGAAGTCTGGAGGGTGAATCAGAAGAAGTAGAAGAAGGAGAAGGAGAAGGTGAAGTCAGGAGGGTGAAGCAGAAGAAGCAGAAGAAGGAGAAGGAGAAGGTGAAGTCTGGAGGGTGAAGCAGAAGAAGTAGAAGAAGGAGAAGGAGAAGGTGAAGTCTGGAGGGTGAAGCAGAAGAAGCAGAAGAAGGAGAAGGAGAAGGTGAAGTCTGGAGGGTGAATCAGAAGAAGCAGAATAAGGAGAAGGAGAAGGTGAAGTCTGGAGGGTGAATCAGAAGAAGCAGAAGAAGGAGAAGGAGAAGGTGAAGTCTGGAGGGTGAAGCAGAAGAAGTAGAAGAAGGAGAAGGAGAAGGTGAAGTCAGGAGGGTGAAGCAGAAGAAGCAGAAGAAGGAGAAGGAGAAGGTGAAGTCTGGAGTGCGCAGCAGAAGAAGCAGAAGAAGGAGAAGGAGAAGGTGAAGTCTGGAGGGTGAAGCAGAAGAAGCAGAAGAAGGAGAAGGAGAAGGTGAAGTCTGGAGGGTGAAGCAGAAGAAGTAGAAGAAGGAGAAGGAGAAGGTGAAGTCAGGAGGGTGAAGCAGAAGAAGCAGAAGAAGGAGAAGGAGAACGTGAAGTCTGGAGGGTGAATCAGAAGAAGTAGAAGAAGGAGAAGGAGAAGGTGAAGTCTGGAGGGTGAAGCAGAAGAAGTAGAAGAAGGAGAAGGAGAAGGTGAAGTCAGGAGGGTAAATCAGAAGAAGTAGAAGAAGGAGAAGGAGAAGGTGAAGTCAGGAGGGTGAATCAGAAGAAGCAGAAGAAGGAGAAGGAGAAGGTGAAGTCTGGAGGGTGATTCCGAAGAATCAGAAGAAGGAGAAGGAGAAGGTGAAGTCAGGAGGGTGAATCAGAAGAAGCAGAAGAAGGAGAAGGAGAAGGTGAAGTTAGGAGGGTGAATCAGAAGAAGCAGAAGAAGGAGAAGGAGAAGGTGAAGTCAGGGGGTGAAGCAGAAGAAGTAGAAGAAGGAGAAGGAGAAGGTGAAGTCAGGAGGGTGAAGCAGAAGAAGCAGAAGAAGGAGAAGGAGAAGTTGAAGTCTGGAGGGCGCAGCAGAAGAAGCAGAAGAAGGAGAAGGAGAAGGTGAAATCTGGAGGGTGAAGCAGAAGAAGCAGAAGAAGGAGAAGGAGAAGGTGAAGTCTGGAGGGTGAATCAGAAGAAGTAGAAGAAGGAGATGAAGAAGGTGAAGTCAGGAGGGTGAAGCAGAAGAAGCAGAAGAAGGAGAAGGAGAAGGTGAAGTCTGGAGGGTGAAGCAGAAGAAGCAGAAGAAGGAGAAGGAGAAGGTGAAGTCTGGAGTGCGTAGCAGAAGAAGCAGAAGAAGGAGAAGGAGAAGGTGAAGTCTGGAGGGTGAAGCAGAAGAAGCAGAAGAAGGAGAAGGAGAAGGTGAAGTCTGGAGGGTGAAGCAGAAGAAGTAGAAGAAGGAGAAGGAGAAGGTGAAGTCAGGAGGGTGAATCAGAAGATGTAGAAGAAGGAGAAGGAGAAGGTGAGGTCTGGAGGGTGAATCAGAAGAATCAGAAGAAGGAGAAGGAGAAGGTGAAGTCTAGAGGGTGAATCAGAAGAAGCAGAAGAAAGAGAAGGAGAAGGTGAAGACTGGAGGGTGACCCAGAAGATGTAGAAGAAGGAGAAGGAGAAGGTGAGGTCTGGAGGGTGAAGCAGAAGAAGCAGAAGAAGAAGAAGGAGAAGGTGAAGTCAGGAGGGTGAATCAGAAGAAGTAGAAGAAGGAGAAGGAGAAGGTGTAGACTGGAGGGTGAATCAGAAGAAGTAGACGAAGGAGAAGGAGAAGGTGAAGTCTGGAGGGTGAATCAGAAGAAGCAGAAGAAGGAGAAGGAGAAGATGAAGTCTGGAGGGTGAATCAGAAGAAGTAGAAGAAGGAGAAGGAGAAGGTGAAGTCTGGAGGGTGAATCAGAAGAAGCAGAAGAAGGAGAAGGAGAAGGTGAAGTCTGGAGGGTGAATCAGAAGAAGCAGAAGAAGGAGAAGGAGAAGGTGAAGTCTGGAGGGTGAATCAGAAGAAGCAGAAGAAGTAGAAGGAGAAGGTGAAGCCTGGAGGGTGAATCAGAAGAAGGAGAAGAAGGAGAAGGAGAAGGTGAAGTCTGGAGGGTGAATCAGAAGAAGTAGAAGAAGGAGAAGGAGAAGGTGAAGTCTGGAGGGTGAATCAGAAGAAGCAGAAGAAAGAGAAGGAGAAGGTGAAGTCTGGAGGGTGAATCAGAAGAAGCAGAAGAAGGAGAAGGAGAAGATGAAGTCTGGAGGGTGAATCAGAAGAAGTAGAAGAAGGAGAAGGAGAAGGTGAAGTCTGGAGGGTGAATCAGAAGAAGCAGAAGAAGGAGAAGGAGAAGGTGAAGTCTGGAGGGTGAATCAGAAGAAGCATAAGAAGGAGAAGGAGAAGGTGAAGTCTGGAGGTTGAATCAGAAGAAGCAGAATAAGGAGAAGGAGAAGATGAAGTCTGGAGGGTGAATCAGAAGAAGCAGAAGAAGGAGAAGGAGAAGGTGAAGTCTGGGGGGTGAATCGGAAGAAGTAGAAGAAGCAGAAGGAGAAGGTGAAGTCTGGAGGGTGAAGCAGAAGAAGTAGAAGAAGGAGAAGGAGAAGGTGAAGTCAGGAGGGTGAATCAGAAGATGTAGAAGAAGGAGAAGGAGAAGGCGAGGTCTGGAGGGTGAATCAGAAGAATCGGAAGAAGGAGAAGGAGACGGTGAAGTCTGGAGGGTGAATCAGAAGAAGCAGAAGAAAGAGAAGGAGAAGGTGAAGTCTGGAGGGTGAAGCAGAAGAAGCAGAAGAAGGAGAAGTAGAAGGTGAAGACTGGAGGGTGAATCAGAAGAAATAGAGGAAGGAGAAGATGAGGTGAAGTCTGGAGGGTGAATCAGAAGAAGTAGAAGAAGGAGAAGGAGAAGGTGAAGTCTGGAGTGTGAATCAGAAGAAGTAGAAGAAGGAGAAGGAGAAGGTGAAGTCTGGAGGGTGAATCAGAAGAAGAAGAAGAAGGAGAAGGAGAAGGTGAAGTCTGGAGGGTGAATCAGAAGAAGTAGAAGAAGGAGAAGGAGAAGGTGAAGTCTGGAGGGTGAATCAGAAGAAGTAGAAGAAGGAGAAGGAGAAGGTGAAGTCTGGAGGGTGAATCAGAAGAAGCAGAAGAAGGAGAAGGAGAAGGTGAAGTCTGGAGGGTGAATCAGAAGAAGCAGAAGAAGGAGAAGGAGAAGATGAAGTCTGGAGGGTGAATCAGAAGAAGTAGAAGAAGGAGAAGGAGAAGGTGAAGTCTGGAGGGTGAATCAGAAGAAGCAGAAGAAGGAGAAGGAGAAGGTGAAGTCTGGAGGGTGAATCAGAAGAAGCAGAAGAAGGAGACGGAGAAGGTGAAGTCTGGAGGGTGAATCAGAAGAAGCAGAATAAGGAGAAGGAGAAGGTGAAGTCTGGAGGGTGAATCAGAAGAAGTAGAAGAAGGAGAAGGAGAAGGTGAAGTCTGGAGGGTGAATCAGAAGAAGCAGAAGAAAGAGAAGGAGAAGGTGAAGTCTGGAGGGTGAAGCAGAAGAAGCAGAAGAAGGAGAAGGAGAAGGTGAAGTCTGGAGGGTGAATCAGAAGAAGTAGAAGAAGGAGAAGGAGAAGGTGAAGTCTGGAGGGTGAATCAGAGGAATCAGAAGAAGGAGAAGGAGAAGGTGAAGTCTGGAGGGTGAATCAGAAGAAGCAGAAGAAAGAGAAGGAGAAGGTGAAGTCTGGAGGGTGAAGCAGAAGAAGCAGAAGAAGGAGAAGGAGAAGGTGAAGACTGGAGGGTGAATCAGAAGAAATAGAAGAAGGAGAAGGAGAAGGTGAAGTCTGGAGGGTGAATCAGAAGAAGTAGAAGAAGGAGAAGGAGAAGGTGAAGTCTGGAGGGTGAATCAGAAGAAGCAGAATAAGGAGAAGTAGAAGGTGAAGTCTGGAGGGTGAATCAGAAGAAGCAGAAGAAGGAGAAGGAGAAGGTGAAGTCTGGAGGGTGAATCAGAAGAAGTAGAAGAAGCAGAAGGAGAAGGTGAAGTCTGGAGGGTGAAGCAGAAGAAGTAGAAGAAGGAGAAGGAGAAGGTGAAGTCAGGAGGGTGAATCAGAAGATGTAGAAGAAGGAGAAGGAGAAGGTGAGGTCTGGAGGGTGAATCAGAAGAATCAGAAGAAGGAGAAGGAGAAGGTGAAGTCTGCAGGGTGAATCAGAAGAAGCAGAAGAAAGAGAAGGAGAAGGTGAAGTCTGGAGGGTGAAGCAGAAGAAGCAGAAGAAGGAGAAGGAGAAGGTGAAGTCTGGAGGGTGAATCAGAAGAAGGAGAAGAAGGAGAAGGAGAAGGTGAAGTCAGGAGGGTGAATCAGAAGAAGTAGAAGAAGGAGAAGGAGAAGGTGTAGACTGGAGGGTGAATCAGAAGAAGTAGACGAAGGAGAAGGAGAAGGTGAAGTCTGGAGGGTGAATCAGAAGAAGCAGAAGAAGGAGAAGGAGAAGGTGAAGTCTGGAGGGTGAATCAGAAGAAGTAGAAGAAGGAGAAGGAGAAGGTGAAGTCTGGAGGGTGAATCAGAAGAAGCAGAAGAAGGAGAAGGAGAAGGTGAAGTCTGGAGGGTGAATCAGAAGAAGCAGAAGAAGGAGAAGGAGAAGGTGAAGTCTGGAGGGTGAATCAGAAGAAGCAGAAGAAGTAGAAGGAGAAGGTGAAGTCTGGGGGGTGAATCGGAAGAAGTAGAAGAAGCAGAAGGAGAAGGTGAAGTCTGGAGGGTGAAGCAGAAGAAGTAGAAGAAGGAGAAGGAGAAGGTGAAGTCAGGAGGGTGAATCAGAAGATGTAGAAGAAGGAGAAGGAGAAGGCGAGGTCTGGAGGGTGAATCAGAAGAACCAGAAGAAGGAGAAGGAGAAGGTGAAGTCTGGAGGGTGAATCAGAAGAAGCAGAAGAAAGAGAAGGAGAAGGTGAAGTCTGGAGGGTGAAGCAGAAGAAGCAGAAGAAGGAGAAGTAGAAGGTGAAGACTGGAGGGTGAATCAGAAGAAATAGAAGAAGGAGAAGGAGAAGGTGAAGTCTGGAGGGTGAATCAGAAGAAGTAGAAGAAGGAGAAGGAGAAGGTGAAGTCTGGAGTGTGAATCAGAAGAAGTAGAAGAAGGAGAAGGAGAAGGTGAAGTCTGGAGGGTGAATCAGAAGAAGCAGAAGAAGGAGAAGGAGAAGGTGAAGTCTGGAGGGTGAATCAGAAGAAGCAGAATAAGTAGAATGAGAAGGTGAAGTCTAGAGGGTGAATCAGAAGAAGTAGAAGAAGGAGAAGGAGAAGGTGAAGTCTGGAGGGTGAATCAGAAGAAGGAGAAGAAGGAGAAGGAGAAGGTGAAGTCTGGAGGGTGAATCAGAAGAAGCAGAAGAAGGAGAAGGAGAAGGTGAAGTCTGGAGGGTGAATCAGAAGAAGCAGAAGAAGGAGAAGATGAAGTCTAGAGGGTGAATCAGAAGAAGTAGAAGAAGGAGAAGGAGAAGGTGAAGTCTGGAGGGTGAATCAGAAGAAGCAGAAGAAGGAGAAGGAGAAGGTGAAGTCTGGAGGGTGAATCAGAAGAAGCAGAAGAAGGAGAAGGAGAAGGTGAAGTCTGGAGGGTGAATCAGAAGAAGCAGAATAAGGAGAAGGAGAAGGTGAAGTCTGGAGGGTGAAGCAGAAGAAGTAGAAGAAGGAGAAGGAGAAGGTGAAGTCTGGAGGGTGAAGCAGAAGAAGCAGAAGAAGGAGAAGGAGAAGGTGAAGTCTGGAGGGTGAATCAGAAGAAGCAGAAGAAGGAGAAGGAGAAGGTGAAGTCTGGAGGGTGAATCAGAAGAAGCAGAAGAAAGAGAAGGAGAAGGTGAAGTCTGGAGGGTGAAGCAGAAGAAGCAGAAGAAGGAGAAGGAGAAGGTGAAGACTGGAGGGTGAATCAGAAGAAGTAGAAGAAGGAGAAGGAGAAGGTAAAGTCTGGAGGGTGAATCAGAAGAAGTAGAAGAAGGAGAAGGAGAAGGTGAAGTCTGGAGGGTGAAGCAGAAGAAGCAGAAGAAGGAGAAGGAGAAGGTGAAGACTGGAGGGTGAATCAGAAGAAGTAGAAGAAGGAGAAGGAGAAGGTAAAGTCTGGAGGGTGAATCAGAAGAAGTAGAAGAAGGAGAAGGAGAAGGTGAAGTCTGGAGGGTGAATCAGAAGAAGCAGAAGAAGGAGAAGGAGAAGGTGAAGTCTGGAGGGTGAATCAGAAGAATCAGAAGAAGGAGAAGGGGAAGGTGATGTCTGGAGGGTGACTCAGAAGAAGTAGAAGAAGGAGAAGGAGAAGGTGAAGTCTGGAGGGTGAATCAGAAGAAGCAGAAGAAGGAGAAGGAGAAGGTGAAGTCTGGAGGGTGAATCAGAAGAATCAGAAGAAGGAGAAGGAGAAGGTGAAGTCTGGAGGGTGAATCAGAAGAAGCAGAATAAGGAGAAGGAGAAGGTGAAGTCTGGAGGGTGAATCAGAAGAAGCAGAAGAAGGAGAAGGAGAAGGTGAAGTCTGGAGGGTGAATCAGAAGAAGTAGAAGAAGGAGAAGGAGAAGGTGAAGTATGGAGGGTGAAGCAGAAGAAGTAGAAGAAGGAGAAGGAGAAGGTGAGGTCAGGAGGGTGAATCAGAAGAAGTAGAAGAAGGAGAAGGTGAAGTCAGGAGGGTGAATCAGAAGAAGTAGAAGAAGGAGAAGGAGAAGGTGAAGTCTGGAGGGTGAATCAGAAGAAGTAGAAGAAGGAGAAGGAGAAGGTGAAGTCTGGAGGGTGAATCAAAAGAAGCAGAAGAAGGAGAAGGAGAAGGTGAAGTCTGGAGGGTGAATCAGAAGAATCAGAAGAAGGAGAAGGAGAAGGTGAAGTCTGGAGGGTGACTCAGAAGAAGTAGAAGAAGGAGAAGGAGAAGGTGAAGTCTGGAGGGTGAATCAGAAGAAGCAGAAGAAGGAGAAGGAGAAGGTGAAGTCTGGAGGGTGAATCAGAAGAAGCATAAGAATGAGAAGGAGAAGGTGAAGTCTGGAGGGTGAATCAGAAGAAGCAGAATAAGAAGAAGGAGAAGGTGAAGTCTGGAGGGTGAATCAGAAGAAGCAGAAGAAGGAGAAGGAGAAGGTGAAGTCTGGAGGGTGAATCAGAAGAAGTAGAAGAAGGAGAAGGAGAAGGTGAAGTCTGGAGGGTGAAGCAGAAGAAGTAGAAGAAGGAGAAGGAGAAGGTGAAGTCAGGAGGGTGAATCAGAAGAAGTAGAAGAAGGAGAAGGAGAAGGTGAAGTCAGGAGGGTGAATCAGAAGAAGCAGAAGAAGGAGAAGGAGAAGGTGAAGTCTGGAGGGTGATTCCGAAGAATCAGAAGAAGGAGAAGGAGAAGGTGAAGTCAGGAGGGTGAATCAGAAGAAGCAGAAGAAGGAGAAGGAGAAGGTGAAGTTAGGAGGGTGAATCAGAAGAAGCAGAAGAAGGAGAAGGAGAAGGTGAAGTCAGGGGGTGAAGCAGAAGGAGTAGAAGAAGGAGAAGGAGAAGGTGAAGTCAGGAGGGTGAAGCAGAAGAAGCAGAAGAAGGAGAAGGAGAAGTTGAAGTCTGGAGGGCGCAGCAGAAGAAGCAGAAGAAGGAGAAGGAGAAGGTGAAATCTGAAGGGTGAAGCAGAAGAAGCAGAAGAAGGAGAAGGAGAAGGTGAAGTCTGGAGGGTGAATCAGAAGAAGTAGAAGAAGGAGAAGGAGAAGGTGAAGTCAGGAGGGTGAAGCAGAAGAAGCAGAAGAAGGAGAAGGAGAAGGTGAAGTCTGGAGGGTGAAGCAGAAGAAGCAGAAGAAGGAGAAGGAGAAGGTGAAGTCTGGAGGGCGTAGCAGAAGAAGCAGAAGAAGGAGAAGGAGAAGGTGAAGTCTGGAGGGTGAAGCAGAAGAAGCAGAAGAAGGAGAAGGAGAAGGTGAAGTCTGGAGGGTGAATCAGAAGAAGTAGAAGAAGGAGAAGGAGAAGGTGAAGTCAGGAGGGTGAATCAGAAGAAGCAGAAGAAGGAGAAGGAGAAGGTGAAGTCTGGAGGGTGATTCCGAAGAATCAGAAGAAGGAGAAGGAGAAGGTGAAGTCAGGAGGGTGAATCAGAAGAAGCAGAAGAAGGAGAAGGAGAAGGTGAAGTTAGGAGGGTGAAACAGAAGAAGCAGAAGAAGGAGAAGGAGAAGGTGAAGTCAGGGGGTGAAGCAGAAGAAGTAGAAGAAGGAGAAGGAGAAGGTGAAGTCAGGAGGGTGAAGCAGAAGAAGCAGAAGAAGGAGAAGGAGAAGTTGAAGTCTGGAGGGCGCAGCAGAAGAAGCAGAAGAAGGAGAAGGAGAAGGTGAAATCTGGAGGGTGAAGCAGAAGAAGCAGAAGAAGGAGAAGGAGAAGGTGAAGTCTGGAGGGTGAATCAGAAGAAGTAGAAGAAGGAGAAGGAGAAGGTGAAGTCAGGAGGGTGAAGCAGAAGAAGCAGAAGAAGGAGAAGGAGAAGGTGAAGTCTGGAGGGTGAAGCAGAAGAAGCAGAAGAAGGAGAAGGAGAAGGTGAAGTCTGGAGGGCGTAGCAGAAGAAGCAGAAGAAGGAGAAGGAGAAGGTGAAGTCTGGAGGGTGAAGCAGAAGAAGCAGAAGAAGGAGAAGGAGAAGGTGAAGTCTGGAGGGTGAATCAGAAGAAGTAGAAGAAAGAGAAGGAGGAGGTGAAGTCAGGAGTGTGAAGCAGAAGAAGCAGAAGAAGGAGAAGGAGAAGGTGAAGTCTGGAGGGTGAAGCAGAAGAAGCAGAAGAAGGAGAAGGAGAAGGTGAAGTCTGGAGGGTGAAGCAGAAGAAGCAGAAGAAGGAGAAGGAGAAGGTGAAGTCAGGAGGGTGAATCAGAAGAAGTAGAAGAAGGAGAAGGAGAAGGTGAAGTCTGGAGGGAGAATGAGAAGAAGTAGAAGAAGGAGAAGGAGAAGGTGAAGTCTGGAGGGTGAATCAGAAGAAGTAGAAGAAGGAGAAGGAGAAGGAGAAGTCTGGAGGGTGAATCAGAAGAAGCAGAAGAAGGAAAAGGAGAAGGTGAAGTCTGGAGGGAGAAGCAGAAGAAGTAGAAGAACGAGAAGGAGAATGTGAAGTCTGGAGGGTGAATCAGAAGAAGTAGAAGAAGGAGAAGGAGAAGGTGAAGTCTGGAGGGTGAATCAGAAGAAGTAGAAGAAGGAGAAGGAGTAGGTGAAGTCTGGAGAGTGAATCAGAAGAAGCAGAAGAAGGAGAAGGAGAAGGTGAAGTCTGGTGGGTGAATCAGAAGAAGCAGAAGAAGGAGAAGGAGAAGGTAAAGTCTGGAGGGTGAATCAGAAGAAGCAGAAGAAGGAGAAGGAGAAGGTGAAGTCTGGAGGGTGAATCAGAAGAAGCAGAATAAGAAGAAGGAGAAGGTGAAGTCTGGAGGGTGAATCAGAAGAAGCAGAAGAAGGAGAAGGAGAAGGTGAAGTCTGGAGGGTGAATCAGAAGAAGTAGAAGAAGGAGAAGGAGAAGGTGAAGTCAGGGGGTTGAAGCAGAAGAAGTAGAAGAAGGAGAAGGAGAAGGTGAAGTCAGGAGGGTGAAGCAGAAGAAGCAGAAGAAGGAGAAGGAGAAGGTGAAGTCTGGAGTGCGCAGCAGAAGAAGCAGAAGAAGGAGAAGGAGAAGGTGAAGTCTGGAGGGTGAAGCAGAAGGAGCAGAAGAAGGAGAAGGAGAAGGTGAAGTCTGGAGGGTGAATCAGAAGAAGTAGAAGAAGGAGAAGGAGAAGGTGAAGTCAGGAGGGTGAAGCAGAAGAAGCAGAAGAAGGAGAAGGAGAAGGTGAAGTCTGGAGGGTGAAGCAGAAGAAGTAGAAGAAGGAGAAGGAGAAGGTGAAGTCTGGAGGGTGAAGCAGAAGAAGCAGAAGAAGGAGAAGGAGAAGGTGAAGTCTGGAGGGTGAATCAGAAGAAGCAGAATAAGGAGAAGGAGAAGGTGAAGTCTGGAGGGTGAATCAGAAGAAGCAGAAGAAGGAGAAGGAGAAGGTGAAGTCTGGAGGGTGAAGCAGAAGAAGTAGAAGAAGGAGAAGGAGAAGGTGAAGTCAGGAGGGTGAAGCAGAAGAAGCAGAAGAAGGAGAAGGAGAAGGTGAAGTCTGGAGTGCGCAGCAGAAGAAGCAGAAGAAGGAGAAGGAGAAGGTGAAGTCTGGAGGGTGAAGCAGAAGAAGCAGAAGAAGGAGAAGGAGAAGGTGAAGTCTGGAGGGTGAAGCAGAAGAAGTAGAAGAAGGAGAAGGAGAAGGTGAAGTCAGGAGGGTGAAGCAGAAGAAGCAGAAGAAGGAGAAGGAGAACGTGAAGTCTGGAGGGTGAATCAGAAGAAGTAGAAGAAGGAGAAGGAGAAGGTGAAGTCTGGAGGGTGGAAGCAGAAGAAGTAGAAGAAGGAGAAGGAGAAGGTGAAGTCAGGAGGGTAAATCAGAAGAAGTAGAAGAAGGAGAAGGAGAAGGTGAAGTCAGGAGGGTGAATCAGAAGAAGCAGAAGAAGGAGAAGGAGAAGGTGAAGTCTGGAGGGTGATTCCGAAGAATCAGAAGAAGGAGAAGGAGAAGGTGGAAGTCAGGAGGGTGAATCAGAAGAAGCAGAAGAAGGAGAAGGAGAAGGTGAAGTTAGGAGGGTGAATCAGAAGAAGCAGAAGAAGGAGAAGGAGAAGGTGAAGTCAGGGGTGTGAAGGCAGAAGAAGAGAAGAAGGAGAAGGAGAAGGTGAAGTCAGGAGGGTGAAGCAGAAGAAGCAGAAGAAGGAGAAGGAGAAGGTGAAGTCTGGAGGGCGCAGAAGAAGCAGAAGAAGGAGAAGGAGAAGGTGAAATCTGGAGGGTGAAGCAGAAGAAGCAGAAGAAGGAGAAGGAGAAGGTGAAGTCTGGAGGGTGAATCAGAAGAAGTAGAAGAAGGAGATGAAGAAGGTGAAGTCAGGAGGGTGAAGCAGAAGAAGCAGAAGAAGGAGAAGGAGAAGGTGAAGTCTGGAGGGTGAAGCAGAAGAAGCAGAAGAAGGAGAAGGAGAAGGTGAAGTCTGGAGTGCGTAGCAGAAGAAGCAGAAGAAGGAGAAGGAGAAGGTGAAGTCTGGAGGGTGAAGCAGAAGAAGCAGAAGAAGGAGAAGGAGAAGGTGAAGTCTGGAGGGTGAAGCAGAAGAAGTAGAAGAAGGAGAAGGAGAAGGTGAAGTCAGGAGGGTGAATCAGAAGATGTAGAAGAAGGAGAAGGAGAAGGTGAGGTCTGGAGGGTGAATCAGAAGAATCAGAAGAAGGAGAAGGAGAAGGTGAAGTCTAGAGGGTGAATCAGAAGAAGCAGAAGAAAGAGAAGGAGAAGGTGAAGACTGGAGGGTGACCCAGAAGATGTAGAAGAAGGAGAAGGAGAAGGTGAGGTCTGGAGGGTGAAGCAGAAGAAGCAGAAGAAGAAGAAGGAGAAGGTGAAGTCAGGAGGGTGAATCAGAAGAAGTAGAAGAAGGAGAAGGAGAAGGTGTAGACTGGAGGGTGAATCAGAAGAAGTAGACGAAGGAGAAGGAGAAGGTGAAGTCTGGAGGGTGAATCAGAAGAAGCAGAAGAAGGAGAAGGAGAAGATGAAGTCTGGAGGGTGAATCAGAAGAAGTAGAAGAAGGAGAAGGAGAAGGTGAAGTCTGGAGGGTGAATCAGAAGAAGCAGAAGAAGGAGAAGGAGAAGGTGAAGTCTGGAGGGTGAATCAGAAGAAGCAGAAGAAGGAGAAGGAGAAGGTGAAGTCTGGAGGGTGAATCAGAAGAAGCAGAAGAAGTAGAAGGAGAAGGTGAAGCCTGGAGGGTGAATCAGAAGAAGGAGAAGAAGGAGAAGGAGAAGGTGAAGTCTGGAGGGTGAATCAGAAGAAGTAGAAGAAGGAGAAGGAGAAGGTGAAGTCTGGAGGGTGAATCAGAAGAAGCAGAAGAAAGAGAAGGAGAAGGTGAAGTCTGGAGGGTGAATCAGAAGAAGCAGAAGAAGGAGAAGGAGAAGATGAAGTCTGGAGGGTGAATCAGAAGAAGTAGAAGAAGGAGAAGGAGAAGGTGAAGTCTGGAGGGTGAATCAGAAGAAGCAGAAGAAGGAGAAGGAGAAGGTGAAGTCTGGAGGGTGAATCAGAAGAAGCATAAGAAGGAGAAGGAGAAGGTGAAGTCTGGAGGTTGAATCAGAAGAAGCAGAATAAGGAGAAGGAGAAGATGAAGTCTGGAGGGTGAATCAGAAGAAGCAGAAGAAGGAGAAGGAGAAGGTGAAGTCTGGGGGGTGAATCGGAAGAAGTAGAAGAAGCAGAAGGAGAAGGTGAAGTCTGGAGGGTGAAGCAGAAGAAGTAGAAGAAGGAGAAGGAGAAGGTGAAGTCAGGAGGGTGAATCAGAAGATGTAGAAGAAGGAGAAGGAGAAGGCGAGGTCTGGAGGGTGAATCAGAAGAATCGGAAGAAGGAGAAGGAGACGGTGAAGTCTGGAGGGTGAATCAGAAGAAGCAGAAGAAAGAGAAGGAGAAGGTGAAGTCTGGAGGGTGAAGCAGAAGAAGCAGAAGAAGGAGAAGTAGAAGGTGAAGACTGGAGGGTGAATCAGAAGAAATAGAGGAAGGAGAAGATGAGGTGAAGTCTGGAGGGTGAATCAGAAGAAGTAGAAGAAGGAGAAGGAGAAGTTGAAGTCTGGAGTGTGAATCAGAAGAAGTAGAAGAAGGAGAAGGAGAAGGTGAAGTCTGGAGGGTGAATCAGAAGAAGCAGAAGAAGGAGAAGGAGAAGGTGAAGTCTGGAGGGTGAATCAGAAGAAGCAGAATAAGTAGAATGAGAAGGTGAAGTCTGGAGGGTGAATCAGAAGAAGTAGAAGAAGGAGAAGGAGAAGGTGAAGTCTGGAGGGTGAATCAGAAGAAGTAGAAGAAGGAGAAGGAGAAGGTGAAGTCTGGAGGATGAATCAGAAGAAGCAGAAGAAGGAGAAGGAGAAGGTGAAGTCTGGAGGGTGAATCAGAAGAAGCAGAAGAAGGAGAAGGAGAAGATGAAGTCTGGAGGGTGAATCAGAATAAGCAGAAGAAGGAGACGGAGAAGGTGAAGTCTGGAGGGTGAATCAGAAGAAGCAGAAGAAGTAGAAGGAGAAGGTGAAGTCTGGAGGGTGAATCAGAAGAAGCAGAATAAGGAGAAGGAGAAGGTGAAGTCTGGAGGGTGAATCAGAAGAAGCAGAAGAAGGAGAAGGAGAAGGTGAAGTCTGGAGGGTGAATCAGAAGAAGCAGAATAAGGAGAAGGAGAAGGTGAAGTCTGGAGGGTGAATCAGAAGAAGCAGAAGAAGGAGAAGGAGAAGGTGAAGTCTGGAGGGTGAAGCAGAAGAAGTAGAAGAAGGAGAAGGAGAAGGTGAAGTCAGGAGGGTGAATCAGAAGATGTAGAAGAAGAAGAAGGAGAAGGTGAGGTCTGGAGGGTGAATCAGAAGAATCAGAAGAAGGAGAAGGAGAAGGTGAAGTCTGGAGGGTGAATCAGAAGAAGCAGAAGAAAGAGAAGGAGAAGGTGAAGTCTGGAGGGTGAAGCAGAAGAAGCAGAAGAAGGAGAAGGAGAAGGTGAAGACTGGAGGGTGAATCAGAAGAAATAGAAGAAGGAGAAGGAGAAGGTGAAGTCTGGAGGGTGAATCAGAAGAAGTAGAAGAAGGAGAAGGAGAAGGTGAAGTCTGGAGTGTGAATCAGAAGAAGTAGAAGAAGGAGAAGGAGAAGGTGAAGTCTGGAGGGTGAATCAGAAGAAGCAGAAGAAGGAGAAGGAGAAGGTGAAGTCTGGAGGGTGAATCAGAAGAAGCAGAAGAAGTAGAAGGCGAAGGTGAAGTCTGGAGGGTGAATCAGAAGAAGTAGAAGAAGGAGAAGGAGAAGGTGAAGTCTGGAGGGTGAATCAGAAGAAGCAGAAGAAGGAGAAGGAGAAGGTGAAGTCTGGAGGGTGAAGCAGAAGAAGCAGAAGAAGGAGAAGGAGAAGGTGAAGACTGGAGGGTGAATCAGAAGAAATAGAAGAAGGAGAAGGAGAAGGTGAAGTCTGGAGGGTGAATCAGAAGAAGTAGAAGAAGGAGAAGGAGAAGGTGAAGTCTGGAGGGTGAATCAGAAGAAGTAGAAGAAGGAGAAGGAGAAGGTGAAGTCTGGAGTGTGAATCAGAAGAAGTAGAAGAAGGAGAAGGAGAAGGTGAAGTCTGGAGGGTGAATCAGAAGAAGCAGAAGAAGGAGAAGGAGAAGGTGAAGTCTGGAGGGTGAATCAGAAGAAGCAGAAGAAGTAAAATGAGAAGGTGAAGTCTGGAGGGTGAATCAGAAGAAGTAGAAGAAGGAGAAGGAGAAGGTGAAGTCTGGAGGGTGAATCAGAAGAAGCAGAAGAAGGAGAAGGAGAAGGTGAAGTCTGGAGGGTGAATCAGAAGAAGCAGAAGAAGTAGAAGGCGAAGGTGAAGTCTGGAGGGTGAATCAGAAGAAGTAGAAGAAGGAGAAGGAGAAGGTGAAGTCTGGAGGGTGAATCAGAAGAAGCAGAAGAAGGAGAAGGAGAAGGTGAAGTCTGGAGGGTGAAGCAGAAGAAGCAGAAGAAGGAGAAGGAGAAGGTGAAGACTGGAGGGTGAATCAGAAGAAATAGAAGAAGGAGAAGGAGAAGGTGAAGTCTGGAGGGTGAATCAGAAGAAGTAGAAGAAGGAGAAGGAGAAGGTGAAGTCTGGAGGGTGAATCAGAAGAAGTAGAAGAAGGAGAAGGAGAAGGTGAAGTCTGGAGTGTGAATCAGAAGAAGTAGAAGAAGGAGAAGGAGAAGGTGAAGTCTGGAGGGTGAATCAGAAGAAGCAGAAGAAGGAGAAGGAGAAGGTGAAGTCTGGAGGGTGAATCAGAAGAAGCAGAAGAAGTAAAATGAGAAGGTGAAGTCTGGAGGGTGAATCAGAAGAAGTAGAAGAAGGAGAAGGAGAAGGTGAAGTCTGGAGGGTGAATCAGAAGAAGTAGAAGAAGGAGAAGGAGAAGGTGAAGTCTGGAGGGTGAATCAGAAGAAGCAGAAGAAGGAGAAGGAGAAGGTGAAGTCTGGAGGGTGAATCAGAAGAAGTAGAAGAAGGAGAAGGAGAAGGTGAAGTCTGGAGGGTGAATCAGAAGAAGCAGAAGAAGGAGAAGGAGAAGGTGAAGTCTGGAGGGTGAATCAGAAGAAGCAGAAGAAGGAGACGGAGAAGGTGAAGTCTGGAGGGTGACTCAGAAGAAGCAGAATAAGGAGAAGGAGAAAGTGAAGTCTGGAGGGTGAATCAGAAGAAGCAGAAGAAGGAGAAGGAGAAGGTGAAGTCTGGAGGGTGAATCAGAAGAAGTAGAAGAAGCAGAAGGAGAAGGTGAAGTCTGGAGGGTGAAGCAGAAGAAGTAGAAGACGGAGAAGGAGAAGGTGAAGTCAGGAGGATGAATCAGAAGATGTAGAAGAAGGAGAAGGAGAAGGTGAAGTCTGGAGGGTGAATCAGAAGAATCAGAAGAAGGAGAAGGAGAAGGTGAAGTCTGGAGGGTGAATCAGAAGAAGCAGAAGAAAGAGAAGGAGAAGGTGAAGTCTGGAGGGTGAAGCAGAAGAAGCAGAAGAAGGAGAAGGAGAAGGTGAAGACTGGAGGGTGAATCAGAAGAAATAGAAGAAGGAGAAGGAGAAGGTGAAGTCTGGAGGGTGAATCAGAAGAAGTAGAAGAAGGAGAAGGAGAAGGTGAAGTCTGGAGGGTGAATCAGAAGAAGCAGAATAAAGAGAAGGAGAAGGTGAAGTCTGGAGGGTGAATCAGAAGAAGCAGAAGAAGGAGAAGGAGAAGGTGAAGTCTGGAGGGTGAATCAGAAGAAGTAGAAGAAGCAGAAGGAGAAGGTGAAGTCTGGAGGGTGAAGCAGAAGAAGTAGAAGAAGGAGAAGGAGAAGGTGAAGTCAGGAGGGTGAATCAGAAGATGTAGAAGAAGGAGAAGGAGAAGGTGAGGTCTGGAGGGTGAATCAGAAGAATCAGAAGAAGGAGAAGGAGAAGGTGAAGTCTGCAGGGTGAATCAGAAGAAGCAGAAGAAAGAGAAGGAGAAGGTGAAGTCTGGAGGGTGAAGCAGAAGAAGCAGAAGAAGGAGAAGGAGAAGGTGAAGACTGGAGGGTGAATCAGAAGAAATAGAAGAAGGAGAAGGAGAAGGTGAAGTCTGGAAGGTGAATCAGAAGAAGTAGAAGAAGGAGAAGGAGAAGGTGAAGTCTGGAGTGTGAATCAGAAGAAGTAGAAGAAGGAGAAGGAGAAGGTGAAGTCTGGAGGGTGAATCAGAAGAAGCAGAAGAAGGAGAAGGAGAAGGTGAAGTCTGGAGGGTGAATCAGAAGAAGCAGAAGAAGTAGAATGAGAAGGTGAAGTCTGGAGGGTGAATCAGAAGAAGTAGAAGAAGGAGAAGGAGAAGGTGAAGTCTGGAGGGTGAATCAGTAGAAGTAGAAGAAGGAGAAGGAGAAGGTGAAGTCTGGAGGGTGAATCAGAAGAAGCAGAAGAAGGAGAAGGAGAAGGTGAAGTCTGGAGGGAGCAGCAGAAGAAGTAGAAGAAGGAGAAGGAGAAGGTGAAGTCTGGAGGGTGAATCAGAAGAAGTAGAAGAAGGAGAAGGAGAAGGTGAAGTCTGGAGGGTGAATCAGAAGAAGGAGAAGAAGGAGAAGGAGAAGGTGAAGTCTGGAGGGTGAATCAGAAGAAGCAGAAGAAGGAGAAGGAGAAGGTGAAGTCAGGAGGGTGAATCAGAAGAAGTAGAAGAAGGAGAAGGAGAAGGTGTAGACTGGAGGGTGAATCAGAAGAAGTAGACGAAGCAGAAGGAGAAGGTGAAGTCTGGAGGGTGAATCAGAAGAAGCAGAAGAAGGAGAAGGAGAAGGTGAAGTCTGGAGGGTGAATCAGAAGAAGTAGAAGAAGGAGAAGTAGAAGGTGAAGTCTGGAGGGTGAATCAGAAGGAGAAGGTGAAGTCTGGAGGGTGAATCAGAAGAAGCAGAAGAAGGAGAAGGAGAAGGTGAAGTCTGGAGGGTGAATCAGAAGAAGCAGAAGAAGTAGAAGGAGAAGGTGAAGCCTGGAGGGTGAATCAGAAGAAGGAGAAGAAGGAGAAGGAGAAGGTGAAGTCTGGAGGGTGAATCAGAAGAAGTAGAAGAAGGAGAAGGAGAAGGTGAAGTCTGGAGGGTGAATCAGAAGAAGCAGAAGAAAGAGAAGGAGAAGGTGAAGTCTGGAGGGTGAATCAGAAGAAGCAGAAGAAGGAGAAGGAGAAGATGAAGTCTGGAGGGTGAATCAGAAGAAGTAGAAGAAGGAGAAGGAGAAGGTGAAGTCTGGAGGGTGAATCAGAAGAAGCAGAAGAAGGAGAAGGAGAAGGTGAAGTCTGGAGGGTGAATCAGAAGAAGCATAAGAAGGAGAAGGAGAAGGTGAAGTCTGGAGGTTGAATCAGAAGAAGCAGAATAAGGAGAAGGAGAAGATGAAATCTGGAGGGTGAATCAAAAGAAGCAGAAGAAGGAGAAGGAGAAGGTGAAGTCTGGGGGGTGAATCGGAAGAAGTAGAAGAAGCAGAAGGAGAAGGTGAAGTCTGGAGGGTGAAGCAGAAGAAGTAGAAGAAGGAGAAGGAGAAGGTGAAGTCAGGAGGGTGAATCAGAAGATGTAGAAGAAGGAGAAGGAGAAGGCGAGGTCTGGAGGGTGAATCAGAAGAATCAGAAGAAGGAGAAGGAGAAGGTGAAGTCTGGAGGGTGAATCAGAAGAAGCAGAAGAAAGAGAAGGAGAAGGTGAAGTCTGGAGGGTGAAGCAGAAGAAGCAGAAGAAGGAGAAGTAGAAGGTGAAGACTGGAGGGTGAATCAGAAGAAATAGAAGAAGGAGAAGGAGAAGGTGAAGTCTGGAGGGTGAACCAGAAGAAGTAGAAGAAGGAGAAGGAGAAGGTGAAGTCTGGAGTGTGAATCAGAAGAAGTAGAAGAAGGAGAAGGAGAAGGTGAAGTCTGGAGGGTGAATCAGAAGAAGCAGAAGAAGGAGAAGGAGAAGGTGAAGTCTGGAGGGTGAATCAGAAGAAGCAGAATAAGTAGAATGAGAAGGTGAAGTCTGGAGGGTGAATCAGAAGAAGTAGAAGAAGGAGAAGGAGAAGGTGAAGTCTGGAGGGTGAATCAGAAGAAGGAGAAGAAGGAGAAGGAGAAGGTGAAGTCTGGAGGGTGAATCAGAAGAAGCAGAAGAAGGAGAAGGAGAAGGTGAAGTCTGGAGGGTGAATCAGAAGAAGCAGAAGAAGGAGAAGATGAAGTCTGGAGGGTGAATCAGAAGAAGTAGAAGAAGGAGAAGGAGAAGGTGAAGTCTGGAGGGTGAATCAGAAGAAGCAGAAGAAGGAGAAGGAGAAGGTGAAGTCTGGAGGGTGAATCAGAAGAAGCAGAAGAAGGAGAAGGAGAAGGTGAAGTCTGGAGGGTGAATCAGAAGAAGCAGAATAAGGAGAAGGAGAAGGTGAAGTCTGGAGGGTGAATCAGAAGAAGCAGAAGAAGGAGAAGGAGAAGGTGAAGTCTGGAGGGTGAATCAGAAGAAGTAGAAGAAGCAGAAGGAGAAGGTGAAGTCTGGAGGGTGAAGCAGAAGAAGTAGAAGACGGAGAAGGAGAAGGTGAAGTCAGGAGGGTGAATCAGAAGATGTAGAAGAAGGAGAAGGAGAAGGTGAAGTCTGGAGGGTGAATCAGAAGAAGTAGAAGAAGGAGAAGGAGAAGTTGAAGTCTGGAGTGTGAATCAGAAGAAGTAGAAGAAGGAGAAGGAGAAGGTGAAGTCTGGAGGGTGAATCAGAAGAAGTAGAAGAAGGAGAAGGAGAAGTTGAAGTCTGGAGTGTGAATCAGAAGAAGTAGAAGAAGGAGAAGGAGAAGGGGAAGTCTGGAGGGTGAATCAGAAGAAGCAGAAGAAGGAGAAGGAGAAGGTGAAGTCTGGAGGGTGAATCAGAAGAAGCAGAATAAGTAGAATGAGAAGGTGAAGTCTGGAGGGTGAATCAGAAGAAGTAGAAGAAGGAGAAGGAGAAGGTGAAGTCTGGAGGGTGAATCAGAAGAAGTAGAAGAAGGAGAAGGAGAAGGTGAAGTCTGGAGGGTGAATCGGAAGAAGTAGAAGAAGGAGAAGGAGAAGGTGAAGTCTGGAGGATGAATCAGAAGAAGCAGAAGAAGGAGAAGGAGAAGGTGAAGTCTGGAGGGTGAATCAGAAGAAGCAGAAGAAGGAGAAGGAGAAGATGAAGTCTGGAGTGTGAATCAGAATAAGCAGAAGAAGGAGAAGGAGAAGGTGAAGTCTGGAGGGTGAATCAGAAGAAGCAGAAGAAGTAGAAGGAGAAGGTGAAGTCTGGAGGGTGAATCAGAAGAAGCAGAATAAGGAGAAGGAGAAGGTGAAGTCTGGAGGGTGAATCAGAAGAAGCAGAAGAAGGAGAAGGAGAAGGTGAAGTCTGGAGGGTGAATCAGAAGAAGCAGAATAAGGAGAAGGAGAAGGTGAAGTCTGGAGGGTGAATCAGAAGAAGCAGAAGAAGGAGAAGGAGAAGGTGAAGTCTGGAGGGTGAAGCAGAAGAAGTAGAAGAAGGAGAAGGAGAAGGTGAAGTCAGGAGGGTGAATCAGAAGATGTAGAAGAAGAAGAAGGAGAAGTTGAGGTCTGGAGGGTGAATCAGAAGAATCAGAAGAAGGAGAAGGAGAAGGTGAAGTCTGGAGGGTGAATCAGAAGAAGCAGAAGAAAGAGAAGGAGAAGGTGAAGTCTGGAGGGTGAAGCAGAAGAAGCAGAAGAAGGAGAAGGAGAAGGTGAAGACTGGAGGGTGAATCAGAAGAAATAGAAGAAGGAGAAGGAGAAGGTGAAGTCTGGAGGGTGAATCAGAAGAAGTAGAAGAAGGAGAAGGAGAAGGTGAAGTCTGGAGTGTGAATCAGAAGAAGTAGAAGAAGGAGAAGGAGAAGGTGAAGTCTGGAGGGTGAATCAGAAGAAGCAGAAGAAGGAGAAGGAGAAGGTGAAGTCTGGAGGGTGAATCAGAAGAAGCAGAAGAAGTAGAAGGCGAAGGTGAAGTCTGGAGGGTGAATCAGAAGAAGTAGAAGAAGGAGAAGGAGAAGGTGAAGTCTGGAGGGTGAATCAGAAGAAGCAGAAGAAGGAGAAGGAGAAGGTGAAGTCTGGAGGGTGAAGCAGAAGAAGCAGAAGAAGGAGAAGGAGAAGGTGAAGACTGGAGGGTGAATCAGAAGAAATAGAAGAAGGAGAAGGAGAAGGTGAAGTCTGGAGGGTGAATCAGAAGAAGTAGAAGAAGGAGAAGGAGAAGGTGAAGTCTGGAGGGTGAATCAGAAGAAGTAGAAGAAGGAGAAGGAGAAGGTGAAGTCTGGAGTGTGAATCAGAAGAAGTAGAAGAAGGAGAAGGAGAAGGTGAAGTCTGGAGGGTGAATCAGAAGAAGCAGAAGAAGGAGAAGGAGAAGGTGAAGTCTGGAGGGTGAATCAGAAGAAGCAGAAGAAGTAGAATGAGAAGGTGAAGTCTGGAGGGTGAATCAGAAGAAGTAGAAGAAGGAGAAGGAGAAGGTGAAGTCTGGAGGGTGATTCAGAAGAAGTAGAAGAAGGAGAAGTAGAAGGTGAAGTCTGGAGGGTGAATCAGAAGAAGCAGAAGAAGGAGAAGGAGAAGGTGAAGTCTGGAGGGTGAATCAGAAGAAGCAGAAGAAGGAGAAGGAGAAGATGAAGTCTGGAGGGTGAATCAGAAGAAGTAGAAGAAGGAGAAGGAGAAGGTGAAGTCTGGAGGGTGAATCAGAAGAAGCAGAAGAAGGAGAAGGAGAAGGTGAAGTCTGGAGGGTGAATCAGAAGAAGCAGAAGAAGGAGACGGAGAAGTTGAAGTCTGGAGGGTGAATCAGAAGAAGCAGAATAAGGAGAAGGAGAAGGTGAAGTCTGGAGGGTGAATCAGAAGAAGCAGAAGAAGGAGAAGGAGAAGGTGAAGTCTGGAGGGTGAATCAGAAGAAGTAGAAGAAGCAGAAGGAGAAGGTGAAGTCTGGAGGGTGAAGCAGAAGAAGTAGAAGACGGAGAAGGAGAAGGTGAAGTCAGGAGGATGAATCAGAAGATGTAGAAGAAGGAGAAGGAGAAGGTGAAGTCTGGAGGGTGAATCAGAAGAATCAGAAGAAGGAGAAGGAGAAGGTGAAGTCTGGAGGGTGAATCAGAAGAAGCAGAAGAAAGAGAAGGAGAAGGTGAAGTCTGGAGGGTGAAGCAGAAGAAGCAGAAGAAGGAGAAGGAGAAGGTGAAGACTGGAGGGTGAATCAGAAGAAATAGAAGAAGGAGAAGGAGAAGGTGAAGTCTGGAGGGTGAATCAGAAGAAGTAGAAGAAGGAGAAGGAGAAGGTGAAGTCTGGAGGGTGAATCAGAAGAAGCAGAATAAGGAGAAGGAGAAGGTGAAGTCTGGAGGGTGAATCAGAAGAAGCAGAAGAAGGAGAAGGAGAAGGTGAAGTCTGGAGGGTGAATCAGAAGAAGTAGAAGAAGCAGAAGGAGAAGGTGAAGTCTGGAGGGTGAAGCAGAAGAAGTAGAAAAAGGAGAAGGAGAAGGTGAAGTCAGGAGGGTGAATCAGAAGATGTAGAAGAAGGAGAAGGAGAAGTTGAGGTCTGGAGGGTGAATCAGAAGAATCAGAAGAAGGAGAAGGAGAAGGTGAAGTCTGCAGGGTGAATCAGAAGAAGCAGAAGAAAGAGAAGGAGAAGGTGAAGTCTGGAGGGTGAAGCAGAAGAAGCAGAAGAAGGAGAAGGAGAAGGTGAAGACTGGAGGGTGAATCAGAAGAAATAGAAGAAGGAGAAGGAGAAGGTGAAGTCTGGAAGGTGAATCAGAAGAAGTAGAAGAAGGAGAAGGAGAAGGTGAAGTCTGGAGTGTGAATCAGAAGAAGTAGAAGAAGGAGAAGGAGAAGGTGAAGTCTGGAGGGTGAATCAGAAGAAGCAGAAGAAGGAGAAGGAGAAGGTGAAGTCTGGAGGGTGAATCAGAAGAAGTAGAAGAAGGAGAAGGAGAAGGTGAAGTCTGGAGGGTGAATCAGAAGAAGCAGAAGAAGGAGAAGGAGAAGGTGAAGTCTGGAGGGTGAATCAGAAGAAGCAGAATAAGGAGAAGGAGAAGGTGAAGTCTGGAGGGTGAATCAGAAGAAGCAGAAGAAGGAGAAGGAGAAGGTGAAGTCTGGAGTGTGAATCAGAAGAAGTAGAAGAAGGAGAAGGAGAAGGTGAAGTCTGGAGGGTGAATCAGAAGAAGCAGAAGAAGGAGAAGGAGAAGGTGAAGTCTGGAGGGTGAATCAGAAGAAGCATAAGAAGTCGAATGAGAAGGTGAAGTCTGGAGGGTGAATCAGAAGAAGTAGAAGAAGGAGAAGGAGAAGGTGAAGTCTGGAGGGTGAATCAGTAGAAGTCGAAGAAGGAGAAGGAGAAGGTGAAGTCTGGAGGGTGAATCAGAAGAAGCAGAAGAAGGAGAAGGAGAAGGTGAAGTCTGGAGGGAGAAGCAGAAGAAGTAGAAGAAGGAGAAGGAGAAGGTGAAGTCTGGAGTGTGAATCAGAAGAAGTAGAAGAAGGAGAAGGAGAAGGTGAAGTCTGGAGGGTGAATCAGAAGAAGCAGAATAAGGAGAAGGAGAAGGTGAAGTCTGGAGGGTGAATCAGAAGAAGCAGAAGAAGGAGAAGGAGAAGGTGAAGTCTGGAGGGTGAATCAGAAGAAGTAGAAGAAGCAGAAGGAGAAGGTGAAGTCTGGAGGGTGAAGCAGAAGAAGTAGAAGACGGAGAAGGAGAAGGTGAAGTCAGGAGGATGAATCAGAAGATGTAGAAGAAGGAGAAGGAGAAGGTGAAGTCTGGAGGTTGAATCAGAAGAATCAGAAGAAGGAGAAGGAGAAGGTGAAGTCTGGAGGGTGAATCAGAAGAAGCAGAAGAAAGAGAAGGAGAAGGTGAAGTCTGGAGGGTGAAGCAGAAGAAGCAGAAGAAGGAGAAGGAGAAGGTGAAGACTGGAGGGTGAATCAGAAGAAATAGAAGAAGGAGAAGGAGAAGGTGAAGTCTGGAGGGTGAATCAGAAGAAGTAGAAGAAGGAGAAGGAGAAGGTGAAGTCTGGAGGGTGAATCAGAAGAAGCAGAATAAGGAGAAGGAGAAGGTGAAGTCTGGAGGGTGAATCAGAAGAAGCAGAAGAAGGAGAAGGAGAAGGTGAAGTCTGGAGGGTGAATCAGAAGAAGTAGAAGAAGCAGAAGGAGAAGGTGAAGTCTGGAGGGTGAAGCAGAAGAAGTAGAAGAAGGAGAAGGTGAAGTCAGGAGGGTGAATCAGAAGATGTAGAAGAAGGAGAAGGAGAAGGTGAGGTCTGGAGGGTGAATCAGAAGAATCAGAAGAAGGAGAAGGAGAAGGTGAAGTCTAGAGGGTGAATCAGAAGAAGCAGAAGAAAGAGAAGGAGAAGGTGAAGACTGGAGGGTGAATCAGAAGATGTAGAAGAAGGAGAAGGAGAAGGTGAGGTCTGGAGGGTGAAGCAGAAGAAGCAGAAGAAGGAGAAGGAGAAGGTGAAGTCAGGAGGGTGAATCAGAAGAAGCAGAATAAGGAGAAGGAGAAGGTGAAGTCTGGAGGGTGAATCAGAAGAAGCAGAAGAAGGAGAAGGAGAAGGTGAAGTCTGGAGGGTGAATCAGAAGAAGTAGAAGAAGCAGAAGGAGAAGGTGAAGTCTGGAGGGTGAAGCAGAAGAAGTAGAAGAAGGAGAAGGAGAAGGTGAAGTCAGGAGGGTGAATCAGAAGATGTAGAAGAAGGAGAAGGAGAAGGTGAGGTCTGGAGGGTGAATCAGCAGAATCAGAAGAAGGAGAAGGAGAAGGTGAAGTCTGGAGGGTGAATCAGAAGAAGCAGAAGAAAGAGAAGGAGAAGGTGAAGTCTGGAGGGTGAAGCAGAAGAAGCAGAAGAAGGAGAAGGAGAAGGTGAAGACTGGAGGGTGAATCAGAAGAAATATAAGAAGGAGAAGGAGAAGGTGAAGTCTGGAGGGTGAATCAGAAGAAGTAGAAGAAGGAGAAGGAGAAGGTGAAGTCTGGAGGGTGAATCAGAAGAAGCAGAAGAAGGAATAGGAGAAGGTGAAGTCTGGAGGGTGAATCAGAAGAAGTAGAAGAAGGAGAAGGAGAAGGTGAAGTCTGGAGGGTGAATCAGAAGAAGTAGAAGAAGGAGAAGGAGAAGGTGAAGTCTGGAGGGTGAATCAGAAGAAGCAGAAGAAGGAGAAGGAGAAGGTGAAGTCTGGAGGGTGAATCAGAAGAAGCAGAAGAAGGAGAAGGAGAAGATGAAGTCTGGAGGGTGAATCAGAAGAAATAGAAGAAGGAGAAGGAGAAGGTGAAGTCTGGAGGGTGAATCAGAAGAAGTAGAAGAAGCAGAAGGAGAAGGTGAAGTCTGGAGGGTGAAGCAGAAGAAGTAGAAGACGGAGAAGGAGAAGGTGAAGTCAGGAGGGTGAAGCAGAAGAAGTAGAAGACGGAGAAGGAGAAGGTGAAGTCAGGAGGATGAATCAGAAGATGTAGAAGAAGGAGAAGGAGAAGGTGAAGTCTGGAGGTTGAATCAGAAGAATCAGAAGAAGGAGAAGGAGAAGGTGAAGTCTGGAGGGTGAATCAGAAGAAGCAGAAGAAAGAGAAGGAGAAGGTGAAGTCTGGAGGGTGAAGCAGAAGAAGCAGAAGAAGGAGAAGGAGAAGGTGAAGACTGGAGGGTGAATCAGAAGAAATAGAAGAAGGAGAAGGAGAAGGTGAAGTCTGGAGGGTGAATCAGAAGAAGTAGAAGAAGGAGAAGGAGAAGGTGAAGTCTGGAGGGTGAATCAGAAGAAGCAGAATAAGGAGAAGGAGAAGGTGAAGTCTGGAGGGTGAATCAGAAGAAGCAGAAGAAGGAGAAGGAGAAGGTGAAGTCTGGAGGGTGAATCAGAAGAAGTAGAAGAAGCAGAAGGAGAAGGTGAAGTCTGGAGGGTGAAGCAGAAGAAGTAGAAGAAGGAGAAGGTGAAGTCAGGAGGGTGAATCAGAAGATGTAGAAGAAGGAGAAGGAGAAGGTGAGGTCTGGAGGGTGAATCAGAAGAATCAGAAGAAGGAGAAGGAGAAGGTGAAGTCTGCAGGGTGAATCAGAAGAAGCAGAAGAAAGAGAAGGAGAAGGTGAAGTCTGGAGGGTGAAGCAGAATAAGCAGAAGAAGGAGAAGGAGAAGGTGAAGACTGGAGGGTGAATCAGAAGAAATAGAAGAAGGAGAAGGAGAAGGTGAAGTCTGGAAGGTGAATCAGAAGAAGTAGAAGAAGGAGAAGGAGAAGGTGAAGTCTGGAGTGTGAATCAGAAGAAGTAGAAGAAGGAGAAGGAGAAGGTGAAGTCTGGAGGGTGAATCAGAAGAAGCAGAAGAAGGAGAAGGAGAAGGTGAAGTCTAGAGGGTGAATCAGAAGAAGCATAAGAAGTCGAATGAGAAGGTGAAGTCTGGAGGGTGAATCAGAAGAAGTAGAAGAAGGAGAAGGAGAAGGTGAAGTCTGGAGGGTGAATCAGTAGAAGTAGAAGAAGGAGAAGGAGAAGGTGAAGTCTGGAGGGTGAATCAGAAGAAGCAGAAGAAGGAGAAGGAGAAGGTGAAGTCTGGAGGGAGAAGCAGAAGAAGTAGAAGAAGGAGAAGGAGAAGGTGAAGTCTGGAGGGTGAATCAGAAGAAGTAGAAGAAGGAGAAGGAGAAGGTGAAGTCTGGAGGGTGAATCAGAAGAAGGAGAAGAAGGAGAAGGAGAAGGTGAAGTCTGGAGGGTGAATCAGAAGAAGCAGAAGAAGGAGAAGGAGAAGGTGAAGTCAGGAGGGTGAATCAGAAGAAGTAGAAGAAGGAGAAGGAGAAGGTGTAGACTGGAGGGTGAATCAGAAGAAGTAGACGAAGGAGAAGGAGAAGGTGAAGTCTGGAGGGTGAATCAGAAGAAGCAGAAGAAGGAGAAGGAGAAGGTGAAGTCTGGAGGGTGAATCAGAAGAAGTAGAAGAAGGAGAAGGAGAAGGTGAAGTCTGGAGGGTGAATCAGAAGAAGCAGAAGAAGGAGAAGGAGAAGGTGAAGTCTGGAGGGTGAATCAGAAGAAGCAGAAGAAGGAGAAGGAGAAGGTGAAGTCTGGAGGGTGAATCAGAAGAAGCAGAAGAAGGAGAAGGAGAAGGTGAAGTCTGGAGTGTGAATCAGAAGAAGTAGAAGAAGGAGAAGGAGAAGGTGAAGTCTGGAGGGTGAATCAGAAGAAGCAGAAGAAGGAGAAGGAGAAGGTGAAGTCTGGAGGGTGAATCAGAAGAAGCATAAGAAGTCGAATGAGAAGGTGAAGTCTGGAGGGTGAATCAGAAGAAGTAGAAGAAGGAGAAGGAGAAGGTGAAGTCTGGAGGGTGAATCAGTAGAAGTAGAAGAAGGAGAAGGAGAAGGTGAAGTCTGGAGGGTGAATCAGAAGAAGCAGAAGAAGGAGAAGGAGAAGGTGAAGTCTGGAGGGAGAAGCAGAAGAAGTAGAAGAAGGAGAAGGAGAAGGTGAAGTCTGGAGTGTGAATCAGAAGAAGTAGAAGAAGGAGAAGGAGAAGGTGAAGTCTGGAGGGTGAATCAGAAGAAGCAGAATAAGGAGAAGGAGAAGGTGAAGTCTGGAGGGTGAATCAGAAGAAGCAGAAGAAGGAGAAGGAGAAGGTGAAGTCTGGAGGGTGAATCAGAAGAAGTAGAAGAAGCAGAAGGAGAAGGTGAAGTCTGGAGGGTGAAGCAGAAGAAGTAGAAGACGGAGAAGGAGAAGGTGAAGTCAGGAGGATGAATCAGAAGATGTAGAAGAAGGAGAAGGAGAAGGTGAAGTCTGGAGGTTGAATCAGAAGAATCAGAAGAAGGAGAAGGAGAAGGTGAAGTCTGGAGGGTGAATCAGAAGAAGCAGAAGAAAGAGAAGGAGAAGGTGAAGTCTGGAGGGTGTAGCAGAAGAAGCAGAAGAAGGAGAAGGAGAAGGTGAAGACTGGAGGGTGAATCAGAAGAAATAGAAGAAGGAGAAGGAGAAGGTGAAGTCTGGAGGGTGAATCAGAAGAAGTAGAAGAAGGAGAAGGAGAAGGTGAAGTCTGGAGGGTGAATCAGAAGAAGCAGAATAAGGAGAAGGAGAAGGTGAAGTCTGGAGGGTGAATCAGAAGAAGCAGAAGAAGGAGAAGGAGAAGGTGAAGTCTGGAGGGTGAATCAGAAGAAGTAGAAGAAGCAGAAGGAGAAGGTGAAGTCTGGAGGGTGAAGCAGAAGAAGTAGAAGAAGGAGAAGGAGAAGGTGAAGTCAGGAGGGTGAATCAGAAGATGTAGAAGAAGGAGAAGGAGAAGGTGAGGTCTGGAGGGTGAATCAGAAGAATCAGAAGAAGGAGAAGGAGAAGGTGAAGTCTAGAGGGTGAATCAGAAGAAGCAGAAGAAAGAGAAGGAGAAGGTGAAGACTGGAGGGTGAATCAGAAGATGTAGAAGAAGGAGAAGGAGAAGGTGAGGTCTGGAGGGTGAAGCAGAAGAAGCAGAAGAAGGAGAAGGAGAAGGTGAAGTCAGGAGGGTGAATCAGAAGAAGCAGAATAAGGAGAAGGAGAAGGTGAAGTCTGGAGGGTGAATCAGAAGAAGCAGAAGAAGGAGAAGGAGAAGGTGAAGTCTGGAGGGTGAATCAGAAGAAGTAGAAGAAGCAGAAGGAGAAGGTGAAGTCTGGAGGGTGAAGCAGAAGAAGTAGAAGAAGGAGAAGGAGAAGGTGAAGTCAGGAGGGTGAATCAGAAGATGTAGAAGAAGGAGAAGGAGAAGGTGAGGTCTGGAGGGTGAATCAGAAGAATCAGAAGAAGGAGAAGGAGAAGGTGAAGTCTGGAGGGTGAATCAGAAGAAGCAGAAGAAAGAGAAGAAGAAGGTGAAGTCTGGAGGGTGAAGCAGAAGAAGCAGAAGAAGGAGAAGGAGAAGGTGAAGACTGGAGGGTGAATCAGAAGAAATATAAGAAGGAGAAGGAGAAGGTGAAGTCTGGAGGGTGAATCAGAAGAAGTAGAAGAAGGAGAAGGAGAAGGTGAAGTCTGGAGTGTGAATCAGAAGAAGTAGAAGAAGGAGAAGGAGAAGGTGAAGTCTGGAGGGTGAATCAGAAGAAGCAGAAGAAGGAATAGGAGAAGGTGAAGTCTGGAGGGTGAATCAGAAGAAGCAGAAGAAGTAGAATGAGAAGGTGAAGTCTGGAGGGTGAATCAGAAGAAGTAGAAGAAGGAGAAGGAGAAGGTGAAGTCTGGAGGGTGAATCAGAAGAAGTAGAAGAAGGAGAAGGAGAAGGTGAAGTCTGGAGGGTGAATCAGAAGAAGCAGAAGAAGGAGAAGGAGAAGGTGAAGTCTGGAGGGTGAATCAGAAGAAGCAGAAGAAGGAGAAGGAGAAGATGAAGTCTGGAGGGTGAATCAGAAGAAATAGAAGAAGGAGAAGGAGAAGGTGAAGTCTGGAGGGTGAATCAGAAGAAGCAGAAGAAGGAGAAGGAGAAGGTGAAGTCTGGAGGGTGAATCAGAAGCAGCAGAAGAAGGAGAAGGAGAAGGTGAAGTCTGGAGGGTGAATCAGAAGAAGCAGAATAAGGAGAAGGAGAAGGTGAAGTCTGGAGGGTGACTCAGAAGAAGCAGAAGAAGGAGAAGGAGAAGGTGAAGTCTGGAGGGTGAATCAGAAGAAGTAGAAGAAGCAGAAGGAGAAGGTGAAGTCTGGAGGGTGAAGCAGAAGAAGTAGAAGACGGAGAAGGAGAAGGTGAAGTCAGGAGGATGAATCAGAAGATGTAGAAGAAGGAGAAGGAGAAGGTGAAGTCTGGAGGTTGAATCAGAAGAATCAGAAGAAGGAGAAGGAGAAGGTGAAGTCTGGAGGGTGAATCAGAAGAAGCAGAAGAAAGAGAAGGAGAAGGTGAAGTCTGGAGGGTGAAGCAGAAGAAGCAGAAGAAGGAGAAGGAGAAGGTGAAGACTGGAGGGTGAATCAGAAGAAATAGAAGAAGGAGAAGGAGAAGGTGAAGTCTGGAGGGTGAATCAGAAGAAGTAGAAGAAGGAGAAGGAGAAGGTGAAGTCTGGAGGGTGAATCAGAAGAAGCAGAATAAGGAGAAGGAGAAGGTGAAGTCTGGAGGGTGAATCAGAAGAAGTAGAAGAAGGAGAAGGAGAAGGTGAAGTCTGGAGGGTGAATCAGAAGAAGTAGAAGAAGCAGAAGGAGAAGGTGAAGTCTGGAGGGTGAAGCAGAAGAAGTAGAAGAAGGAGAAGGAGAAGGTGAAGTCAGGAGCGTGAATCAGAAGATGTAGAAGAAGGAGAAGGAGAAGGTGAGGTCTGGAGGGTGAATCAGAAGAATCAGAAGAAGGAGAAGGAGAAGGTGAAGTCTAGAGGGTGAATCAGAAGAAGCAGAAGAAAGAGAAGGAGAAGGTGAAGACTGGAGGGTGAATCAGAAGATGTAGAAGAAGGAGAAGGAGAAGGTGAGGTCTGGAGGGTGAAGCAGAAGAAGCAGAAGAAGGAGAAGGAGAAGGTGAAGTCAGGAGGGTGAATCAGAAGATGTAGAAGAAGGAGAAGGAGAAGGTGAAGTCTGGAGGGTGAATCAGAAGAATCAGAAGAAGGAGAAGGAGAAGGTCAAGTCTGGAGGGTGAATCAGAAGAAGCAGAAGAAAGAGAAGGAGAAGGTGAGGTCTGGAGGGTGAATCAGAAGAAGCAGAAGAAGGAGAAGGAGAAGGTGAAGTCTGGAGGGTGAATCAGAAGAAGCAGAAGAAGGAGAATGAGAAGGTGAAGTCTGGAGGGTGAATCAGAAGAAGTAGAAGAAGGAGAAGGAGAAGGTGAAGTCTGGAGGGTGAATCAGAAGAAGTAGAAGAAGGAGAAGGAGAAGGTGAAGTCTGGAGTGTGAATCAGAAGAAGCAAAAGAAGGAGAAGGAGAAGGTGAAGTCTGGAGGGTGAATCAGAAGAAGCAGAAGAAGGAGAAGGAGAAGATGAAGTCTGGAGGGTGAATCAGAAGAAGTAGAAGAAGGAGAAGGAGAAGGTGAAGTCTGGAGGGTGAATCAGAAGAAGCAGAAGAAGGAGAAGGAGAAGGTGAAGTCTGGAGGGTGAATCAGAAGAAGCAGAAGAAGGAGAAGGAGAAGGTGAAGTCTGGAGGGTGAATCAGAAGAAGCAGAATAAGGAGAAGGAGAAGGTGAAGTCTGGAGGGTGAATCAGAAGAAGCAGAAGAAGGAGAAGGAGAAGGTGAAGTCTGGAGGGTGAATCAGAAGAAGTAGAAGAAGCAGAAGGAGAAGGTGAAGTCTGGAGGGTGAAGCAGAAGAAGTAGAAGACGGAGAAGGAGAAGGTGAAGTCAGGAGGGTGAATCAGAAGATGTAGAAGAAGGAGAAGGAGAAGGTGAAGTCTGGAGGGTGAATCAGAAGAATCAGAAGAAGGAGAAGGAGAAGGTGAAGTCTGGAGGGTGAATCAGAAGAAGCAGAAGAAAGAGAAGGAGAAGGTGAAGTCTGGAGGGTGAAGCAGAAGAAGCAGAAGAAGGAGAAGGAGAAGGTGAAGACTGGAGGGTGAATCAGAAGAAATAGAAGAAGGAGAAGGAGAAGATGAAGTCTGGAGGGTGAATCAGAAGAAGTAGAAGAAGGAGAAGGAGAAGGTGAAGTCTGGAGGGTGAATCAGAAGAGGTAGAAGAAGGAGAAGGAGAAGGTGAAGTCTGGAGGGTGAATCAGAAGAAGCAGAAGAAGGAGAAGGAGAAGGTGAAGTCTGGAGGGTGAATCAGAAGCAGAAGAAGGAGAAGGAGAAGATGAAATCTGGAGGGTGAATCAGAAGAAGCAGAAGAAGGAGAAGGAGAAGGTGAAGTCTGGAGGGTGAATCAGAAGAAGCAGAAGAAGTAGAAGGAGAAGGTGAAGTCTGGAGGGTGAATCAGAAGAAGTAGAAGAAGGAGAAGGAGAAGGTGAAGTCTGGAGGGTGAATCAGAAGAAGCAGAAGAAGGAGAAGGAGAAGGTGAAGTCCGGAGGGTGAATCAGAAGAAGCACAAGAAGGAGAAGGAGAAGGTGAAGTCTGGAGGGTGAATCAGAAGAAGCAGAAGAAGGAGAAGGAGAAGATGAAGTCTGGAGGGTAAATCAGAAGAAGTAGAAGAAGGAGAAGGAGAAGGTGAGGTCTGGAGGGTGAATCAGAAGAAGCAGAAGAAGGAGAAGGTGAAGTCTGGAGGGTGAATCAGAAGAAGCAGAAGAAGGAGAAGGAGAAGGTGAAGTCTGGAGGGTGAATCAGAAGAAGCAGAAGAAGTAGAAGGAGAAGGTGAAGTCTGGAGGGTGAATCAGAAGAAGTAGAAGAAGGAGAAGGAGAAGGTGAAGTCTGGAGGGTGAATCAGAAGAAGCAGAAGAAGGAGAAGGAGAAGGTGAAGTCTGGAGGGTGAATCAGAAGAAGTAGACGAAGCAGAAGGAGAAGGTGAAGTCTGGAGGGTGAAGCAGGAGAAGTAGAAGACGGAGAAGGAGAAGGTGAAATCAGGAGGGTGAATCAGAAGATGTAGAAGAAGGAGAAGGAGAAGGTGAAGTCTGGAGGGTGAATCAGAAGAATCAGAAGAAGGAGAAGGAGAAGGTGAAGTCTGGAGGGTGAATCAGAAGAAGCAGAAGAAAGAGAAGGAGAAGGTGAAGTCTGGAGGGTGAAGCAGAAGAAGCAGAAGAAGGAGAAGGAGAAGGTGAAGACTGGAGGGTGAATCAGAAGAAATAGAAGAAGGAGAAGGAGAAGGTGAAGTCTGGAGGGTGAATCAGAAGAAGTAGAAGAAGGAGAAGGAGAAGGTGAAGTCTGGAGGGTGAATCAGAAGAAGTAGAAGAAGGAGAAGGAGAAGGTGAAGTCTGGAGGGTGAATCAGAAGAAGCAGAAGAAGGAGAAGGAGAAGGTGGAGTCTGGAGGGTGAATCAGAAGCAGAAGAAGGAGAAGGAGAAGATGAAGCCTGGAGGGTGAATCAGAAGAAGCAGAAGAAGGAGAAGGAGAAGGTGAAGTCTGGAGGGTGAATCAGAAGAAGCAGAAGAAGTAGAAGGAGAAGGTGAAGTCTGGAGGGTGAATCAGAAGAAGTAGAAGAAGGAGAAGGAGAAGGTGAAGTCTGGAGTGTGAATCAGAAGAAGCAGAAGAAGGAGAAGGAGAAGGTGAAGTCTGGAGGGTGAATCAGAAGAAGCAGAAGAAGGAGAAGGAGAAGGTGAAGTCTGGAGGGTGAATCAGAAGAAGCAGAAGAAGGAGAAGGAGAAGATGAAGTCTGGAGGGTAAATCAGAAGAAGTAGAAGAAGGAGAAGGAGAAGGTGAGGTCTGGAGGGTGAATCAGAAGAAGCAGAAGAAGGAGAAGGTGAAGTCTGGAGGGTGAATCAGAAGAAGCAGAAGAAGGAGAAGGAGAAGGTGAAGTCTGGAGGGTGAATCAGAAGATGTAGAAGAAGGAGAAGGAGAAGGTGAAGTCTGGAGGGTGAATCAGAAGAAGTAGAAGAAGGAGAAGGAGAAGGTGAAGTCTGGAGGGTGAATCAGAAGAAGCAGAAGAAGGAGAAGGAGAAGGTGCAGTCTGAAGGGTGAATCAGAAGAAGCAGAAGAAGGAGAAGGAGAAGATGAAGTCTGGAGGGTGAATCAGAAGAAGTAGAAGAAGGAGAAGGAGAAGGTGAAGTCTGGAGGGGGAATCAGAAGAAGCAGAAGAAGGAGAAGGAGAAGGTGAAGTCTGGAGGGTGAATCAGAAGAAGCAGAAGAAGGAGAAGGAGAAGGTGAAGTCTGGAGGGTGAATCAGAAGAAGCAGAAGAAGGAGAAGGAGAAGGTGTAGTCTGGAGGGTGAATCAGAAGAATCAGAAGAAGGAGAAGAAGAAGGTAAAGACTGGAGGGTGAATCAGAAGAAGCAGAAGAAAGAGAAGGGGAAGGTGAAGTCTGGAGGGTGAAGCAGAAGAAGCAGAAGAAGGAGAAGGAGAAGGTGAAGACTGGAGGGTGAATCAGAAGATGTAGAAGAAGGAGAAGGAGAAGGTGAAGTCTGGAGGGTGAATCAGAAGATGTAGAAGAAGGAGAAGGAGAAGGTGAAGTCTGGAGGGTGAATCAGAAGAATCAGAAGAAGGAGAAGGAGAAGGTGAAGTCTGGAGGGTGAATCAGAAGATGTAGAAGAAGGAGAAGGAGAAGGTGAAGTCAGGAGGGTGAATCAGAAGATGTAGAAGAAGGAGAAGGAGAAGGTGAAGTCTGGAGGGTGAATCAGAAGAATCAGAAGAAGGAGAAGGAGAAGGTGAAGTCTGGAGGGTGAATCAGAAGAAGCAGAAGAAAGAGAAGGAGAAGGTGAAGTCTGGAGGGTGAAGCAGAAGAAGCAGAAGAAGGAGAAGGAGAAGGTGAAGACTGGAGGGTGAATCAGAAGAAATAGAAGAAGGAGAAGGAGAAGATGAAGTCTGGAGGGTGAATCAGAAGAAGTAGAAGAAGGAGAAGGAGAAGGTGAAGTCTGGAGGGTGAATCAGAAGAAGTAGAAGAAGGAGAAGGAGAAGGTGAAGTCTGGAGGGTGAATCAGAAGAAGCAGAAGAAGGAGAAGGAGAAGGTGAAGTCTGGAGGGTGAATCAGAAGCAGAAGAAGGAGAAGGAGAAGATGAAATCTGGAGGGTGAATCAGAAGAAGCAGAAGAAGGAGAAGGAGAAGGTGAAGTCTGGAGGGTGAATCAGAAGAAGCAGAAGAAGTAGAAGGAGAAGATGAAGTCTGGAGGGTGAATCAGAAGAAGTAGAAGAAGGAGAAGGAGAAGGTGAAGTCTGGAGGGTGAATCAGAAGAAGCAGAAGAAGGAGAAGGAGAAGGTGAAGTCTGGAGGGTGAATCAGAAGAAGCAGAAGAAGGAGAAGGAGAAGATGAAGTCTGGAGGGTAAATCAGAAGAAGTAGAAGAAGGAGAAGGAGAAGGTGAGGTCTGGAGGGTGAATCAGAAGAAGCAGAAGAAGGAGAAGGTGAAGTCTGGAGGGTGAATCAGAAGAAGCAGAAGAAGGAGAAGGAGAAGGTGAAGTCTGGAGGGTGAATCAGAAGAAGCAGAAGAAGTAGAAGGAGAAGGTGAAGTCTGGAGGGTGAATCAGAAGAAGTAGAAGAAGGAGAAGGAGAAGGTGAAGTCTGGAGGGTGAATCAGAAGAAGCAGAAGAAGGAGAAGGAGAAGGTGAAGTCTGGAGGGTGAATCAGAAGAAGCAGAATAAGGAGAAGGAGAAGGTGAAGTCTGGAGGGTGAATCAGAAGAAGCAGAAGAAGGAGAAGGAGAAGGTAAAGTCTGGAGGGTGAATCAGAAGAAGTAGAAGAAGCAGAAGGAGAAGGTGAAGTCTGGAGGGTGAAGCAGGAGAAGTAGAAGACGGAGAAGGAGAAGGTGAAATCAGGAGGGTGAATCAGAAGATGTAGAAGAAGGAGAAGGAGAAGGTGAAGTCTGGAGGGTGAATCAGAAGAATCAGAAGAAGGAGAAGGAGAAGGTGAAGTCTGGAGGGTGAATCAGAAGAAGCAGAAGAAAGAGAAGGAGAAGGTGAAGTCTGGAGGGTGAAGCAGAAGAAGCAGAAGAAGGAGAAGGAGAAGGTGAAGACTGGAGGGTGAATCAGAAGAAATAGAAGAAGGAGAAGGAGAAGGTGAAGTCTGGAGGGTGAATCAGAAGAAGTAGAAGAAGGAGAAGGAGAAGGTGAAGTCTGGAGGGTGAATCAGAAGAAGTAGAAGAAGGAGAAGGAGAAGGTGAAGTCTGGAGGGTGAATCAGAAGAAGCAGAAGAAGGAGAAGGAGAAGGTGGAGTCTGGAGGGTGAATCAGAAGCAGAAGAAGGAGAAGGAGAAGATGAAGCCTGGAGGGTGAATCAGAAGAAGCAGAAGAAGGAGAAGGAGAAGGTGAAGTCTGGAGGGTGAATCAGAAGAAGCAGAAGAAGTAGAAGGAGAAGGTGAAGTCTGGAGGGTGAATCAGAAGAAGTAGAAGAAGGAGAAGGAGAAGGTGAAGTCTGGAGTGTGAATCAGAAGAAGCAGAAGAAGGAGAAGGAGAAGGTGAAGTCTGGAGGGTGAATCAGAAGAAGCAGAAGAAGGAGAAGGAGAAGGTGAAGTCTGGAGGGTGAATCAGAAGAAGCAGAAGAAGGAGAAGGAGAAGATGAAGTCTGGAGGGTAAATCAGAAGAAGTAGAAGAAGGAGAAGGAGAAGGTGAGGTCTGGAGGGTGAATCAGAAGAAGCAGAAGAAGGAGAAGGTGAAGTCTGGAGGGTGAATCAGAAGAAGCAGAAGAAGGAGAAGGAGAAGGTGAAGTCTGGAGGGTGAATCAGAAGATGTAGAAGAAGGAGAAGGTGAAGTCTGGAGGGTGAATCAGAAGAAGTAGAAGAAGGAGAAGGAGAAGGTGAAGTCTGGAGGGTGAATCAGAAGAAGCAGAAGAAGGAGAAGGAGAAGGTGAAGTCTGAAGGGTGAATCAGAAGAAGCAGAAGAAGGAGAAGGAGAAGATGAAGTCTGGAGGGTGAATCAGAAGAAGTAGAAGAAGGAGAAGGAGAAGGTGAAGTCTGGAGGGGGAATCAGAAGAAGCAGAAGAAGGAGAAGGAGAAGGTGAAGTCTGGAGGGTGAATCAGAAGAAGCAGAAGAAGGAGAAGGAGAAGGTGAAGTCTGGAGGGTGAATCAGAAGAAGCAGAAGAAGGAGAAGGAGAAGGTGTAGTCTGGAGGGTGAATCAGAAGAATCAGAAGAAGGAGAAGAAGAAGGTAAAGACTGGAGGGTGAATCAGAAGAAGCAGAAGAAAGAGAAGGGGAAGGTGAAGTCTGGAGGGTGAAGCAGAAGAAGCAGAAGAAGGAGAAGGAGAAGGTGAAGACTGGAGGGTGAATCAGAAGAAATAGAAGAAGGAGAAGGAGAAGGTGAAGTCTGGAGGGTGAATCAGAAGAAGTAGAAGAAGGAGAAGGAGAAGGTGAAGTCTGGAGGGTGAATCAGAAGAAGTAGAAGAAGGAGAAGGAGAAGGTGAAGTCTGGAGGGTGAATCAGAAGAAGCAGAAGAAGGAGAAGGAGAAGGTGAAGTCTGGAGGGTGAATCAGAAGAAGCAGAAGAAGGAGAAGGAGAAGGTGAAGTCTGGAGGGTGAATCAGAAGAAGTAGAAGAAGGAGAAGGGGAAGGTGAGGTCTGGAGGGTGAATCAGAAGAAGCAGAAGAAGGAGAAGGAGAAGGTGAAGTCTGGAGGGTGAATCAGAAGAAGCAGAAGAAGGAGAAGGAGAAGGTGAAGTCTGGAGGGTGAATCAGAAGAAGCAGAAGAAGGAGAAGGAGAAGGTGAAGTCAGGAGGGTGAATCCGAAGAAGCAGAAGAAGGAGAAGGAGAAGGTGAAGTTAGGAGGGTGAATCAGAAGAAGCAGAAGAAGGTGAAGGAGAAGTTGAAGTCAGGGGGGTGAAGCAGTAGAAGTAGAAGAAGGAGAAGGAGAAGGTGAAGTCTGGAGGGTGAATCAGAAGAAGCAGAAGAAGGAGAAGGAGAAGGTGAAGTCTGGAGGGTGAATCAGAAGAAGCAGAAGAAGGAGAAGGAGAAGATGAAGTCTGGAGGGTAAATCAGAAGAAGTAGAAGAAGGAGAAGGAGAAGGTGAGGTCTGGAGGGTGAATCAGAAGAAGCAGAAGAAGGAGAAGGTGAAGTCTGGAGGGTGAATCAGAAGAAGCAGAAGAAGGAGAAGGAGAAGGTGAAGTCTGGAGGGTGAATCAGAAGAAGCAGAAGAAGTAGAAGGAGAAGGTGAAGTCTGGAGGGTGAATCAGAAGAAGTAGAAGAAGGAGAAGGAGAAGGTGAAGTCTGGAGGGTGAATCAGAAGAAGCAGAAGAAGGAGAAGGAGAAGGTGAAGTCTGGAGGGTGAATCAGAAGAAGCAGAATAAGGAGAAGGAGAAGGTGAAGTCTGGAGGGTGAATCAGAAGAAGCAGAAGAAGGAGAAGGAGAAGGTGAAGTCTGGAGGGTGAATCAGAAGAAGTAGAAGAAGGAGAAGGAGAAGGTGAAGTCTGGAGGGTGAATCAGAAGAATCAGAAGAAGGAGAAGGAGAAGGTGAAGTCTGGAGGGTGAATCAGAAGAAGCAGAAGAAAGAGAAGGAGAAGGTGAAGTCTGGAGGGTGAAGCAGAAGAAGCAGAAGAAGGAGAAGGAGTAGGTGAAGACTGGAGGTGAATCAGAAGAAATAGAAGAAGGAGAAGGAGAAGGTGAAGTCTGGAGGGTGAATCAGAAGAAGTAGAAGAAGGAGAAGGAGAAGGTGAAGTCTGGAGGGTGAATCAGAAGAAGTAGAAGAAGGAGAAGGAGAAGGTGAAGTCTGGAGGGTGAATCAGAAGAAGCAGAAGAAGGAGAAGGAGAAGGTGGAGTCTGGAGGGTGAATCAGAAGCAGAAGAAGGAGAAGGAGAAGATGAAGTCTGGAGGGTGAATCAGAAGAAGCAGAAGAAGGAGAAGGAGAAGGTGAAGTCTGGAGGGTGAATCAGAAGAAGCAGAAGAAGTAGAAGGAGAAGGTGAAGTCTGGAGGGTGAATCAGAAGAAGTAGAAGAAGGAGAAGGAGAAGGTGAAGTCTGGAGGGTGAATCAGAAGAAGCAGAAGAAGGAGAAGGAGAAGGTGAAGTCTGGAGGGTGAATCAGAAGAAGCAGAAGAAGGAGAAGGAGAAGGTGAAGTCTGGAGGGTGAATCAGAAGAAGCAGAAGAAGGAGAAGGAGAAGATGAAGTCTGGAGGGTAAATCAGAAGAGGTAGAAGAAGGAGAAGGAGAAGGTGAGGTCTGGAGGGTGAATCAGAAGAAGCAGAAGAAGGAGAAGGTGAAGTCTGGAGGGTGAATCAGAAGAAGCAGAAGAAGGAGAAGGAGAAGGTGAAGTCTGGAGGGTGAATCAGAAGATGTAGAAGAAGGAGAAGGAGAAGGTGAAGTCTGGAGGGTGAATCAGAAGAAGTAGAAGAAGGAGAAGGAGAAGGTGAAGTCTGGAGGGTGAATCAGAAGAAGCAGAAGAAGGAGAAGGAGAAGGTGAAGTCTGAAGGGTGAATCAGAAGAAGCAGAAGAAGGAGAAGGAGAAGATGAAGTCTGGAGGGTGAATCAGAAGAAGTAGAAGAAGGAGAAGTAGAAGGTGAAGTCTGGAGGGGGAATCAGAAGAAGCAGAAGAAGGAGAAGGAGAAGGTGAAGTCTGGAGGGTGAATCAGAAGAAGCAGAAGAAGGAGAAGGAGAAGGTGAAGTCTGGAGGGTGAATCAGAAGAAGCAGAAGAAGGAGAAGGAGAAGGTGTAGTCTGGAGGGTGAATCAGAAGAATCAGAAGAAGGAGAAGAAGAAGGTAAAGTCTGGAGGGTGAATCAGAAGAAGCAGAAGAAAGAGAAGGGGAAGGTGAAGTCTGGAGGGTGAAGCAGAAGAAGCAGAAGAAGGAGAAGGAGAAGGTGAAGACTGGAGGGTGAATCAGAAGAAATAGAAGAAGGAGAAGGAGAAGGTGAAGTCTGGAGGGTGAATCAGAAGAAGCAGAAGAAGGAGAAGGAGAAGATGAAGTCTGGAGGGTGAATCAGAAGAAGTAGAAGAAGGAGAAGGAGAAGGTGAAGTCTGGAGGGGGAATCAGAAGAAGCAGAAGAAGGAGAAGGAGAAGGTGAAGTCTGGAGGGTGAATCAGAAGAAGCAGAAGAAGGAGAAGGAGAAGGTGAAGTCTGGAGGGTGAATCAGAAGAAGCAGAAGAAGGAGAAGGAGAAGGTGTAGTCTGGAGGGTGAATCAGAAGAATCAGAAGAAGGAGAAGAAGAAGGTAAAGACTGGAGGGTGAATCAGAAGAAGCAGAAGAAAGAGAAGGGGAAGGTGAAGTCTGGAGGGTGAAGCAGAAGAAGCAGAAGAAGGAGAAGGAGAAGGTGAAGACTGGAGGGTGAATCAGAAGATGTAGAAGAAGGAGAAGGAGAAGGTGAAGTATGGAGGGTGAATCAGAAGATGTAGAAGAAGGAGAAGGAGAAGGTGAAGTCTGGAGGGTGAATCAGAAGAATCAGAAGAAGGAGAAGGAGAAGGTGAAGTCTGGAGGGTGAATCAGAAGATGTAGAAGAAGGAGAAGGAGAAGGTGAAGTCAGGAGGGTGAATCAGAAGATGTAGAAGAAGGAGAAGGAGAAGGTGAAGTCTGGAGGGTGAATCAGAAGAATCAGAAGAAGGAGAAGGAGAAGGTGAAGTCTGGAGGGTGAATCAGAAGAAGCAGAAGAAAGAGAAGGAGAAGGTGAAGTCTGGAGGGTGAAGCAGAAGAAGTAGAAGAAGGAGAAGGAGAAGGTGAAGTCTGGAGGGTGAATCAGAAGAAGTAGAAGAAGGAGAAGGAGAAGGTGAAGTCTGGAGGGTGAATCAGAAGAAGCAGAAGAAGGAGAAGGAGAAGGTGAAGTCTGGAGGGTGAATCAGAAGCAGAAGAAGGAGAAGGAGAAGATGAAATCTGGAGGGTGAATCAGAAGAAGCAGAAGAAGGAGAAGGAGAAGGTGAAGTCTGGAGGGTGAATCAGAAGAAGCAGAAGAAGTAGAAGGAGAAGGTGAAGTCTGGAGGGTGAATCAGAAGAAGTAGAAGAAGGAGAAGGAGAAGGTGAAGTCTGGAGGGTGAATCAGAAGAAGCAGAAGAAGGAGAAGGAGAAGGTGAAGTCCGGAGGGTGAATCAGAAGAAGCACAAGAAGGAGAAGGAGAAGGTGAAGTCTGGAGGGTGAATCAGAAGAAGCAGAAGAAGGAGAAGGAGAAGATGAAGTCTGGAGGGTAAATCAGAAGAAGTAGAAGAAGGAGAAGGAGAAGGTGAGGTCTGGAGGGTGAATCAGAAGAAGCAGAAGAAGGAGAAGGTGAAGTCTGGAGGGTGAATCAGAAGAAGCAGAAGAAGGAGAAGGAGAAGGTGAAGTCTGGAGGGTGAATCAGAAGAAGCAGAAGAAGTAGAAGGAGAAGGTGAAGTCTGGAGGGTGAATCAGAAGAAGTAGAAGAAGGAGAAGGAGAAGGTGAAGTCTGGAGGGTGAATCAGAAGAAGCAGAAGAAGGAGAAGGAGAAGGTGAAGTCTGGAGGGTGAATCAGAAGAAGTAGACGAAGCAGAAGGAGAAGGTGAAGTCTGGAGGGTGAAGCAGGAGAAGTAGAAGACGGAGAAGGAGAAGGTGAAATCAGGAGGGTGAATCAGAAGATGTAGAAGAAGGAGAAGGAGAAGGTGAAGTCTGGAGGGTGAATCAGAAGAATCAGAAGAAGGAGAAGGAGAAGGTGAAGTCTGGAGGGTGAATCAGAAGAAGCAGAAGAAAGAGAAGGAGAAGGTGAAGTCTGGAGGGTGAAGCAGAAGAAGCAGAAGAAGGAGAAGGAGAAGGTGAAGACTGGAGGGTGAATCAGAAGAAATAGAAGAAGGAGAAGGAGAAGGTGAAGTCTGGAGGGTGAATCAGAAGAAGTAGAAGAAGGAGAAGGAGAAGGTGAAGTCTGGAGGGTGAATCAGAAGAAGTAGAAGAAGGAGAAGGAGAAGGTGAAGTCTGGAGGGTGAATCAGAAGAAGCAGAAGAAGGAGAAGGAGAAGGTGGAGTCTGGAGGGTGAATCAGAAGCAGAAGAAGGAGAAGGAGAAGATGAAGCCTGGAGGGTGAATCAGAAGAAGCAGAAGAAGGAGAAGGAGAAGGTGAAGTCTGGAGGGTGAATCAGAAGAAGCAGAAGAAGTAGAAGGAGAAGGTGAAGTCTGGAGGGTGAATCAGAAGAAGTAGAAGAAGGAGAAGGAGAAGGTGAAGTCTGGAGTGTGAATCAGAAGAAGCAGAAGAAGGAGAAGGAGAAGGTGAAGTCTGGAGGGTGAATCAGAAGAAGCAGAAGAAGGAGAAGGAGAAGGTGAAGTCTGGAGGGTGAATCAGAAGAAGCAGAAGAAGGAGAAGGAGAAGATGAAGTCTGGAGGGTAAATCAGAAGAAGTAGAAGAAGGAGAAGGAGAAGGTGAGGTCTGGAGGGTGAATCAGAAGAAGCAGAAGAAGGAGAAGGTGAAGTCTGGAGGGTGAATCAGAAGAAGCAGAAGAAGGAGAAGGAGAAGGTGAAGTCTGGAGGGTGAATCAGAAGATGTAGAAGAAGGAGAAGGAGAAGGTGAAGTCTGGAGGGTGAATCAGAAGAAGTAGAAGAAGGAGAAGGAGAAGGTGAAGTCTGGAGGGTGAATCAGAAGAAGCAGAAGAAGGAGAAGGAGAAGGTGCAGTCTGAAGGGTGAATCAGAAGAAGCAGAAGAAGGAGAAGGAGAAGATGAAGTCTGGAGGGTGAATCAGAAGAAGTAGAAGAAGGAGAAGGAGAAGGTGAAGTCTGGAGGGGGAATCAGAAGAAGCAGAAGAAGGAGAAGGAGAAGGTGAAGTCTGGAGGGTGAATCAGAAGAAGCAGAAGAAGGAGAAGGAGAAGGTGAAGTCTGGAGGGTGAATCAGAAGAAGCAGAAGAAGGAGAAGGAGAAGGTGTAGTCTGGAGGGTGAATCAGAAGAATCAGAAGAAGGAGAAGAAGAAGGTAAAGACTGGAGGGTGAATCAGAAGAAGCAGAAGAAAGAGAAGGGGAAGGTGAAGTCTGGAGGGTGAAGCAGAAGAAGCAGAAGAAGGAGAAGGAGAAGGTGAAGACTGGAGGGTGAATCAGAAGATGTAGAAGAAGGAGAAGGAGAAGGTGAAGTCTGGAGGGTGAATCAGAAGATGTAGAAGAAGGAGAAGGAGAAGGTGAAGTCTGGAGGGTGAATCAGAAGAATCAGAAGAAGGAGAAGGAGAAGGTGAAGTCTGGAGGGTGAATCAGAAGATGTAGAAGAAGGAGAAGGAGAAGGTGAAGTCAGGAGGGTGAATCAGAAGATGTAGAAGAAGGAGAAGGAGAAGGTGAAGTCTGGAGGGTGAATCAGAAGAATCAGAAGAAGGAGAAGGAGAAGGTGAAGTCTGGAGGGTGAATCAGAAGAAGCAGAAGAAAGAGAAGGAGAAGGTGAAGTCTGGAGGGTGAAGCAGAAGAAGCAGAAGAAGGAGAAGGAGAAGGTGAAGACTGGAGGGTGAATCAGAAGAAATAGAAGAAGGAGAAGGAGAAGATGAAGTCTGGAGGGTGAATCAGAAGAAGTAGAAGAAGGAGAAGGAGAAGGTGAAGTCTGGAGGGTGAATCAGAAGAAGTAGAAGAAGGAGAAGGAGAAGGTGAAGTCTGGAGGGTGAATCAGAAGAAGCAGAAGAAGGAGAAGGAGAAGGTGAAGTCTGGAGGGTGAATCAGAAGCAGAAGAAGGAGAAGGAGAAGATGAAATCTGGAGGGTGAATCAGAAGAAGCAGAAGAAGGAGAAGGAGAAGGTGAAGTCTGGAGGGTGAATCAGAAGAAGCAGAAGAAGTAGAAGGAGAAGGTGAAGTCTGGAGGGTGAATCAGAAGAAGTAGAAGAAGGAGAAGGAGAAGGTGAAGTCTGGAGGGTGAATCAGAAGAAGCAGAAGAAGGAGAAGGAGAAGGTGAAGTCTGGAGGGTGAATCAGAAGAAGCAGAAGAAGGAGAAGGAGAAGATGAAGTCTGGAGGGTAAATCAGAAGAAGTAGAAGAAGGAGAAGGAGAAGGTGAGGTCTGGAGGGTGAATCAGAAGAAGCAGAAGAAGGAGAAGGTGAAGTCTGGAGGGTGAATCAGAAGAAGCAGAAGAAGGAGAAGGAGAAGGTGAAGTCTGGAGGGTGAATCAGAAGAAGCAGAAGAAGTAGAAGGAGAAGGTGAAGTCTGGAGGGTGAATCAGAAGAAGTAGAAGAAGGAGAAGGAGAAGGTGAAGTCTGGAGGGTGAATCAGAAGAAGCAGAAGAAGGAGAAGGAGAAGGTGAAGTCTGGAGGGTGAATCAGAAGAAGCAGAATAAGGAGAAGGAGAAGGTGAAGTCTGGAGGGTGAATCAGAAGAAGCAGAAGAAGGAGAAGGAGAAGGTAAAGTCTGGAGGGTGAATCAGAAGAAGTAGAAGAAGCAGAAGGAGAAGGTGAAGTCTGGAGGGTGAAGCAGGAGAAGTAGAAGACGGAGAAGGAGAAGGTGAAATCAGGAGGGTGAATCAGAAGATGTAGAAGAAGGAGAAGGAGAAGGTGAAGTCTGGAGGGTGAATCAGAAGAATCAGAAGAAGGAGAAGGAGAAGGTGAAGTCTGGAGGGTGAATCAGAAGAAGCAGAAGAAAGAGAAGGAGAAGGTGAAGTCTGGAGGGTGAAGCAGAAGAAGCAGAAGAAGGAGAAGGAGAAGGTGAAGACTGGAGGGTGAATCAGAAGAAATAGAAGAAGGAGAAGGAGAAGGTGAAGTCTGGAGGGTGAATCAGAAGAAGTAGAAGAAGGAGAAGGAGAAGGTGAAGTCTGGAGGGTGAATCAGAAGAAGTAGAAGAAGGAGAAGGAGAAGGTGAAGTCTGGAGGGTGAATCAGAAGAAGCAGAAGAAGGAGAAGGAGAAGGTGGAGTCTGGAGGGTGAATCAGAAGCAGAAGAAGGAGAAGGAGAAGATGAAGCCTGGAGGGTGAATCAGAAGAAGCAGAAGAAGGAGAAGGAGAAGGTGAAGTCTGGAGGGTGAATCAGAAGAAGCAGAAGAAGTAGAAGGAGAAGGTGAAGTCTGGAGGGTGAATCAGAAGAAGTAGAAGAAGGAGAAGGAGAAGGTGAAGTCTGGAGTGTGAATCAGAAGAAGCAGAAGAAGGAGAAGGAGAAGGTGAAGTCTGGAGGGTGAATCAGAAGAAGCAGAAGAAGGAGAAGGAGAAGGTGAAGTCTGGAGGGTGAATCAGAAGAAGCAGAAGAAGGAGAAGGAGAAGATGAAGTCTGGAGGGTAAATCAGAAGAAGTAGAAGAAGGAGAAGGAGAAGGTGAGGTCTGGAGGGTGAATCAGAAGAAGCAGAAGAAGGAGAAGGTGAAGTCTGGAGGGTGAATCAGAAGAAGCAGAAGAAGGAGAAGGAGAAGGTGAAGTCTGGAGGGTGAATCAGAAGATGTAGAAGAAGGAGAAGGTGAAGTCTGGAGGGTGAATCAGAAGAAGTAGAAGAAGGAGAAGGAGAAGGTGAAGTCTGGAGGGTGAATCAGAAGAAGCAGAAGAAGGAGAAGGAGAAGGTGAAGTCTGAAGGGTGAATCAGAAGAAGCAGAAGAAGGAGAAGGAGAAGATGAAGTCTGGAGGGTGAATCAGAAGAAGTAGAAGAAGGAGAAGGAGAAGGTGAAGTCTGGAGGGGGAATCAGAAGAAGCAGAAGAAGGAGAAGGAGAAGGTGAAGTCTGGAGGGTGAATCAGAAGAAGCAGAAGAAGGAGAAGGAGAAGGTGAAGTCTGGAGGGTGAATCAGAAGAAGCAGAAGAAGGAGAAGGAGAAGGTGTAGTCTGGAGGGTGAATCAGAAGAATCAGAAGAAGGAGAAGAAGAAGGTAAAGACTGGAGGGTGAATCAGAAGAAGCAGAAGAAAGAGAAGGGGAAGGTGAAGTCTGGAGGGTGAAGCAGAAGAAGCAGAAGAAGGAGAAGGAGAAGGTGAAGACTGGAGGGTGAATCAGAAGAAATAGAAGAAGGAGAAGGAGAAGGTGAAGTCTGGAGGGTGAATCAGAAGAAGTAGAAGAAGGAGAAGGAGAAGGTGAAGTCTGGAGGGTGAATCAGAAGAAGTAGAAGAAGGAGAAGGAGAAGGTGAAGTCTGGAGGGTGAATCAGAAGAAGCAGAAGAAGGAGAAGGAGAAGGTGAAGTCTGGAGGGTGAATCAGAAGAAGCAGAAGAAGGAGAAGGAGAAGATGAAGTCTGGAGGGTGAATCAGAAGAAGTAGAAGAAGGAGAAGGGGAAGGTGAGGTCTGGAGGGTGAATCAGAAGAAGCAGAAGAAGGAGAAGGAGAAGGTGAAGTCTGGAGGGTGAATCAGAAGAAGCAGAAGAAGGAGAAGGAGAAGGTGAAGTCTGGAGGGTGAATCAGAAGAAGCAGAAGAAGGAGAAGGAGAAGGTGAAGTCAGGAGGGTGAATCCGAAGAAGCAGAAGAAGGAGAAGGAGAAGGTGAAGTTAGGAGGGTAAATCAGAAGAAGTAGAAGAAGGAGAAGGAGAAGGTGAGGTCTGGAGGGTGAATCAGAAGAAGCAGAAGAAGGAGAAGGTGAAGTCTGGAGGGTGAATCAGAAGAAGCAGAAGAAGTAGAAGGAGAAGGTGAAGTCTGGAGGGTGAATCAGAAGAAGTAGAAGAAGGAGAAGGAGAAGGTGAAGTCTGGAGGGTGAATCAGAAGAAGCAGAAGAAGGAGAAGGAGAAGGTGAAGTCTGGAGGGTGAATCAGAAGAAGCAGAATAAGGAGAAGGAGAAGGTGAAGTCTGGAGGGTGAATCAGAAGAAGCAGAAGAAGGAGAAGGAGAAGGTGAAGTCTGGAGGGTGAATCAGAAGAAGTAGAAGAAGGAGAAGGAGAAGGTGAAGTCTGGAGGGTGAATCAGAAGAATCAGAAGAAGGAGAAGGAGAAGGTGAAGTCTGGAGGGTGAATCAGAAGAAGCAGAAGAAAGAGAAGGAGAAGGTGAAGTCTGGAGGGTGAAGCAGAAGAAGCAGAAGAAGGAGAAGGAGTAGGTGAAGACTGGAGGTGAATCAGAAGAAATAGAAGAAGGAGAAGGAGAAGGTGAAGTCTGGAGGGTGAATCAGAAGAAGTAGAAGAAGGAGAAGGAGAAGGTGAAGTCTGGAGGGTGAATCAGAAGAAGTAGAAGAAGGAGAAGGAGAAGGTGAAGTCTGGAGGGTGAATCAGAAGAAGCAGAAGAAGGAGAAGGAGAAGGTGGAGTCTGGAGGGTGAATCAGAAGCAGAAGAAGGAGAAGGAGAAGATGAAGTCTGGAGGGTGAATCAGAAGAAGCAGAAGAAGGAGAAGGAGAAGGTGAAGTCTGGAGGGTGAATCAGAAGAAGCAGAAGAAGTAGAAGGAGAAGGTGAAGTCTGGAGGGTGAATCAGAAGAAGTAGAAGAAGGAGAAGGAGAAGGTGAAGTCTGGAGGGTGAATCAGAAGAAGCAGAAGAAGGAGAAGGAGAAGGTGAAGTCTGGAGGGTGAATCAGAAGAAGCAGAAGAAGGAGAAGGAGAAGGTGAAGTCTGGAGGGTGAATCAGAAGAAGCAGAAGAAGGAGAAGGAGAAGATGAAGTCTGGAGGGTAAATCAGAAGAGGTAGAAGAAGGAGAAGGAGAAGGTGAGGTCTGGAGGGTGAATCAGAAGAAGCAGAAGAAGGAGAAGGTGAAGTCTGGAGGGTGAATCAGAAGAAGCAGAAGAAGGAGAAGGAGAAGGTGAAGTCTGGAGGGTGAATCAGAAGATGTAGAAGAAGGAGAAGGAGAAGGTGAAGTCTGGAGGGTGAATCAGAAGAAGTAGAAGAAGGAGAAGGAGAAGGTGAAGTCTGGAGGGTGAATCAGAAGAAGCAGAAGAAGGAGAAGGAGAAGGTGAAGTCTGAAGGGTGAATCAGAAGAAGCAGAAGAAGGAGAAGGAGAAGATGAAGTCTGGAGGGTGAATCAGAAGAAGTAGAAGAAGGAGAAGGAGAAGGTGAAGTCTGGAGGGGGAATCAGAAGAAGCAGAAGAAGGAGAAGGAGAAGGTGAAGTCTGGAGGGTGAATCAGAAGAAGCAGAAGAAGGAGAAGGAGAAGGTGAAGTCTGGAGGGTGAATCAGAAGAAGCAGAAGAAGGAGAAGGAGAAGGTGTAGTCTGGAGGGTGAATCAGAAGAATCAGAAGAAGGAGAAGAAGAAGGTAAAGTCTGGAGGGTGAATCAGAAGAAGCAGAAGAAAGAGAAGGGGAAGGTGAAGTCTGGAGGGTGAAGCAGAAGAAGCAGAAGAAGGAGAAGGAGAAGGTGAAGACTGGAGGGTGAATCAGAAGAAATAGAAGAAGGAGAAGGAGAAGGTGAAGTCTGGAGGGTGAATCAGAAGAAGCAGAAGAAGGAGAAGGAGAAGATGAAGTCTGGAGGGTGAATCAGAAGAAGTAGAAGAAGGAGAAGGAGAAGGTGAAGTCTGGAGGGGGAATCAGAAGAAGCAGAAGAAGGAGAAGGAGAAGGTGAAGTCTGGAGGGTGAATCAGAAGAAGCAGAAGAAGGAGAAGGAGAAGGTGAAGTCTGGAGGGTGAATCAGAAGAAGCAGAAGAAGGAGAAGGAGAAGGTGTAGTCTGGAGGGTGAATCAGAAGAATCAGAAGAAGGAGAAGAAGAAGGTAAAGACTGGAGGGTGAATCAGAAGAAGCAGAAGAAAGAGAAGGGGAAGGTGAAGTCTGGAGGGTGAAGCAGAAGAAGCAGAAGAAGGAGAAGGAGAAGGTGAAGACTGGAGGGTGAATCAGAAGATGTAGAAGAAGGAGAAGGAGAAGGTGAAGTCTGGAGGGTGAATCAGAAGATGTAGAAGAAGGAGAAGGAGAAGGTGAAGTCTGGAGGGTGAATCAGAAGAATCAGAAGAAGGAGAAGGAGAAGGTGAAGTCTGGAGGGTGAATCAGAAGATGTAGAAGAAGGAGAAGGAGAAGGTGAAGTCAGGAGGGTGAATCAGAAGATGTAGAAGAAGGAGAAGGAGAAGGTGAAGTCTGGAGGGTGAATCAGAAGAATCAGAAGAAGGAGAAGGAGAAGGTGAAGTCTGGTGGGTGAATCAGAAGAAGCAGAAGAAAGAGAAGGAGAAGGTGAAGTCTGGAGGGTGAAGCAGAAGAAGCAGAAGAAGGAGAAGGAGAAGGTGAAGACTGGAGGGTGAATCAGAAGAAATAGAAGAAGGAGAAGGAGAAGATGAAGTCTGGAGGGTCAATCAGAAGAAGTAGAAGAAGGAGAAGGAGAAGGTGAAGTCTGGAGGGTGAATCAGAAGAAGTAGAAGAAGGAGAAGGAGAAGGTGAAGTCTGGAGGGTGAATCAGAAGAAGCAGAAGAAGGAGAAGGAGAAGGTGAAGTCTGGAGGGTGAATCAGAAGCAGAAGAAGGAGAAGGAGAAGATGAAATCTGGAGGGTGAATCAGAAGAAGCAGAAGAAGGAGAAGGAGAAGGTGAAGTCTGGAGGGTGAATCAGAAGAAGCAGAAGAAGTAGAAGGAGAAGGTGAAGTCTGGAGGGTGAATCAGAAGAAGTAGAAGAAGGAGAAGGAGAAGGTGAAGTCTGGAGGGTGAATCAGAAGAAGCAGAAGAAGGAGAAGGAGAAGGTGAAGTCTGGAGGGTGAATCAGAAGAAGCACAAGAAGGAGAAGGAGAAGGTGAAGTCTGGAGGGTGAATCAGAAGAAGCAGAAGAAGGAGAAGGAGAAGATGAAGTCTGGAGGGTAAATCAGAAGAAGTAGAAGAAGGAGAAGGAGAAGGTGAGGTCTGGAGGGTGAATCAGAAGAAGCAGAAGAAGGAGAAGGTGAAGTCTGGAGGGTGAATCAGAAGAAGCAGAAGAAGGAGAAGGAGAAGGTGAAGTCTGGAGGGTGAATCAGAAGAAGCAGAAGAAGTAGAAGGAGAAGGTGAAGTCTGGAGGGTGAATCAGAAGAAGTAGAAGAAGGAGAAGGAGAAGGTGAAGTCTGGAGGGTGAATCAGAAGAAGCAGAAGAAGGAGAAGGAGAAGGTGAAGTCTGGAGGGTGAATCAGAAGAAGCAGAATAAGGAGAAGGAGAAGGTGAAGTCTGGAGGGTGAATCAGAAGAAGCAGAAGAAGGAGAAGGAGAAGGTGAAGTCTGGAGGGTGAATCAGAAGAAGTAGAAGAAGCAGAAGGAGAAGGTGAAGTCTGGAGGGTGAAGCAGGAGAAGTAGAAGACGGAGAAGGAGAAGGTGAAATCAGGAGGGTGAATCAGAAGATGTAGAAGAAGGAGAAGGAGAAGGTGAAGTCTGGAGGGTGAATCAGAAGAATCAGAAGAAGGAGGAGAAGGTGAAGTCTGGAGGGTGAATCAGAAGAAGCAGAAGAAAGAGAAGGAGAAGGTGAAGTCTGGAGGGTGAAGCAGAAGAAGCAGAAGAAGGAGAAGGAGAAGGTGAAGACTGGAGGGTGAATCAGAAGAAATAGAAGAAGGAGAAGGAGAAGGTGAAGTCTGGAGGGTGAATCAGAAGAAGCAGAAGAAGGAGAAGGAGAAGGTGGAGTCTGGAGGGTGAATCAGAAGCAGAAGAAGGAGAAGGAGAAGATGAAGCCTGGAGGGTGAATCAGAAGAAGCAGAAGAAGGAGAAGGAGAAGGTGAAGTCTGGAGGGTGAATCAGAAGAAGCAGAAGAAGTAGAAGGAGAAGGTGAAGTCTGGAGGGTGAATCAGAAGACGTAGAAGAAGGAGAAGGAGAAGGTGAAGTCTGGAGTGTGAATCAGAAGAAGCAGAAGAAGGAGAAGGAGAAGGTGAAGTCTGGAGGGTGAATCAGAAGAAGCAGAAGAAGGAGAAGGAGAAGGTGAAGTCTGGAGGGTGAATCAGAAGAAGCAGAAGAAGGAGAAGGAGAAGATGAAGTCTGGAGGGTAAATCAGAAGAAGTAGAAGAAGGAGAAGGAGAAGGTGAGGTCTGGAGGGTGAATCAGAAGAAGCAGAAGAAGGAGAAGGTGAAGTCTGGAGGGTGAATCAGAAGAAGCAGAAGAAGGAGAAGGAGAAGGTGAAGTCTGGAGGGTGAATCAGAAGATGTAGAAGAAGGAGAAGGTGAAGTCTGGAGGGTGAATCAGAAGAAGTAGAAGAAGGAGAAGGAGAAGGTGAAGTCTGGAGGGTGAATCAGAAGAAGAAGAAGAAGGAGAAGGAGAAGGTGAAGTCTGAAGGGTGAATCAGAAGAAGCAGAAGAAGGAGAAGGAGAAGATGAAGTCTGGAGGGTGAATCAGAAGAAGTAGAAGAAGGAGAAGGAGAAGGTGAAGTCTGGAGGGGGAATCAGAAGAAGCAGAAGAAGGAGAAGGAGAAGGTGAAGTCTGGAGGGTGAATCAGAAGAAGCAGAAGAAGGAGAAGGAGAAGGTGAAGTCTGGAGGGTGAATCAGAAGAAGCAGAAGAAGGAGAAGGAGAAGGTGTAGTCTGGAGGGTGAATCAGAAGAATCAGAAGAAGGAGAAGAAGAAGGTAAAGACTGGAGGGTGAATCAGAAGAAGCAGAAGAAAGAGAAGGGGAAGGTGAAGTCTGGAGGGTGAAGCAGAAGAAGCAGAAGAAGGAGAAGGAGAAGGTGAAGACTGGAGGGTGAATCAGAAGAAATAGAAGAAGGAGAAGGAGAAGGTGAAGTCTGGAGGGTGAATCAGAAGAAGTAGAAGAAGGAGAAGGAGAAGGTGAAGTCTGGAGGGTGAATCAGAAGAAGTAGAAGAAGGAGAAGGAGAAGGTGAAGTCTGGAGGGTGAATCAGAAGAAGCAGAAGAAGGAGAAGGAGAAGGTGAAGTCTGGAGGGTGAATCAGAAGAAGCAGAAGAAGGAGAAGGAGAAGATGAAGTCTGGAGGGTGAATCAGAAGAAGTAGAAGAAGGAGAAGGGGAAGGTGAGGTCTGGAGGGTGAATCAGAAGAAGCAGAAGAAGGAGAAGGAGAAGGTGAAGTCTGGAGGGTGAATCAGAAGAAGCAGAAGAAGGAGAAGGAGAAGGTGAAGTCTGGAGGGTGAATCAGAAGAAGCAGAAGAAGGAGAAGGAGAAGGTGAAGTCAGGAGGGTGAATCCGAAGAAGCAGAAGAAGGAGAAGGAGAAGGTGAAGTTAGGAGGGTGAATCAGAAGAAGCAGAAGAAGGTGAAGGAGAAGGTGAAGTCAGGGGGGTGAAGCAGTAGAAGTAGAAGAAGGAGAAGGAGAAGGTGAAGTCTGGAGGGTGAATCAGAAGAAGCAGAAGAAGGAGAAGGAGAAGGTGAAGTCTGGAGGGTGAATCAGAAGAAGCAGAAGAAGGAGAAGGAGAAGATGAAGTCTGGAGGGTAAATCAGAAGAAGTAGAAGAAGGAGAAGGAGAAGGTGAGGTCTGGAGGGTGAATCAGAAGAAGCAGAAGAAGGAGAAGGTGAAGTCTGGAGGGTGAATCAGAAGAAGCAGAAGAAGGAGAAGGAGAAGGTGAAGTCTGGAGGGTGAATCAGAAGAAGCAGAAGAAGTAGAAGGAGAAGGTGAAGTCTGGAGGGTGAATCAGAAGAAGTAGAAGAAGGAGAAGGAGAAGGTGAAGTCTGGAGGGTGAATCAGAAGAAGCAGAAGAAGGAGAAGGAGAAGGTGAAGTCTGGAGGGTGAATCAGAAGAAGCAGAATAAGGAGAAGGAGAAGGTGAAGTCTGGAGGGTGAATCAGAAGAAGCAGAAGAAGGAGAAGGAGAAGGTGAAGTCTGGAGGGTGAATCAGAAGAAGTAGAAGAAGCAGAAGGAGAAGGTGAAGTCTGGAGGGTGAAGCAGAAGAAGTAGAAGACGGAGAAGGAGAAGGTGAAGTCAGGAGGGTGAATCAGAAGATGTAGAAGAAGGAGAAGGAGAAGGTGAAGTCTGGAGGGTGAATCAGAAGAATCAGAAGAAGGAGAAGGAGAAGGTGAAGTCTGGAGGGTGAATCAGAAGAAGCAGAAGAAAGAGAAGGAGAAGGTGAAGTCTGGAGGGTGAAGCAGAAGAAGCAGAAGAAGGAGAAGGAGTAGGTGAAGACTGGAGGTGAATCAGAAGAAATAGAAGAAGGAGAAGGAGAAGGTGAAGTCTGGAGGGTGAATCAGAAGAAGTAGAAGAAGGAGAAGGAGAAGGTGAAGTCTGGAGGGTGAATCAGAAGAAGTAGAAGAAGGAGAAGGAGAAGGTGAAGTCTGGAGGGTGAATCAGAAGAAGCAGAAGAAGGAGAAGGAGAAGGTGGAGTCTGGAGGGTGAATCAGAAGCAGAAGAAGGGGAAGGAGAAGATGAAGTCTGGAGGGTGAATCAGAAGAAGCAGAAGAAGGAGAAGGAGAAGGTGAAGTCTGGAGGGTGAATCAGAAGAAGCAGAAGAAGTAGAAGGAGAAGGTGAAGTCTGGAGGGTGAATCAGAAGAAGTAGAAGAAGGAGAAGGAGAAGGTGAAGTCTGGAGGGTGAATCAGAAGAAGCAGAAGAAGGAGAAGGAGAAGGTGAAGTCTGGAGGGTGAATCAGAAGAAGCAGAAGAAGGAGAAGGAGAAGGTGAAGTCTGGAGGGTGAATCAGAAGAAGCAGAAGAAGGAGAAGGAGAAGATGAAGTCTGGAGGGTAAATCAGAAGAAGTAGAAGAAGGAGAAGGAGAAGGTGAGGTCTGGAGGGTGAATCAGAAGAAGCAGAAGAAGGAGAAGGTGAAGTCTGGAGGGTGAATCAGAAGAAGCAGAAGAAGGAGAAGGAGAAGGTGAAGTCTGGAGGGTGAATCAGAAGATGTAGAAGAAGGAGAAGGAGAAGGTGAAGTCTGGAGGGTGAATCAGAAGAAGTAGAAGAAGGAGAAGGAGAAGGTGAAGTCTGGAGGGTGAATCAGAAGAAGCAGAAGAAGGAGAAGGAGAAGGTGAAGTCTGAAGGGTGAATCAGAAGAAGCAGAAGAAGGAGAAGGAGAAGATGAAGTCTGGAGGGTGAATCAGAAGAAGTAGAAGAAGGAGAAGGAGAAGGTGAAGTCTGGAGGGGGAATCAGAAGAAGCAGAAGAAGGAGAAGGAGAAGGTGAAGTCTGGATGGTGAATCAGAAGAAGCAGAAGAAGGAGAAGGAGAAGGTGAAGTCTGGAGGGTGAATCAGAAGAAGCAGAAGAAGGAGGAGGAGAAGGTGTAGTCTGGAGGGTGAATCAGAAGAATCAGAAGAAGGAGAAGAAGAAGGTAAAGTCTGGAGGGTGAATCAGAAGAAGCAGAAGAAGGAGAAGGAGAAGGTGAAGTCTGGAGGGTGAATCAGAAGAAGCAGAAGAAGGAGAAGGAGAAGATGAAGTCTGGAGGGTAAATCAGAAGAAGTAGAAGAAGGAGAAGGAGAAGGTGAGGTCTGGAGGGTGAATCAGAAGAAGCAGAAGAAGGAGAAGGTGAAGTCTGGAGGGTGAATCAGAAGAAGCAGAAGAAGGAGAAGGAGAAGGTGAAGTCTGGAGGGTGAATCAGAAGATGTAGAAGAAGGAGAAGGTGAAGTCTGGAGGGTGAATCACTAGAAGTAGAAGAAGGAGAAGGAGAAGGTGAAGTCTGGAGGGTGAATCAGAAGAAGAAGAAGAAGGAGAAGGAGAAGGTGAAGTCTGAAGGGTGAATCAGAAGAAGCAGAAGAAGGAGAAGGAGAAGATGAAGTCTGGAGGGTGAATCAGAAGAAGTAGAAAAAGGAGAAGGAGAAGGTGAAGTCTGGAGGGGGAATCAGAAGAAGCAGAAGAAGGAGAAGGAGAAGGTGAAGTCTGGAGGGTGAATCAGAAGAAGCAGAAGAAGGAGAAGGAGAAGGTGAAGTCTGGAGGGTGAATCAGAAGAAGCAGAAGAAGGAGAAGGAGAAGGTGTAGTCTGGAGGGTGAATCAGAAGAATCAGAAGAAGGAGAAGAAGAAGGTAAAGACTGGAGGGTGAATCAGAAGAAGCAGAAGAAAGAGAAGGGGAAGGTGAAGTCTGGAGGGTGAAGCAGAAGAAGCAGAAGAAGGAGAAGGAGAAGGTGAAGACTGGAGGGTGAATCAGAAGAAATAGAAGAAGGAGAAGGAGAAGGTGAAGTCTGGAGGGTGAATCAGAAGAAGTAGAAGAAGGAGAAGGAGAAGGTGAAGTCTGGAGGGTGAATCAGAAGAAGTAGAAGAAGGAGAAGGAGAAGGTGAAGTCTGGAGGGTGAATCAGAAGAAGCAGAAGAAGGAGAAGGAGAAGGTGAAGTCTGGAGGGTGAATCAGAAGAAGCAGAAGAAGGAGAAGGAGAAGATGAAGTCTGGAGGGTGAATCAGAAGAAGTAGAAGAAGGAGAAGGGGAAGGTGAGGTCTGGAGGGTGAATCAGAAGAAGCAGAAGAAGGAGAAGGAGAAGGTGAAGTCTGGAGGGTGAATCAGAAGAAGCAGAAGAAGGAGAAGGAGAAGGTGAAGTCTGGAGGGTGAATCAGAAGAAGCAGAAGAAGGAGAAGGAGAAGGTGAAGTCAGGAGGGTGAATCCGAAGAAGCAGAAGAAGGAGAAGGAGAAGGTGAAGTTAGGAGGGTGAATCAGAAGAAGCAGAAGAAGGTGAAGGAGAAGGTGAAGTCAGGGGGGTGAAGCAGTAGAAGTAGAAGAAGGAGAAGGAGAAGGTGAAGTCTGGAGGGTGAATCAGAAGAAGCAGAAGAAGGAGAAGGAGAAGGTGTAGTCTGGAGGGTGAATCAGAAGAATCAGAAGAAGGAGAAGAAGAAGGTAAAGACTGGAGGGTGAATCAGAAGAAGCAGATGAAAGAGAAGGGGAAGGTGAAGTCTGGAGGGTGAAGCAGAAGAAGCAGAAGAAGGAGAAGGAGAAGGTGAAGACTGGAGGGTGAATCAGAAGAAATAGAAGAAGGAGAAGGAGAAGGTGAAGTCTGGAGGGTGAATCAGAAGAAGTAGAAGAAGGAGAAGGAGAAGGTGAAGTCTGGAGGGTGAATCAGAAGAAGTAGAAGAAGGAGAAGGAGAAGGTGAAGTCTGGAGGGTGAATCAGAAGAAGCAGAAGAAGGAGAAGGAGAAGGTGAAGTCTGGAGGGTGAATCAGAAGAAGCAGAAGAAGGAGAAGGAGAAGATGAAGTCTGGAGGGTGAATCAGAAGAAGTAGAAGAAGGAGAAGGGGAAGGTGAGGTCTGGAGGGTGAATCAGAAGAAGCAGAAGAAGGAGAAGGAGAAGGTGAAGTCTGGAGGGTGAATCAGAAGAAGCAGAAGAAGGAGAAGGAGAAGGTGAAGTCTGGAGGGTGAATCAGAAGAAGCAGAAGAAGGAGAAGGAGAAGGTGAAGTCAGGAGGGTGAATCCGAAGAAGCAGAAGAAGGAGAAGGAGAAGGTGAAGTTAGGAGGGTGAATCAGAAGAAGCAGAAGAAGGTGAAGGAGAAGGTGAAGTCAGGGGGGTGAAGCAGTAGAAGTAGAAGAAGGAGAAGGAGAAGGTGAAGTCTGGAGGGTGAATCAGAAGAAGCAGAAGAAGGAGAAGGAGAAGGTGAAGTCTGGAGGGTGAATCAGAAGAAGCAGAAGAAGGAGAAGGAGAAGATGAAGTCTGGAGGGTAAATCAGAAGAAGTAGAAGAAGGAAAAGGAGAAGGTGAGGTCTGGAGGGTGAATCAGAAGAAGCAGAAGAAGGAGAAGGTGAAGTCTGGAGGGTGAATCAGAAGAAGCAGAAGAAGGAGAAGGAGAAGGTGAAGTCTGGAGGGTGAATCAGAAGAAGCAGAAGAAGTAGAAGGAGAAGGTGAAGTCTGGAGGGTGAATCAGAAGAAGTAGAAGAAGGAGAAGGAGAAGGTGAAGTCTGGAGGGTGAATCAGAAGAAGCAGAAGAAGGAGAAGGAGAAGGTGAAGTCTGGAGGGTGAATCAGAAGAAGCAGAATAAGGAGAAGGAGAAGGTGAAGTCTGGAGGGTGAATCAGAAGAAGCAGAAGAAGGAGAAGGAGAAGGTGAAGTCTGGAGGGTGAATCAGAAGAAGTAGAAGAAGCAGAAGGAGAAGGTGAAGTCTGGAGGGTGAAGCAGAAGAAGTAGAAGACGGAGAAGGAGAAGGTGAAGTCAGGAGGGTGAATCAGAAGATGTAGAAGAAGGAGAAGGAGAAGGTGAAGTCTGGAGGGTGAATCAGAAGAATCAGAAGAAGGAGAAGGAGAAGGTGAAGTCTGGAGGGTGAATCAGAAGAAGCAGAAGAAAGAGAAGGAGAAGGTGAAGTCTGGAGGGTGAAGCAGAAGAAGCAGAAGAAGGAGAAGGAGTAGGTGAAGACTGGAGGTGAATCAGAAGAAATAGAAGAAGGAGAAGGAGAAGGTGAAGTCTGGAGGGTGAATCAGAAGAAGTAGAAGAAGGAGAAGGAGAAGGTGAAGTCTGGAGGGTGAATCAGAAGAAGTAGAAGAAGGAGAAGGAGAAGGTGAAGTCTGGAGGGTGAATCAGAAGAAGCAGAAGAAGGAGAAGGAGAAGGTGGAGTCTGGAGGGTGAATCAGAAGCAGAAGAAGGGGAAGGAGAAGATGAAGTCTGGAGGGTGAATCAGAAGAAGCAGAAGAAGGAGAAGGAGAAGGTGAAGTCTGGAGGGTGAATCAGAAGAAGCAGAAGAAGTAGAAGGAGAAGGTGAAGTCTGGAGGGTGAATCAGAAGAAGTAGAAGAAGGAGAAGGAGAAGGTGAAGTCTGGAGGGTGAATCAGAAGAAGCAGAAGAAGGAGAAGGAGAAGGTGAAGTCTGGAGGGTGAATCAGAAGAAGCAGAAGAAGGAGAAGGAGAAGGTGAAGTCTGGAGGGTGAATCAGAAGAAGCAGAAGAAGGAGAAGGAGAAGATGAAGTCTGGAGGGTAAATCAGAAGAAGTAGAAGAAGGAGAAGGAGAAGGTGAGGTCTGGAGGGTGAATCAGAAGAAGCAGAAGAAGGAGAAGGTGAAGTCTGGAGGGTGAATCAGAAGAAGCAGAAGAAGGAGAAGGAGAAGGTGAAGTCTGGAGGGTGAATCAGAAGATGTAGAAGAAGGAGAAGGAGAAGGTGAAGTCTGGAGGGTGAATCAGAAGAAGTAGAAGAAGGAGAAGGAGAAGGTGAAGTCTGGAGGGTGAATCAGAAGAAGCAGAAGAAGGAGAAGGAGAAGGTGAAGTCTGAAGGGTGAATCAGAAGAAGCAGAAGAAGGAGAAGGAGAAGATGAAGTCTGGAGGGTGAATCAGAAGAAGTAGAAGAAGGAGAAGGAGAAGGTGAAGTCTGGAGGGGGAATCAGAAGAAGCAGAAGAAGGAGAAGGAGAAGGTGAAGTCTGGATGGTGAATCAGAAGAAGCAGAAGAAGGAGAAGGAGAAGGTGAAGTCTGGAGGGTGAATCAGAAGAAGCAGAAGAAGGAGGAGGAGAAGGTGTAGTCTGGAGGGTGAATCAGAAGAATCAGAAGAAGGAGAAGAAGAAGGTAAAGTCTGGAGGGTGAATCAGAAGAAGCAGAAGAAAGAGAAGGGGAAGGTGAAGTCTGGAGGGTGAAGCAGAAGAAGCAGAAGAAGGAGAAGGAGAAGGTGAAGACTGGAGGGTGAATCAGAAGAAATAGAAGAAGGAGAAGGAGAAGGTGAAGTCTGGAGGGTGAATCAGAAGAAGTAGAAGAAGGAGAAGGAGAAGGTGAAGTCTGGAGGGTGAAGCAGAAGAAGTAGAAGACGGAGAAGGAGAAGGTGAAGTCAGGAGGGTGAATCAGAAGATGTAGAAGAAGGAGAAGGAGAAGGTGAAGTCTGGAGGGTGAATCAGAAGAATCAGAAGAAGGAGAAGGAGAAGGTGAAGTCTGGAGGGTGAATCAGAAGAAGCAGAAGAAAGAGAAGGAGAAGGTGAAGTCTGGAGGGTGAAGCAGAAGAAGCAGAAGAAGGAGAAGGAGTAGGTGAAGACTGGAGGTGAATCAGAAGAAATAGAAGAAGGAGAAGGAGAAGGTGAAGTCTGGAGGGTGAATCAGAAGAAGTAGAAGAAGGAGAAGGAGAAGGTGAAGTCTGGAGGGTGAATCAGAAGAAGTAGAAGAAGGAGAAGGAGAAGGTGAAGTCTGGAGGGTGAATCAGAAGAAGCAGAAGAAGGAGAAGGAGAAGGTGGAGTCTGGAGGGTGAATCAGAAGCAGAAGAAGGAGAAGGAGAAGATGAAGTCTGGAGGGTGAATCAGAAGAAGCAGAAGAAGGAGAAGGAGAAGGTGAAGTCTGGAGGGTGAATCAGAAGAAGCAGAAGAAGTAGAAGGAGAAGGTGAAGTCTGGAGGGTGAATCAGAAGAAGTAGAAGAAGGAGAAGGAGAAGGTGAAGTCTGGAGGGTGAATCAGAAGAAGCAGAAGAAGGAGAAGGAGAAGGTGAAGTCTGGAGGGTGAATCAGAAGAAGCAGAAGAAGGAGAAGGAGAAGGTGAAGTCTGGAGGGTGAATCAGAAGAAGCAGAAGAAGGAGAAGGAGAAGATGAAGTCTGGAGGGTAAATCAGAAGAAGTAGAAGAAGGAGAAGGAGAAGGTGAGGTCTGGAGGGTGAATCAGAAGAAGCAGAAGAAGGAGAAGGTGAAGTCTGGAGGGTGAATCAGAAGAAGCAGAAGAAGGAGAAGGAGAAGGTGAAGTCTGGAGGGTGAATCAGAAGATGTAGAAGAAGGAGAAGGAGAAGGTGAAGTCTGGAGGGTGAATCAGAAGAAGTAGAAGAAGGAGAAGGAGAAGGTGAAGTCTGGAGGGTGAATCAGAAGAAGCAGAAGAAGGAGAAGGAGAAGGTGAAGTCTGAAGGGTGAATCAGAAGAAGCAGAAGAAGGAGAAGGCGAAGATGAAGTCTGGAGGGTGAATCAGAAGAAGTAGAAGAAGGAGAAGGAGAAGGTGAAGTCTGGAGGGGGAATCAGAAGAAGCAGAAGAAGGAGAAGGAGAAGGTGAAGTCTGGATGGTGAATCAGAAGAAGCAGAAGAAGGAGAAGGAGAAGGTGAAGTCTGGAGGGTGAATCAGAAGAAGCAGAAGAAGGAGAAGGAGAAGGTGTAGTCTGGAGGGTGAATCAGAAGAATCAGAAGAAGGAGAAGAAGAAGGTAAAGTCTGGAGGGTGAATCAGAAGAAGCAGAAGAAAGAGAAGGGGAAGGTGAAGTCTGGAGGGTGAAGCAGAAGAAGCAGAAGAAGGAGAAGGAGAAGGTGAAGACTGGAGGGTGAATCAGAAGAAATAGAAGAAGGAGAAGGAGAAGGTGAAGTCTGGAGGGTGAATCAGAAGAAGTAGAAGAAGGAGAAGGAGAAGGTGAAGTCTGGAGGGTGAATCAGAAGAAGTAGAAGAAGGAGAAGGAGAAGGTGAAGTCTGGAGGGTGAATCAGAAGAAGCAGAAGAAGGAGAAGGAGAAGGTGAAGTCTGGAGGGTGAATCAGAAGAAGCAGAAGAAGGAGAAGGAGAAGATGAAGTCTGGAGGGTGAATCAGAAGAAGTAGAAGAAGGAGAAGGGGAAGGTGAGGTCTGGAGGGTGAATCAGAAGAAGCAGAAGAAGGAGAAGGAGAAGGTGAAGTCTGGAGGGTGAATCAGAAGAAGCAGAAGAAGGAGAAGGAGAAGGTGGAGTCTGGAGGGTGAATCAGAAGCAGAAGAAGGAGAAGGAGAAGATGAAGTCTGGAGGGTGAATCAGAAGAAGCAGAAGAAGGAGAAGGAGAAGGTGAAGTCTGGAGGGTGAATCAGAAGAAGCAGAAGAAGTAGAAGGAGAAGGTGAAGTCTGGAGGGTGAATCAGAAGAAGTAGAAGAAGGAGAAGGAGAAGGTGAAGTCTGGAGGGTGAATCAGAAGAAGCAGAAGAAGGAGAAGGAGAAGGTGAAGTCTGGAGGGTGAATCAGAAGAAGCAGAAGAAGGAGAAGGAGAAGGTGAAGTCTGGAGGGTGAATCAGAAGAAGCAGAAGAAGGAGAAGGAGAAGATGAAGTCTGGAGGGTAAATCAGAAGAAGTAGAAGAAGGAGAAGGAGAAGGTGAGGTCTGGAGGGTGAATCAGAAGAAGCAGAAGAAGGAGAAGGTGAAGTCTGGAGGGTGAATCAGAAGAAGCAGAAGAAGGAGAAGGAGAAGGTGAAGTCTGGAGGGTGAATCAGAAGATGTAGAAGAAGGAGAAGGAGAAGGTGAAGTCTGGAGGGTGAATCAGAAGAAGTAGAAGAAGGAGAAGGAGAAGGTGAAGTCTGGAGGGTGAATCAGAAGAAGCAGAAGAAGGAGAAGGAGAAGGTGAAGTCTGAAGGGTGAATCAGAAGAAGCAGAAGAAGGAGAAGGCGAAGATGAAGTCTGGAGGGTGAATCAGAAGAAGTAGAAGAAGGAGAAGGAGAAGGTGAAGTCTGGAGGGGGAATCAGAAGAAGCAGAAGAAGGAGAAGGAGAAGGTGAAGTCTGGATGGTGAATCAGAAGAAGCAGAAGAAGGAGAAGGAGAAGGTGAAGTCTGGAGGGTGAATCAGAAGAAGCAGAAGAAGGAGAAGGAGAAGGTGTAGTCTGGAGGGTGAATCAGAAGAATCAGAAGAAGGAGAAGAAGAAGGTAAAGTCTGGAGGGTGAATCAGAAGAAGCAGAAGAAAGAGAAGGGGAAGGTGAAGTCTGGAGGGTGAAGCAGAAGAAGCAGAAGAAGGAGAAGGAGAAGGTGAAGACTGGAGGGTGAATCAGAAGAAATAGAAGAAGGAGAAGGAGAAGGTGAAGTCTGGAGGGTGAATCAGAAGAAGTAGAAGAAGGAGAAGGAGAAGGTGAAGTCTGGAGGGTGAATCAGAAGAAGTAGAAGAAGGAGAAGGAGAAGGTGAAGTCTGGAGGGTGAATCAGAAGAAGCAGAAGAAGGAGAAGGAGAAGGTGAAGTCTGGAGGGTGAATCAGAAGAAGCAGAAGAAGGAGAAGGAGAAGATGAAGTCTGGAGGGTGAATCAGAAGAAGTAGAAGAAGGAGAAGGGGAAGGTGAGGTCTGGAGGGTGAATCAGAAGAAGCAGAAGAAGGAGAAGGAGAAGGTGAAGTCTGGAGGGTGAATCAGAAGAAGCAGAAGAAGTAGAAGGAGAAGGTGAAGTCTGGAGGGTGAATCAGAAGAAGTAGAAGAAGGAGAAGGAGAAGGTGAAGTCTGGAGGGTGAATCAGAAGAAGCAGAAGAAGGAGAAGGAGAAGGTGAAGTCTGGAGGGTGAATCAGAAGAAGCAGAAGAAGGAGAAGGAGAAGGTGAAGTCTGGAGGGTGAATCAGAAGAAGCAGAAGAAGGAGAAGGAGAAGATGAAGTCTGGAGGGTAAATCAGAAGAAGTAGAAGAAGGAGAAGGAGAAGGTGAGGTCTGGAGGGTGAATCAGAAGAAGCAGAAGAAGGAGAAGGTGAAGTCTGGAGGGTGAATCAGAAGAAGCAGAAGAAGGAGAAGGAGAAGGTGAAGTCTGGAGGGTGAATCAGAAGATGTAGAAGAAGGAGAAGGAGAAGGTGAAGTCTGGAGGGTGAATCAGAAGAAGTAGAAGAAGGAGAAGGAGAAGGTGAAGTCTGGAGGGTGAATCAGAAGAAGCAGAAGAAGGAGAAGGAGAAGGTGAAGTCTGAAGGGTGAATCAGAAGAAGCAGAAGAAGGAGAAGGAGAAGATGAAGTCTGGAGGGTGAATCAGAAGAAGTAGAAGAAGGAGAAGGAGAAGGTGAAGTCTGGAGGGGGAATCAGAAGAAGCAGAAGAAGGAGAAGGAGAAGGTGAAGTCTGGAGGGTGAATCAGAAGAAGCAGAAGAAGGAGAAGGAGAAGGTGAAGTCTGGAGGGTGAATCAGAAGAAGCAGAAGAAGGAGAAGGAGAAGGTGTAGTCTGGAGGGTGAATCAGAAGAATCAGAAGAAGGAGAAGAAGAAGGTAAAGTCTGGAGGGTGAATCAGAAGAAGCAGAAGAAAGAGAAGGGGAAGGTGAAGTCTGGAGGGTGAAGCAGAAGAAGCAGAAGAAGGAGAAGGTGAAGACTGGAGGGTGAATCAGAAGAAATAGAAGAAGGAGAAGGAGAAGGTGAAGTCTGGAGGGTGAATCAGAAGAAGTAGAAGAAGGAGAAGGAGAAGGTGAAGTCTGGAGGGTGAATCAGAAGAAGTAGAAGAAGGAGAAGGAGAAGGTGAAGTCTGGAGGGTGAATCAGAAGAAGCAGAAGAAGGAGAAGGAGAAGGTGAAGTCTGGAGGGTGAATCAGAAGAAGCAGAAGAAGGAGAAGGAGAAGATGAAGTCTGGAGGGTGAATCAGAAGAAGTAGAAGAAGGAGAAGGGGAAGGTGAGGTCTGGAGGGTGAATCAGAAGAAGCAGAAGAAGGAGAAGGAGAAGGTGAAGTCTGGAGGGTGAATCAGAAGAAGCAGAAGAAGGAGAAGCAGAAGGTGAAGTCTGGAGGGTGAATCATAAGAAGCAGAAGAAGGAGAAGGAGAAGGTGAAGTCAGGAGGGTGAATCCGAAGAAGCAGAAGAAGGAGAAGGAGAAGGTGAAGTCTGGAGGGTGAAGCAGAAGAAGCAGAAGAAGGAGAAGAAGAAGGTGAAGTCTGGAGGGCGAAGCAGAAGAAGCAGAAGAAGGAGAAGGAGAAGGTGAAGTCTGGAGGGTGAAGCAGAAGAAGGAGAAGGAGAAGGTGAAGTCAGGAGGGTGAATCAGAAGAAGTAGAAGAAGGAGAAGGTGAAGTCTGGAGGGTGAAGCAGAAGAAGCAGAAGAAGGAGAAGGAGAAGCTGAAGTCTGGAGGTTGAATCAGAAGAAGTAGAAGAAGGCGAAGGAGAAGGTGAAGTCAGGAGGGTGAAGCAGAAGAAGCAGAAGAAGGAGAAGGAGAAGGTGAAGTCTGGAGGGTGAAGCAGAAGAAGCAGAAGAAGGAGAAGGAGAAGGTGAAGTCTGGAGGGTGAAGCAGAAGAAGCAGAAGAAGGAGAAGGAGAAGGTGAAGTCAGGAGGGTGAATCAGAAGAAGTAGAAGAAGGAGAAGGAGAAGGTGAAGTCTGGAGGGTGAATCAGAAGAAGTAGAAGAAGGAGAAGGAGAAGGTGAAGTCTGGAAAGTGAATCAGAAGAAGTAGAAGAAGGAGAAGGAGAAGGTGAAGTCTGGAGGGTGAATCAGAAGAAGCAGAAGAAGGAGAAGGAGAAGGTGAAGTCTGGAGGGAGAAGCAGAAGAAGTAGAAGAAGGAGAAGGAGAAGGTGAAGTCTGGAGGGTGAATCAGAAGAAGTAGAAGAAGGAGAAGGAGAAGGTGAAGTCTGGAGGGTGAATCAGAAGAAGGAGAAGAAGGAGAAGGAGAAGGTGAAGTCTGGAGGGTGAATCAGAAGAAGCAGAAGAAGGAGAAGGAGAAGGTGATGTCTGGAGGGTGAATCAGAAGAAGTAGAAGAAGGAGAAGGAGAAGACCTAGTCTGGAGGGTGAATCAGAAGAAGTAGACGAAGGAGAAGGAGAAGGTGAAGTCTGGAGGGTGAATCAGAAGAAGCAGAAGAAGGAGAAGGAGAAGGTGAAGTTTGGAGGGTGAATCAGAAGAAGTAGAAGAAGGAGAAGGAGAAGGTGAAGTCTGGAGGGTGAATCAGAAGAAGCAGAAGAAGGAGAAGGAGAAGGTGAAGTCTGGAGGGTGAATCAGAAGAAGCAGAAGAAGGAGAAGGAGAAGGTGAAGTCTGGAGGGTGAATCAGAAGAAGCAGAAGAAGTAGAAGGAGAAGGTGAAGTCTGGAGGGTGAATCAGAAGAAGTAGAAGAAGGAGAAGGAGAAGGTGAAGTCTGGAGGGTGAATCAGAAGAAGCAGAAGAAGGAGAAGGAGAAGGTGAAGTCTGGAGGGTGAATCAGAAGAAGCAGAAGAAGGAGAAGGAGAAGGTGTAGTCTGGAGGGTGAATCAGAAGAATCAGAAGAAGGAGAAGAAGAAGGTAAAGACTGGAGGGTGAATCAGAAGAAGCAGAAGAAAGAGAAGGGGAAGGTGAAGTCTGGAGGGTGAAGCAGAAGAAGCAGAAGAAGGAGAAGGAGAAGGTGAAGACTGGAGGGTGAATCAGAAGAAATAGAAGAAGGAGAAGGAGAAGGTGAAGTCTGGAGGGTGAATCAGAAGAAGTAGAAGAAGGAGAAGGAGAAGGTGAAGTCTGGAGGGTGAATCAGAAGAAGTAGAAGAAGGAGAAGGAGAAGGTGAAGTCTGGAGGGTGAATCAGAAGAAGCAGAAGAAGGAGAAGGAGAAGGTGAAGTCTGGAGGGTGAATCAGAAGAAGCAGAAGAAGGAGAAGGAGAAGATGAAGTCTGGAGGGTGAATCAGAAGAAGTAGAAGAAGGAGAAGGGGAAGGTGAGGTCTGGAGGGTGAATCAGAAGAAGCAGAAGAAGGAGAAGGAGAAGGTGAAGTCTGGAGGGTGAATCAGAAGAAGCAGAAGAAGGAGAAGGAGAAGGTGAAGTCTGGAGGGTGAATCAGAAGAAGCAGAAGAAGGAGAAGGAGAAGGTGAAGTCAGGAGGGTGAATCCGAAGAAGCAGAAGAAGGAGAAGGAGAAGGTGAAGTTAGGAGGGTGAATCAGAAGAAGCAGAAGAAGGTGAAGGAGAAGGTGAAGTCAGGGGGGTGAAGCAGTAGAAGTAGAAGAAGGAGAAGGAGAAGGTGAAGTCTGGAGGGTGAATCAGAAGAAGCAGAAGAAGGAGAAGGAGAAGGTGAAGTCTGGAGGGTGAATCAGAAGAAGCAGAAGAAGGAGAAGGAGAAGATGAAGTCTGGAGGGTAAATCAGAAGAAGTAGAAGAAGGAGAAGGAGAAGGTGAGGTCTGGAGGGTGAATCAGAAGAAGCAGAAGAAGGAGAAGGTGAAGTCTGGAGGGTGAATCAGAAGAAGCAGAAGAAGGAGAAGGAGAAGGTGAAGTCTGGAGGGTGAATCAGAAGAAGCAGAAGAAGTAGAAGGAGAAGGTGAAGTCTGGAGGGTGAATCAGAAGAAGTAGAAGAAGGAGAAGGAGAAGGTGAAGTCTGGAGGGTGAATCAGAAGAAGCAGAAGAAGGAGAAGGAGAAGGTGAAGTCTGGAGGGTGAATCAGAAGAAGCAGAATAAGGAGAAGGAGAAGGTGAAGTCTGGAGGGTGAATCAGAAGAAGCAGAAGAAGGAGAAGGAGAAGGTGAAGTCTGGAGGGTGAATCAGAAGAAGTAGAAGAAGCAGAAGGAGAAGGTGAAGTCTGGAGGGTGAAGCAGAAGAAGTAGAAGACGGAGAAGGAGAAGGTGAAGTCAGGAGGGTGAATCAGAAGATGTAGAAGAAGGAGAAGGAGAAGGTGAAGTCTGGAGGGTGAATCAGAAGAATCAGAAGAAGGAGAAGGAGAAGGTGAAGTCTGGAGGGTGAATCAGAAGAAGCAGAAGAAAGAGAAGGAGAAGGTGAAGTCTGGAGGGTGAAGCAGAAGAAGCAGAAGAAGGAGAAGGAGTAGGTGAAGACTGGAGGTGAATCAGAAGAAATAGAAGAAGGAGAAGGAGAAGGTGAAGTCTGGAGGGTGAATCAGAAGAAGTAGAAGAAGGAGAAGGAGAAGGTGAAGTCTGGAGGGTGAATCAGAAGAAGTAGAAGAAGGAGAAGGAGAAGGTGAAGTCTGGAGGGTGAATCAGAAGAAGCAGAAGAAGGAGAAGGAGAAGGTGGAGTCTGGAGGGTGAATCAGAAGCAGAAGAAGGAGAAGGAGAAGATGAAGTCTGGAGGGTGAATCAGAAGAAGCAGAAGAAGGAGAAGGAGAAGGTGAAGTCTGGAGGGTGAATCAGAAGAAGCAGAAGAAGTAGAAGGAGAAGGTGAAGTCTGGAGGGTGAATCAGAAGAAGTAGAAGAAGGAGAAGGAGAAGGTGAAGTCTGGAGGGTGAATCAGAAGAAGCAGAAGAAGGAGAAGGAGAAGGTGAAGTCTGGAGGGTGAATCAGAAGAAGCAGAAGAAGGAGAAGGAGAAGGTGAAGTCTGGAGGGTGAATCAGAAGAAGCAGAAGAAGGAGAAGGAGAAGATGAAGTCTGGAGGGTAAATCAGAAGAAGTAGAAGAAGGAGAAGGAGAAGGTGAGGTCTGGAGGGTGAATCAGAAGAAGCAGAAGAAGGAGAAGGTGAAGTCTGGAGGGTGAATCAGAAGAAGCAGAAGAAGGAGAAGGAGAAGGTGAAGTCTGGAGGGTGAATCAGAAGATGTAGAAGAAGGAGAAGGAGAAGGTGAAGTCTGGAGGGTGAATCAGAAGAAGTAGAAGAAGGAGAAGGAGAAGGTGAAGTCTGGAGGGTGAATCAGAAGAAGCAGAAGAAGGAGAAGGAGAAGGTGAAGTCTGAAGGGTGAATCAGAAGAAGCAGAAGAAGGAGAAGGAGAAGATGAAGTCTGGAGGGTGAATCAGAAGAAGTAGAAGAAGGAGAAGGAGAAGGTGAAGTCTGGAGGGGGAATCAGAAGAAGCAGAAGAAGGAGAAGGAGAAGGTGAAGTCTGGATGGTGATTCAGAAGAAGCAGAAGAAGGAGAAGGAGAAGGTGAAGTCTGGAGGGTGAATCAGAAGAAGCAGAAGAAGGAGAAGGAGAAGGTGTCGTCTGGAGGGTGAATCAGAAGAATCAGAAGAAGGAGAAGAAGAAGGTAAAGTCTGGAGGGTGAATCAGAAGAAGCAGAAGAAAGAGCAGGGGAAGGTGAAGTCTGGAGGGTGAAGCAGAAGAAGCAGAAGAAGGAGAAGGAGAAGGTGAAGACTGGAGGGTGAATCAGAAGAAATAGAAGAAGGAGAAGGAGAAGGTGAAGTCTGGAGGGTGAATCAGAAGAAGTAGAAGAAGGAGAAGGAGAAGGTGAAGTCTGGAGGGTGAATCAGAAGAAGTAGAAGAAGGAGAAGGAGAAGGTGAAGTCTGGAGGGTGAATCAGAAGAAGCAGAAGAAGGAGAAGGAGAAGGTGAAGTCTGGAGGGTGAATCAGAAGAAGCAGAAGAAGGAGAAGGAGAAGATGAAGTCTGGAGGGTGAATCAGAAGAAGTAGAAGAAGGAGAAGGGGAAGGTGAGGTCTGGAGGGTGAATCAGAAGAAGCAGAAGAAGGAGAAGGAGAAGGTGAAGTCTGGAGGGTGAATCAGAAGAAGCAGAAGAAGTAGAAGGAGAAGGTGAAGTCTGGAGGGTGAATCAGAAGAAGTAGAAGAAGGAGAAGGAGAAGGTGAAGTCTGGAGGGTGAATCAGAAGAAGCAGAAGAAGGAGAAGGAGAAGGTGAAGTCTGGAGGGTGAATCAGAAGAAGCAGAAGAAGGAGAAGGAGAAGGTGAAGTCTGGAGGGTGAATCAGAAGAAGCAGAAGAAGGAGAAGGAGAAGATGAAGTCTGGAGGGTAAATCAGAAGAAGTAGAAGAAGGAGAAGGATAAGGTGAGGTCTGGAGGGTGAATCAGAAGAAGCAGAAGAAGGAGAAGGTGAAGTCTGGAGGGTGAATCAGAAGAAGCAGAAGAAGGAGAAGGAGAAGGTGAAGTCTGGAGGGTGAATCAGAAGATGTAGAAGAAGGAGAAGGAGAAGGTGAAGTCTGGAGGGTGAATCAGAAGAAGTAGAAGAAGGAGAAGGAGAAGGTGAAGTCTGGAGGGTGAATCAGAAGAAGCAGAAGAAGGAGAAGGAGAAGGTGAAGTCTGAAGGGTGAATCAGAAGAAGCAGAAGAAGGAGAAGGAGAAGATGAAGTCTGGAGGGTGAATCAGAAGAAGTAGAAGAAGGAGAAGGAGAAGGTGAAGTCTGGAGGGGGAATCAGAAGAAGCTGAAGAAGGAGAAGGAGAAGGTGAAGTCTGGAGGGTGAATCAGAAGAAGCAGAAGAAGGAGAAGGAGAAGGTGAAGTCTGGAGGGTGAATCAGAAGAAGCAGAAGAAGGAGAAGGAGAAGGTGTAGTCTGGAGGGTGAATCAGAAGAATCAGAAGAAGGAGAAGAAGAAGGTAAAGTCTGCAGGGTGAATCAGAAGAAGCAGAAGAAAGAGAAGGGGAAGGTGAAGTCTGGAGGGTGAAGCAGAAGAAGCAGAAGAAGGAGAAGGAGAAGGTGAAGACTGGAGGGTGAATCAGAAGAAATAGAAGAAGGAGAAGGAGAAGGTGAAGTCTGGAGGGTGAATCAGAAGAAGTAGAAGAAGGAGAAGGAGAAGGTGAAGTCTGGAGGGTGAATCAGAAGAAGTAGAAGAAGGAGAAGGAGAAGGTGAAGTCTGGAGGGTGAATCAGAAGAAGCAGAAGAAGGAGAAGGAGAAGGTGAAGTCTGGAGGGTGAATCAGAAGAAGCAGAAGAAGGAGAAGGAGAAGATGAAGTCTGGAGGGTGAATCAGAAGAAGTAGAAGAAGGAGAAGGGGAAGGTGAGGTCTGGAGGGTGAATCAGAAGAAGCAGAAGAAGGAGAAGGAGAAGGTGAAGTCTGGAGGGTGAATCAGAAGAAGCAGAAGAAGGAGAAGCAGAAGGTGAAGTCTGGAGGGTGAATCATAAGAAGCAGAAGAAGGAGAAGGAGAAGGTGAAGTCAGGAGGGTGAATCCGAAGAAGCAGAAGAAGGAGAAGGAGAAGGTGAAGTCTGGAGGGTGAAGCAGAAGAAGCAGAAGAAGGAGAAGAAGAAGGTGAAGTCTGGAGGGCGAAGCAGAAGAAGCAGAAGAAGGAGAAGGAGAAGGTGAAGTCTGGAGGGTGAAGCAGAAGAAGGAGAAGGAGAAGGTGAAGTCAGGAGGGTGAATCAGAAGAAGTAGAAGAAGGAGAAGGTGAAGTCTGGAGGGTGAAGCAGAAGAAGCAGAAGAAGGAGAAGGAGAAGCTGAAGTCTGGAGGTTGAATCAGAAGAAGTAGAAGAAGGCGAAGGAGAAGGTGAAGTCAGGAGGGTGAAGCAGAAGAAGCAGATGAAGGAGAAGGAGAAGGTGAAGTCTGGAGGGTGAAGCAGAAGAAGCAGAAGAAGGAGAAGGAGAAGGTGAAGTCAGGAGGGTGAATCAGAAGAAGTAGAAGAAGGAGAAGGAGAAGGTGAAGTCTGGAGGGTGAATCAGAAGAAGTAGAAGAAGGATAAGGAGAAGGTGAAGTCTGGAAAGTGAATCAGAAGAAGTAGAAGAAGGAGAAGGAGAAGGTGAAGTCTGGAGGGTGAATCAGAAGAAGCAGAAGAAGGAGAAGGAGAAGGTGAAGTCTGGAGGGAGAAGCAGAAGAAGTAGAAGAAGGAGAAGGAGAAGGTGAAGTCTGGAGGGTGAATCAGAAGAAGTAGAAGAAGGAGAAGGAGAAGGTGAAGTCTGGAGGGTGAATCAGAAGAAGGAGAAGAAGGAGAAGGAGAAGGTGAAGTCTGGAGGGTGAATCAGAAGAAGCAGAAGAAGGAGAAGGAGAAGGTGATGTCTGGAGGGTGAATCAGAAGAAGTAGAAGAAGGAGAAGGAGAAGGTCTAGTCTGGAGGGTGAATCAGAAGAAGTAGACGAAGGAGAAGGAGAAGGTGAAGTCTGGAGGGTGAATCAGAAGAAGCAGAAGAAGGAGAAGGAGAAGGTGAAGTTTGGAGGGTGAATCAGAAGAAGTAGAAGAAGGAGAAGGAGAAGTTGAAGTCTGGAGGGTGAATCAGAAGAAGCAGAAGAAGGAGAAGGAGAAGGTGAAGTCTGGAGGGTGAATCAGAAGAAGCAGAAGAAGGAGAAGGAGAAGGTGAAGTCTGGAGGGTGAATCAGAAGAAGCACAAGAAGTAGAAGGAGAAGGTGAAGTCTGGAGGGTGAATCAGAAGAAGTAGAAGAAGGAGAAGGAGAAGGTGAAGTCTGGAGGGTGAATCAGAAGAAGCAGAAGAAGGAGAAGGAGAAGGTGAAGTCTGGAGGGTGAATCAGAAGAAGTAGAAGAAGGAGAAGGAGAAGGTGAAGTCTGGAGGGTGAATCAGAAGAAGCAGAAGAAGGAGAAGGAGAAGGTGAAGTCTGGAGGGTGAATCAGAAGAAGCAGAAGAAGGAGAAGGAGAAGGTGAAGTCTGGAGGGTGAATCAGAAGAAGCAGAAGAAGGAGAAGGAGAAGATGAAGTCTGGAGTGTAAATCAGAAGAAGTAGAAGAAGCAGAAGGAGAAGGTGAGGTCTGGAGGGTGAATCAGAAGAAGCAGAAGAAGGAGAAGGTGAAGTCTGGAGGGTGAATCAGAAGAAGCAGAAGAAGGAGAAGGAGAAAGTGAAGTCTGGAGGGTGAATCAGAAGAAGTAGAAGAAGGAGAAGGAGAAGGTGAAGTCTGGAGGGTGAATCAGAAGAAGTACAAGAAGGAGAAGGAGAAGGTGAAGTCTGGAGGGTGAATCAGAAGAAGCAGAAGAAGGAGAAGGAGAAGGTGAAGTCTGGAGGGTGAATCAGAAGAAGCAGAAGAAGGAGAAGGAGAAGATGAAGTCTGGAGGGTGAATCAGAAGAAGTAGAAGAAGGAGAAGGAGAAGGTGAAGTCTGGAGGGTGAATCAGAAGAAGTAGAAGAAGGAGAAGGAGAAGGTGAAGTCTGGAGGGTGAATCAGAAGAAGCAGAAGAAGGAGAAGGAAAAGGTGAAGTCTGGAGGGTGAATCAGAAGAAGCAGAAGAAAGAGAAGGAGAAGGTGTAGTCTGGAGGGTGAATCAGAAGAAGTAGAAGAAGGAGAAGGAGAAGGTGAAGTCTGGAGGGTGAATCAGAAGAAGCAGAAGAAGGAGAAGGAAAAGGTGAAGTCTGGAGGTTGAATCAGAAGAAGCAGAAGAAGGAGAAGGAGAAGGTGAAGTCTGGAGGGTGAATCAGAAGAAGTAGAAGAAGGAGAAGGAGAAGGTGAAGTCTGGAGGGTGAATCAGAAGAAGGAGAAGAAGGAGAAGGAGAAGGTGAAGTCTGGAGGGTGAATCAGAAGAAGCAGAAGAAGGAGAAGGAGAAGGTGAAGTCAGGAGGGTGAATCAGAAGAAGTAGAAGAAGGAGAAGCAGAAGGTGTAGACTGGAGGGTGAATCAGAAGAAGTAGACGAAGGAGAAGGAGAAGGTGAAGTCTGGAGGGTGAATCAGAAGAAGCAGAAGAAGGAGAAGGTGAAGTCTGGAGGGTGAATCAGAAGAAGTAGAAGAAGGAGAAGGAGAAGGTGAAGTCTGGAGGGTGAATCAGAAGAAGCAGAAGAAGGAGAAGGAGAAGGTGAAGTCTGGAGGGTGAATCAGAAGAAGCAGAAGAAGGAGAAGGAGAAGGTGAAGTCTGGAGGGTGAATCAGAAGAAGCAGATGAAGTAGAAGGAGAAGGTGAAGCCTGGAGGGTGAATCAGAAGAAGTAGAAGAAGGAGAAGGAGAAGGTGAAGTCTGGAGGGTGAATCAGAAGAAGTAGAAGAAGGAGAAGGAGAAGGTGAAGTCTGGAGGGTGAATCAGAAGAAGCAGAAGAAGGAGAAGGAGAAGGTGAAGTCTGGAGGGTGAATCAGAAGAAGCAGAAGAAGGAGAAGGAGAAGATGAAGTCTGGAGGGTGAATCAGAAGAAGTAGAAGAAGGAGAAGGAGAAGGTGAAGTCTGGAGGGTGAATCAGAAGAAGCAGAAGAAGGAGAAGGAGAAGGTGAAGTCTGGAGGGTGAATCAGAAGAAGCAGAAGAAGGAGAAGGAGAAGGTGAAGTCTGGAGGGTGAATCAGAAGAAGCAGAATAAGGAGAAGGAGAAGTTGAAGTCTGGAGGGTGAATCAGAAGAAGCAGAAGAAGGAGAAGGAGAAGGTGAAGTCTGGAGGGTGAATCAGAAGAAGTAGAAGAAGCAGAAGGAGAAGGTGAAGTCTGGAGGGTGAAGCAGAAGAAGTAGAAGAAGGAGAAGGAGAAGGTGAAGTCAGGAGGGTGAATCAGAAGATGTAGAAGAAGGAGAAGGAGAAGGCGAGGTCTGGAGGGTGAATCGGAAGAATCAGAAGAAGGAGAAGGAGAAGGTGAAGTCTGGAGGGTGAATCAGAAGAAGCAGAAGAAAGAGAAGGAGAAGGTGAAGTCTGGAGGGTGAAGCAGAAGAAGCAGAAGAAGGAGAAGTGGAAGGTGAAGACTGGAGGGTGAATCAGAAGAAATAGAAGAAGGAGAAGGAGAAGGTGAAGTCTGGAGGGTGAATCAGAAGAAGTAGAAGAAGGAGAAGGAGAAGGTGAAGTCTGGAGTGTGAATCAGAAGAAGTAGAAGAAGGAGAAGGAGAAGGTGAAGTCTGGAGGGTGAATCAGAAGAAGCAGAAGAAGGAGAAGCAGAAGGTGAAGTCTGGAGGGTGAATCAGAAGAAGCAGAATAAGTAGAATGAGAAGGTGAAGTCTGGAGGGTGAATCAGAAGAAGTAGAAGAAGGAGAAGGAGAAGGTGAAGTCTGGAGGGTGAATCAGAAGAAGTAGAAGAAGGAGAAGGAGAAGGTGAAGTCTGGAGGGTGAATCAGAAGAAGCAGAATAAGGAGAAGGAGAAGGTGAAGTCTGGAGGGTGAATCAGAAGAAGCAGAAGAAGGAGAAGGAGAAGGTGAAGTCTGGAGGGTGAATCAGAAGAAGTAGAAGAAGCAGAAGGAGAAGGTGAAGTCTGGAGGGTGAAGCAGAAGAAGTAGAAGACGGAGAAGGAGAAGGTGAAGTCAGGAGGGTGAATCAGAAGATGTAGAAGAAGGAGAAGGAGAAGGTGAAGTCTGGAGGGTGAATCAGAAGAATCAGAAGAAGGAGAAGGAGAAGGTGAAGTCTGGAGGGTGAATCAGAAGAAGCAGAAGAAAGAGAAGGAGAAGGTGAAGTCTGGAGGGTGAAGCAGAAGAAGCAGAAGAAGGAGAAGGAGTAGGTGAAGACTGGAGGTGAATCAGAAGAAATAGAAGAAGGAGAAGGAGAAGGTGAAGTCTGGAGGGTGAATCAGAAGAAGTAGAAGAAGGAGAAGGAGAAGGTGAAGTCTGGAGGGTGAATCAGAAGAAGTAGAAGAAGGAGAAGGAGAAGGTGAAGTCTGGAGGGTGAATCAGAAGAAGCAGAAGAAGGAGAAGGAGAAGGTGGAGTCTGGAGGGTGAATCAGAAGCAGAAGAAGGAGAAGGAGAAGATGAAGTCTGGAGGGTGAATCAGAAGAAGCAGAAGAAGGAGAAGGAGAAGGTGAAGTCTGGAGGGTGAATCAGAAGAAGCAGAAGAAGTAGAAGGAGAAGGTGAAGTCTGGAGGGTGAATCAGAAGAAGTAGAAGAAGGAGAAGGAGAAGGTGAAGTCTGGAGGGTGAATCAGAAGAAGCAGAAGAAGGAGAAGGAGAAGGTGAAGTCTGGAGGGTGAATCAGAAGAAGCAGAAGAAGGAGAAGGAGAAGGTGAAGTCTGGAGGGTGAATCAGAAGAAGCAGAAGAAGGAGAAGGAGAAGATGAAGTCTGGAGGGTAAATCAGAAGAAGTAGAAGAAGGAGAAGGAGAAGGTGAGGTCTGGAGGGTGAATCAGAAGAAGCAGAAGAAGGAGAAGGTGAAGTCTGGAGGGTGAATCAGAAGAAGCAGAAGAAGGAGAAGGAGAAGGTGAAGTCTGGAGGGTGAATCAGAAGATGTAGAAGAAGGAGAAGGAGAAGGTGAAGTCTGGAGGGTGAATCAGAAGAAGTAGAAGAAGGAGAAGGAGAAGGTGAAGTCTGGAGGGTGAATCAGAAGAAGCAGAAGAAGGAGAAGGAGAAGGTGAAGTCTGAAGGGTGAATCAGAAGAAGCAGAAGAAGGAGAAGGAGAAGATGAAGTCTGGAGGGTGAATCAGAAGAAGTAGAAGAAGGAGAAGGAGAAGGTGAAGTCTGGAGGGGGAATCAGAAGAAGCAGAAGAAGGAGAAGGAGAAGGTGAAGTCTGGATGGTGAATCAGAAGAAGCAGAAGAAGGAGAAGGAGAAGGTGAAGTCTGGAGGGTGAATCAGAAGAAGCAGAAGAAGGAGAAGGAGAAGGTGTCGTCTGGAGGGTGAATCAGAAGAATCAGAAGAAGGAGAAGAAGAAGGTAAAGTCTGGAGGGTGAATCAGAAGAAGCAGAAGAAAGAGAAGGGGAAGGTGAAGTCTGGAGGGTGAAGCAGAAGAAGCAGAAGAAGGAGAAGGAGAAGGTGAAGACTGGAGGGTGAATCAGAAGAAATAGAAGAAGGAGAAGGAGAAGGTGAAGTCTGGAGGGTGAATCAGAAGAAGTAGAAGAAGGAGAAGGAGAAGGTGAAGTCTGGAGGGTGAATCAGAAGAAGTAGAAGAAGGAGAAGGAGAAGGTGAAGTCTGGAGGGTGAATCAGAAGAAGCAGAAGAAGGAGAAGGAGAAGGTGAAGTCTGGAGGGTGAATCAGAAGAAGCAGAAGAAGGAGAAGGAGAAGATGAAGTCTGGAGGGTGAATCAGAAGAAGTAGAAGAAGGAGAAGGGGAAGGTGAGGTCTGGAGGGTGAATCAGAAGAAGCAGAAGAAGGAGAAGGAGAAGGTGAAGTCTGGAGGGTGAATCAGAAGAAGCAGAAGAAGTAGAAGGAGAAGGTGAAGTCTGGAGGGTGAATCAGAAGAAGTAGAAGAAGGAGAAGGAGAAGGTGAAGTCTGGAGGGTGAATCAGAAGAAGCAGAAGAAGGAGAAGGAGAAGGTGAAGTCTGGAGGGTGAATCAGAAGAAGCAGAAGAAGGAGAAGGAGAAGGTGAAGTCTGGAGGGTGAATCAGAAGAAGCAGAAGAAGGAGAAGGAGAAGATGAAGTCTGGAGGGTAAATCAGAAGAAGTAGAAGAAGGAGAAGGATAAGGTGAGGTCTGGAGGGTGAATCAGAAGAAGCAGAAGAAGGAGAAGGTGAAGTCTGGAGGGTGAATCAGAAGAAGCAGAAGAAGGAGAAGGAGAAGGTGAAGTCTGGAGGGTGAATCAGAAGATGTAGAAGAAGGAGAAGGAGAAGGTGAAGTCTGGAGGGTGAATCAGAAGAAGTAGAAGAAGGAGAAGGAGAAGGTGAAGTCTGGAGGGTGAATCAGAAGAAGCAGAAGAAGGAGAAGGAGAAGGTGAAGTCTGAAGGGTGAATCAGAAGAAGCAGAAGAAGGAGAAGGAGAAGATGAAGTCTGGAGGGTGAATCAGAAGAAGTAGAAGAAGGAGAAGGAGAAGGTGAAGTCTGGAGGGGGAATCAGAAGAAGCTGAAGAAGGAGAAGGAGAAGGTGAAGTCTGGAGGGTGAATCAGAAGAAGCAGAAGAAGGAGAAGGAGAAGGTGAAGTCTGGAGGGTGAATCAGAAGAAGCAGAAGAAGGAGAAGGAGAAGGTGTAGTCTGGAGGGTGAATCAGAAGAATCAGAAGAAGGAGAAGAAGAAGGTAAAGTCTGGAGGGTGAATCAGAAGAAGCAGAAGAAAGAGAAGGGGAAGGTGAAGTCTGGAGGGTGAAGCAGAAGAAGCAGAAGAAGGAGAAGGAGAAGGTGAAGACTGGAGGGTGAATCAGAAGAAATAGAAGAAGGAGAAGGAGAAGGTGAAGTCTGGAGGGTGAATCAGAAGAAGTAGAAGAAGGAGAAGGAGAAGGTGAAGTCTGGAGGGTGAATCAGAAGAAGTAGAAGAAGGAGAAGGAGAAGGTGAAGTCTGGAGGGTGAATCAGAAGAAGCAGAAGAAGGAGAAGGAGAAGGTGAAGTCTGGAGGGTGAATCAGAAGAAGCAGAAGAAGGAGAAGGAGAAGATGAAGTCTGGAGGGTGAATCAGAAGAAGTAGAAGAAGGAGAAGGGGAAGGTGAGGTCTGGAGGGTGAATCAGAAGAAGCAGAAGAAGGAGAAGGAGAAGGTGAAGTCTGGAGGGTGAATCAGAAGAAGCAGAAGAAGGAGAAGCAGAAGGTGAAGTCTGGAGGGTGAATCATAAGAAGCAGAAGAAGGAGAAGGAGAAGGTGAAGTCAGGAGGGTGAATCCGAAGAAGCAGAAGAAGGAGAAGGAGAAGTTGAAGTCTGGAGGGTGAAGCAGAAGAAGCAGAAGAAGGAGAAGAAGAAGGTGAAGTCTGGAGGGCGAAGCAGAAGAAGCAGAAGAAGGAGAAGGAGAAGGTGAAGTCTGGAGGGTGAAGCAGAAGAAGGAGAAGGAGAAGGTGAAGTCAGGAGGGTGAATCAGAAGAAGTAGAAGAAGGAGAAGGTGAAGTCTGGAGGGTGAAGCAGAAGAAGCAGAAGAAGGAGAAGGAGAAGCTGAAGTCTGGAGGTTGAATCAGAAGAAGTAGAAGAAGGCGAAGGAGAAGGTGAAGTCAGGAGGGTGAAGCAGAAGAAGCAGATGAAGGAGAAGGAGAAGGTGAAGTGTGGAGGGTGAAGCAGAAGAAGCAGAAGAAGGAGAAGGAGAAGGTGAAGTCTGGAGGGTGAAGCAGAAGAAGCAGAAGAAGGAGAAGGAGAAGGTGAAGTCAGGAGGGTGAATCAGAAGAAGTAGAAGAAGGAGAAGGAGAAGGTGAAGTCTGGAGGGTGAATCAGAAGAAGTAGAAGAAGGAGAAGGAGAAGGTGAAGTCTGGAAAGTGAATCAGAAGAAGTAGAAGAAGGAGAAGGAGAAGGTGAAGTCTGGAGGGTGAATCAGAAGAAGCAGAAGAAGGAGAAGGAGAAGGTGAAGTCTGGAGGGAGAAGCAGAAGAAGTAGAAGAAGGAGAAGGAGAAGGTGAAGTCTGGAGGGTGAATCAGAAGAAGTAGAAGAAGGAGAAGGAGAAGGTGAAGTCTGGAGGGTGAATCAGAAGAAGGAGAAGAAGGAGAAGGAGAAGGTGAAGTCTGGAGGGTGAATCAGAAGAAGCAGAAGAAGGAGAAGGAGAAGGTGATGTCTGGAGGGTGAATCAGAAGAAGTAGAAGAAGGAGAAGGAGAAGGTCTAGTCTGGAGGGTGAATCAGAAGAAGTAGACGAAGGAGAAGGAGAAGGTGAAGTCTGGAGGGTGAATCAGAAGAAGCAGAAGAAGGAGAAGGAGAAGGTGAAGTTTGGAGGGTGAATCAGAAGAAGTAGAAGAAGGAGAAGGAGAAGGTGAAGTCTGGAGGGTGAATCAGAAGAAGCAGAAGAAGGAGAAGGAGAAGGTGAAGTCTGGAGGGTGAATCAGAAGAAGCAGAAGAAGGAGAAGGAGAAGGTGAAGTCTGGAGGGTGAATCAGAAGAAGCAGAAGAAGTAGAAGGAGAAGGTGAAGTCTGGAGGGTGAATCAGAAGAAGTAGAAGAAGGAGAAGGAGAAGGTGAAGTCTGGAGGGTGAATCAGAAGAAGCAGAAGAAGGAGAAGGAGAAGGTGAAGTCTGGAGGGTGAATCAGAAGAAGTAGAAGAAGGAGAAGGAGAAGGTGAAGTCTGGAGGGTGAATCAGAAGAAGCAGAAGAAGGAGAAGGAGAAGGTGAAGTCTGGAGGGTGAATCAGAAGAAGCAGAAGAAGGAGAAGGAGAAGGTGAAGTCTGGAGGGTGAATCAGAAGAAGCAGAAGAAGGAGAAGGAGAAGATGAAGTCTGGAGTGTAAATCAGAAGAAGTAGAAGAAGGAGAAGGAGAAGGTGAGGTCTGGAGGGTGAATCAGAAGAAGCAGAAGAAGGAGAAGGTGAAGTCTGGAGGGTGAATCAGAAGAAGCAGAAGAAGGAGAAGGAGAAAGTGAAGTCTGGAGGGTGAATCAGAAGAAGTAGAAGAAGGAGAAGGAGAAGGTGAAGTCTGGAGGGTGAATCAGAAGAAGTACAAGAAGGAGAAGGAGAAGGTGAAGTCTGGAGGGTGAATCAGAAGAAGCAGAAGAAGGAGAAGGAGAAGGTGAAGTCTGGAGGGTGAATCAGAAGAAGGAGAAGGAGAAGATGAAGTCTGGAGGGTGAATCAGAAGAAGTAGAAGAAGGAGAAGGAGAAGGTGAAGTCTGGAGGGTGAATCAGAAGAAGTAGAAGAAGGAGAAGGAGAAGGTGAAGTCTGGAGGGTGAATCAGAAGAAGCAGAAGAAGGAGAAGGAAAAGGTGAAGTCTGGAGGGTGAATCAGAAGAAGCAGAAGAAAGAGAAGGAGAAGGTGTAGTCTGGAGGGTGAATCAGAAGAAGTAGAAGAAGGAGAAGGAGAAGGTGAAGTCTGGAGGGTGAATCAGAAGAAGCAGAAGAAGGAGAAGGAAAAGGTGAAGTCTGGAGGTTGAATCAGAAGAAGCAGAAGAAGGAGAAGGAGAAGGTGAAGTCTGGAGGGTGAATCAGAAGAAGTAGAAGAAGGAGAAGGAGAAGGTGAAGTCTGGAGGGTGAATCAGAAGAAGGAGAAGAAGGAGAAGGAGAAGGTGAAGTCTGGAGGGTGAATCAGAAGAAGCAGAAGAAGGAGAAGGAGAAGGTGAAGTCAGGAGGGTGAATCAGAAGAAGTAGAAGAAGGAGAAGCAGAAGGTGTAGACTGGAGGGTGAATCAGAAGAAGTAGACGAAGGAGAAGGAGAAGGTGAAGTCTGGAGGGTGAATCAGAAGAAGCAGAAGAAGGAGAAGGTGAAGTCTGGAGGGTGAATCAGAAGAAGTAGAAGAAGGAGAAGGAGAAGGTGAAGTCTGGAGGGTGAATCAGAAGAAGCAGAAGAAGGAGAAGGAGAAGGTGAAGTCTGGAGGGTGAATCAGAAGAAGCAGAAGAAGGAGAAGGAGAAGGTGAAGTCTGGAGGGTGAATCAGAAGAAGCAGATGAAGTAGAAGGAGAAGGTGAAGCCTGGAGGGTGAATCAGAAGAAGTAGAAGAAGGAGAAGGAGAAGGTGAAGTCTGGAGGGTGAATCAGACGAAGCAGATGAAGGAGAAGGAGAAGGTGAAGTCTGGAGGGTGAAGCAGAAGAAGCAGAAGAAGGAGAAGGAGAAGGTGAAGTCTGGAGGGTGAAGCAGAAGAAGCAGAAGAAGGAGAAGGAGAAGGTGAAGTCAGGAGGGTGAATCAGAAGAAGTAGAAGAAGGAGAAGGAGAAGGTGAAGTCTGGAGGGTGAATCAGAAGAAGTAGAAGAAGGAGAAGGAGAAGGTGAAGTCTGGAAAGTGAATCAGAAGAAGTAGAAGAAGGAGAAGGAGAAGGTGAAGTCTGGAGGGTGAATCAGAAGAAGCAGAAGAAGGAGAAGGAGAAGGTGAAGTCTGGAGGGAGAAGCAGAAGAAGTAGAAGAAGGAGAAGGAGAAGGTGAAGTCTGGAGGGTGAATCAGAAGAAGTAGAAGAAGGAGAAGGAGAAGGTGAAGTCTGGAGGGTGAATCAGAAGAAGGAGAAGAAGGAGAAGGAGAAGGTGAAGTCTGGAGGGTGAATCAGAAGAAGCAGAAGAAGGAGAAGGAGAAGGTGATGTCTGGAGGGTGAATCAGAAGAAGTAGAAGAAGGAGAAGGAGAAGGTCTAGTCTGGAGGGTGAATCAGAAGAAGTAGACGAAGGAGAAGGAGAAGGTGAAGTCTGGAGGGTGAATCAGAAGAAGCAGAAGAAGGAGAAGGAGAAGGTGAAGTTTGGAGGGTGAATCAGAAGAAGTAGAAGAAGGAGAAGGAGAAGGTGAAGTCTGGAGGGTGAATCAGAAGAAGCAGAAGAAGGAGAAGGAGAAGGTGAAGTCTGGAGGGTGAATCAGAAGAAGCAGAAGAAGGAGAAGGAGAAGGTGAAGTCTGGAGGGTGAATCAGAAGAAGCAGAAGAAGTAGAAGGAGAAGGTGAAGTCTGGAGGGTGAATCAGAAGAAGTAGAAGAAGGAGAAGGAGAAGGTGAAGTCTGGAGGGTGAATCAGAAGAAGCAGAAGAAGGAGAAGGAGAAGGTGAAGTCTGGAGGGTGAATCAGAAGAAGTAGAAGAAGGAGAAGGAGAAGGTGAAGTCTGGAGGGTGAATCAGAAGAAGCAGAAGAAGGAGAAGGAGAAGGTGAAGTCTGGAGGGTGAATCAGAAGAAGCAGAAGAAGGAGAAGGAGAAGGTGAAGTCTGGAGGGTGAATCAGAAGAAGCAGAAGAAGGAGAAGGAGAAGATGAAGTCTGGAGTGTAAATCAGAAGAAGTAGAAGAAGGAGAAGGAGAAGGTGAGGTCTGGAGGGTGAATCAGAAGAAGCAGAAGAAGGAGAAGGTGAAGTCTGGAGGGTGAATCAGAAGAAGCAGAAGAAGGAGAAGGAGAAAGTGAAGTCTGGAGGGTGAATCAGAAGAAGTAGAAGAAGGAGAAGGAGAAGGTGAAGTCTGGAGGGTGAATCAGAAGAAGTACAAGAAGGAGAAGGAGAAGGTGAAGTCTGGAGGGTGAATCAGAAGAAGCAGAAGAAGGAGAAGGAGAAGGTGAAGTCTGGAGGGTGAATCAGAAGAAGCAGAAGAAGGAGAAGGAGAAGATGAAGTCTGGAGGGTGAATCAGAAGAAGTAGAAGAAGGAGAAGGAGAAGGTGAAGTCTGGAGGGTGAATCAGAAGAAGTAGAAGAAGGAGAAGGAGAAGGTGAAGTCTGGAGGGTGAATCAGAAGAAGCAGAAGAAGGAGAAGGAAAAGGTGAAGTCTGGAGGGTGAATCAGAAGAAGCAGAAGAAAGAGAAGGAGAAGGTGTAGTCTGGAGGGTGAATCAGAAGAAGTAGAAGAAGGAGAAGGAGAAGGTGAAGTCTGGAGGGTGAATCAGAAGAAGCAGAAGAAGGAGAAGGAAAAGGTGAAGTCTGGAGGTTGAATCAGAAGAAGCAGAAGAAGGAGAAGGAGAAGGTGAAGTCTGGAGGGTGAATCAGAAGAAGTAGAAGAAGGAGAAGGAGAAGGTGAAGTCTGGAGGGTGAATCAGAAGAAGGAGAAGAAGGAGAAGGAGAAGGTGAAGTCTGGAGGGTGAATCAGAAGAAGCAGAAGAAGGAGAAGGAGAAGGTGAAGTCAGGAGGGTGAATCAGAAGAAGTAGAAGAAGGAGAAGCAGAAGGTGTAGACTGGAGGGTGAATCAGAAGAAGTAGACGAAGGAGAAGGAGAAGGTGAAGTCTGGAGGGTGAATCAGAAGAAGCAGAAGAAGGAGAAGGTGAAGTCTGGAGGGTGAATCAGAAGAAGTAGAAGAAGGAGAAGGAGAAGGTGAAGTCTGGAGGGTGAATCAGAAGAAGCAGAAGAAGGAGAAGGAGAAGGTGAAGTCTGGAGGGTGAATCAGAAGAAGCAGAAGAAGGAGAAGGAGAAGGTGAAGTCTGGAGGGTGAATCAGAAGAAGCAGATGAAGTAGAAGGAGAAGGTGAAGCCTGGAGGGTGAATCAGAAGAAGTAGAAGAAGGAGAAGGAGAAGGTGAAGTCTGGAGGGTGAATCAGAAGAAGTAGAAGAAGGAGAAGGAGAAGGTGAAGTCTGGAGGGTGAATCAGAAGAAGCAGAAGAAGGAGAAGGAGAAGGTGAAGTCTGGAGGGTGAATCAGAAGAAGCAGAAGAAGGAGAAGGAGAAGATGAAGTCTGGAGGGTGAATCAGAAGAAGTAGAAGAAGGAGAAGGAGAAGGTGAAGTCTGGAGGGTGAATCAGAAGAAGCAGAAGAAGGAGAAGGAGAAGGTGAAGTCTGGAGGGTGAATCAGAAGAAGCAGAAGAAGGAGAAGGAGAAGGTGAAGTCTGGAGGGTGAATCAGAAGAAGCAGAATAAGGAGAAGGAGAAGTTGAAGTCTGGAGGGTGAATCAGAAGAAGCAGAAGAAGGAGAAGGAGAAGGTGAAGTCTGGAGGGTGAATCAGAAGAAGTAGAAGAAGCAGAAGGAGAAGGTGAAGTCTGGAGGGTGAAGCAGAAGAAGTAGAAGAAGGAGAAGGAGAAGGTGAAGTCAGGAGGGTGAATCAGAAGATGTAGAAGAAGGAGAAGGAGAAGGCGAGGTCTGGAGGGTGAATCGGAAGAATCAGAAGAAGGAGAAGGAGAAGGTGAAGTCTGGAGGGTGAATCAGAAGAAGCAGAAGAAAGAGAAGGAGAAGGTGAAGTCTGGAGGGTGAAGCAGAAGAAGCAGAAGAAGGAGAAGTGGAAGGTGAAGACTGGAGGGTGAATCAGAAGAAATAGAAGAAGGAGAAGGAGAAGGTGAAGTCTGGAGGGTGAATCAGAAGAAGTAGAAGAAGGAGAAGGAGAAGGTGAAGTCTGGAGTGTGAATCAGAAGAAGTAGAAGAAGGAGAAGGAGAAGGTGAAGTCTGGAGGGTGAATCAGAAGAAGCAGAAGAAGGAGAAGCAGAAGGTGAAGTCTGGAGGGTGAATCAGAAGAAGCAGAATAAGTAGAATGAGAAGGTGAAGTCTGGAGGGTGAATCAGAAGAAGTAGAAGAAGGAGAAGGAGAAGGTGAAGTCTGGAGGGTGAATCAGAAGAAGTAGAAGAAGGAGAAGGAGAAGGTGAAGTCTGGAGGGTGAATCAGAAGAAGCAGAAGAAGGAGAAGGAGAAGGTGAAGTCTGGAGGGTGAATCAGAAGAAGCAGAAGAAGGAGAAGGAGAAGATGAAGTCTGGAGGGTGAATCAGAAGAAGTAGAAGAAGGAGAAGGAGAAGGTGAAGTCTGGAGGGTGAATCAGAAGAAGCAGAAGAAGGAGAAGGAGAAGGTGAAGTCTGGAGGGTGAATCAGAAGAAGCAGAAGAAGGAGAAGGAGAAGGTGAAGTCTGGAGGGTGAATCAGAAGAAGCAGAATAAGGAGAAGGAGAAGGTGAAGTCTGGAGGGTGAATCAGAAGAAACAGAAGAAGGAGAAGGAGAAGGTGAAGTCTGGAAGGTGAATCAGAAGAAGGAGAAGAAGCAGAAGGAGAAGGTGAAGTCTGGAGGGTGAAGCAGAAGAAGTAGAAGACGGAGAAGGAGAATGTGAAGTCAGGAGGGTGAATCAGAAGAAGTAGAAGAAGGAGAAGGAGAAGGTGAAGTCTGGAGGGTGAATCAGAAGAAGCAGAAAAAGGAGAAGGGGAAGGTGAAGTCTGGAGGGTGAATCAGAAGAAGCAGAAGAAGGAGAAGGAGAAGGTGAAGTCTGGAGGGTGAATCAGAAGAAGCAGAAGAAGGAGAAGGAGACGATGAAGTCTGGAGGGTTAATCAGCAGAAGTAGAAGAAGGAGAAGGAGAAGGTGAGGTCTGGAGGGTGAATCAGAAGAAGCAGAAGAAGGAGAAGGTGAAGTCTGGAAGGTGAATCAGAAGAAGCAGAAGAAGGAGAAGGAGAAGGTGAAGTCTGGAGGGTGAATCAGAAGAAGTAGAAGAAGGAGAAGGAGAAGGTGAAGTCTGGAGGGTGAATCAGAAGAAGTAGAAGAAGGAGAAGGAGAAGGTGAAGTCTGGAGGGTGAATCAGAAGAAGGAGAAGAAGGAGAAGGAGAAGGTGAAGTCTGGAGGGTGAATCAGAAGAAGCAGAAGAAGGAGAAGGAGAAGGTGAAGTCAGGAGGGTGAATCAGAAGAAGTAGAAGAAGGAGAAGCAGAAGGTGTAGACTGGAGGGTGAATCAGAAGAAGTAGACGAAGGAGAAGGAGAAGGTGAAGTCTGGAGGGTGAATCAGAAGAAGCAGAAGAAGGAGAAGGAGAAGGTGAAGTCTGGAGGGTGAATCAGAAGAAGTAGAAGAAGCAGAAGGAGAAGGTGAAGTCTGGAGGGTGAAGCAGAAGAAGTAGAAGAAGGAGAAGGAGAAGGTGAAGTCTGGAGGGTGAATCAGAAGAAGTAGAAGAAGGAGAAGGAGAAGGTGAAGTCTGGAGGGTGAATCAGAAGAAGCAGAAGAAGGAGAAGGAGAAGGTGAAGTCTGGAGGGTGAATCAGAAGAAGCAGAAGAAGGAGAAGGAGAAGGTGAAGTCTGGAGGGTGAATCAGAAGAAGCAGAATAAGGAGAAGGAGAAGGTGAAGTCTGGAGGGTGAATCAGAAGAAGCAGAAGAAGGAGAAGGAGAAGGTGAAGTCTGGAGGGTGAATCAGAAGAAGTAGAAGAAGCAGAAGGAGAAGGTGAAGTCTGGAGGGTGAAGCAGAAGAAGTAGAAGAAGGAGAAGGAGAAGGTGAAGTCAGGAGGGTGAATCAGAAGATGTAGAAGAAGGAGAAGGAGAAGGCGAGGTCTGGAGGGTGAATCAGAAGAATCAGAAGAAGGAGAAGGAGAAGGTGAAGTCTGGAGGGTGAATCAGAAGAAGCAGAAGAAAGAGAAGGAGAAGGTGAAGTCTGGAGGGTGAAGCAGAAGAAGCAGAAGAAGGAGAAGTGGAAGGTGAAGACTGGAGGGTGAATCAGAAGAAATAGAAGAAGGAGAAGGAGAAGGTGAAGTCTGGAGGGTGAATCAGAAGAAGTAGAAGAAGGAGAAGGAGAAGGTGAAGTCTGGAGTGTGAATCAGAAGAAGTAGAAGAAGGAGAAGGAGAAGGTGAAGTCTGGAGGGTGAATCAGAAGAAGCAGAAGAAGGAGAAGCAGAAGGTGAAGTCTGGAGGGTGAATCAGAAGAAGCAGAATAAGTAGAATGAGAAGGTGAAGTCTGGAGGGTGAATCAGAAGAAGTAGAAGAAGGAGAAGGAGAAGGTGAAGTCTGGAGGGTGAATCAGAAGAAGTAGAAGAAGGAGAAGGAGAAGGTGAAGTCTGGAGGGTGAATCAGAAGAAGCAGAAGAAGGAGAAGGAGAAGGTGAAGTCTGGAGGGTGAATCAGAAGAAGCAGAAGAAGGAGAAGGAGAAGATGAAGTCTGGAGGGTGAATCAGAGGAAGTAGAAGAAGGAGAAGGAGAAGGTGAAGTCTGGAGGGTGAATCAGAAGAAGCAGAAGAAGGAGAAGGAGAAGGTGAAGTCTGGAGGGTGAATCAGAAGAAGCAGAAGAAGGAGAAGGAGAAGGTGAAGTTTGGAGGGTGAATCAGAAGAAGCAGAATAAGGAGAAGGAGAAGGTGAAGTCTGGAGGGTGAATCAGAAGAAACAGAAGAAGGAGAAGGAGAAGGTGAAGTCTGGAAGGTGAATCAGAAGAAGGAGAAGAAGCAGAAGGAGAAGGTGAAGTCTGGAGGGTGAAGCAGAAGAAGTAGAAGACGGAGAAGGAGAATGTGAAGTCAGGAGGGTGAATCAGAAGAAGTAGAAGAAGGAGAAGGAGAAGGTGAAGTCTGGAGGGTGAATCAGAAGAAGCAGAAGAAGGAGAAGGAGAAGGTGAAGTCTGGAGGGTGAATCAGAAGAAGCAGAAGAAGGAGAAGGAGAAGGTGAAGTCTGGAGGGTGAATCAGAAGAAGCAGAAGAAGGAGAAGGAGACGATGAAGTCTGGAGGGTAAATCAGAAGAAGTAGAAGAAGGAGAAGGAGAAGGTGAGGTCTGGAGGGTGAATCAGAAGAAGCAGAAGAAGGAGAAGGTGAAGTCTGGAAGGTGAATCAGAAGAAGCAGAAGAAGGAGAAGGAGAAGGTGAAGTCTGGAGGGTGAATCAGAAGAAGTAGAAGAAGGAGAAGGAGAAGGTGAAGTCTGGAGGGTGAATCAGAAGAAGTACAAGAAGGAGAAGGAGAAGGTGAAGTCTGGAGGGTGAATCAGAAGAAGCAGAAGAAGGAGAAGGAGAAGGTGAAGTCTGGAGGGTGAATCAGAAGAAGCAGAAGAAGGAGAAGGAGAAGATGAAGTCTGGAGGGTAAATCAGAAGAAGTAGAAGAAGGAGAAGGAGAAGGTGAGGTCTGGAGGGTGAATCAGAAGAAGCAGAAGAAGGAGAAGGTGAAGTCTGGAGGGTGAATCAGAAGAAGCAGAAGAAGGAGAAGGAGAAGGTGAAGTCTGGAGGGTGAATCAGAAGAAGTAGAAGAAGGAGAAGGAGAAGGTGAAGTCTGGAGGGTGAATCAGAAGAAGTACAAGAAGGAGAAGGAGAAGGTGAAGTCTGGAGGGTGAATCAGAAGAAGCAGAAGAAGGAGAAGGAGAAGGTGAAGTCTGGAGGGTGAATCAGAAGAAGCAGAAGAAGGAGAAGGAGAAGATGAAGTCTGGAGGGTGAATCAGAAGAAGTAGAAGAAGGAGACGGAGAAGGTGAAGTCTGGAGGGTGAATCAGAAGAAGTAGAAGAAGGAGAAGGAGAAGGTGAAGTCTGGAGGGTGAATCAGAAGAAGCAGAAGAAGGAGAATGAAAAGGTGAAGTCTGGAGGGTGAATCAGAAGAAGCAGAAGAAGGAGAAGGAGAAGGTGTAGTCTGGAGGGTGAATCAGAAGAAGTAGAAGAAGGAGAAGGAGAAGGTGAAGTCTGGAGGGTGAATCAGAAGAAGTAGAAGAAGGAGAAGGAGAAGGTGAAGTCAGGGGGGTGAAGCAGAAGAAGTAGAAGAAGGAGAAGGAGAAGATGAAGTCAGGAGGGTGAAGCAGAAGAAGCAGAAGAAGGAGAAGGAAAAGGTGAAGTCTGGAGGGCGCAGCAGAAGAAGCAGAAGAAGGAGAAGGAGAAGGTGAAGTCTGGAGGGTGAAGCAGAAGAAGCAGAAGAAGGAGAAGGAGAAGGTGAAGTCTGGAGGGTGAATCAGAAGAAGTAGAAGAAGGAGAAGGAGAAGGTGAAGTCAGGAGGGTGAAGCAGAAGAAGCAGAAGAAGGAGAAGGAGAAGGTGAAGTCTGGGGGGTGAAGCAGAAGAAGCAGAAGAAGGAGAAGGAGAAGGTGAAGTCTGGAGGGCGTAGCAGAAGAAGCAGAAGAAGGAGAAGGAGAAGGTGAAGTCTGGAGGGTGAAGCAGAAGAAGCAGAAGAAGGAGAAAGAGACGGTGAAGTCTGGTGGGTGAATCAGAAGAAGCAGAAGAAAGAGAAGGAGAAGGTGAAGTCTGGAGGGTGAAGCAGAAGAAGCAGAAGAAGGAGAAGGAGAAGGTGAAGACTGGAGGGTGAATCAGAAGAAGTAGAAGAAGGAGAAGGAGAAGGTGAAGTCTGGGGGGTGAATCAAAAGAAGCAGAAGAAGGAGAAGGAGAAGGTGAAGTCTGGAGGGTGAATCAGAAGAAGCAGAAGAAGGAGAAGGAAAAGGTGAAGTCTGGAGGGTGAATCAGAAGAAGCAGAAGAAAGAGAAGGAGAAGGTGTAGTCTGGAGGGTGAATCAGAAGAAGTAGAAGAATGAGAACGAGAAGGTGAAGTCTGGAGGGTGAATCAGAAGAAGCAGAAGAAGGAGAAGGAAAAGGTGAAGTCTGGAGGTTGAATCAGAAGAAGCAGAAGAAGGAGAAGGAGAAGGTGAAGTCTGGAGGGTGAATCAGAAGAAGTAGAAGAAGGAGAAGGAGAAGGTGAAGTCTGGAGGGTGAATCAGAAGAAGGAGAAGAAGGAGAAGGAGAAGGTGAAGTCTGGAGGGTGAATCAGAAGAAGCAGAAGAAGTAGAAGGAGAAGGTGAAGTCTGGAAGGTGAATCAGAAGAAGGAGAAGAAGCAGAAGGAGAAGGTGAAGTCTGGAGGGTGAAGCAGAGGAAGTAGAAGACGGAGAAGGAGAATGTGAAGTCAGGAGGGTGAATCAGAAGAAGTAGAAGAAGGAGAAGGAGAAGGTGAAGTCTGGAGGGTGAATCAGAAGAAGCAGAAGAAGGAGAAGGAGAAGGTGAAGTCTGGAGGGTGAATCAGAAGAAGCAGAAGAAGGAGAAGGAGAAGGTGAAGTCTGGAGGGTGAATCAGAAGAAGCAGAAGAAGGAGAAGGAGACGATGAAGTCTGGAGGGTAAATCAGAAGAAGTAGAAGAAGGAGAAGGAGAAGGTGAGGTCTGGAGGGTGAATCAGAAGAAGCAGAAGAAGGAGAAGGTGAAGTCTGGAAGGTGAATCAGAAGAAGCAGAAGAAGGAGAAGGAGAAGGTGAAGTCTGGAGGGTGAATCAGAAGAAGTAGAAGAAGGAGAAGGAGAAGGTGAAGTCTGGAGGGTGAATCAGAAGAAGTACAAGAAGGAGAAGGAGAAGGTGAAGTCTGGAGGGTGAATCAGAAGAAGCAGAAGAAGGAGAAGGAGAAGGTGAAGTCTGGAGGGTGAATCAGAAGAAGCAGAAGAAGGAGAAGGAGAAGATGAAGTCTGGAGGGTAAATCAGAAGAAGTAGAAGAAGGAGAAGGAGAAGGTGAGGTCTGGAGGGTGAATCAGAAGAAGCAGAAGAAGGAGAAGGTGAAGTCTGGAGGGTGAATCAGAAGAAGCAGAAGAAGGAGAAGGAGAAGGTGAAGTCTGGAGGGTGAATCAGAAGAAGTAGAAGAAGGAGAAGGAGAAGGTGAAGTCTGGAGGGTGAATCAGAAGAAGTACAAGAAGGAGAAGGAGAAGGTGAAGTCTGGAGGGTGAATCAGAAGAAGCAGAAGAAGGAGAAGGAGAAGGTGAAGTCTGGAGGGTGAATCAGAAGAAGCAGAAGAAGGAGAAGGAGAAGATGAAGTCTGGAGGGTGAATCAGAAGAAGTAGAAGAAGGAGACGGAGAAGGTGAAGTCTGGAGGGTGAATCAGAAGAAGTAGAAGAAGGAGAAGGAGAAGGTGAAGTCTGGAGGGTGAATCAGAAGAAGCAGAAGAAGGAGAATGAAAAGGTGAAGTCTGGAGGGTGAATCAGAAGAAGCAGAAGAAGGAGAAGGTGTAGTCTGGAGGGTGAATCAGAAGAAGTAGAAGAAGGAGAAGGAGAAGGTGAAGTCTGGAGGGTGAATCAGAAGAAGTAGAAGAAGGAGAAGGAGAAGGTGAAGTCAGGGGGGTGAAGCAGAAGAAGTAGAAGAAGGAGAAGGAGAAGGTGAAGTCAGGAGGGTGAAGCAGAAGAAGCAGAAGAAGGAGAAGGAGAAGGTGAAGTCTGGAGGGTGAAGCAGAAGAAGCAGAAGAAGGAGAAGGAGAAGGTGAAGTCTGGAGGGTGAATCAGAAGAAGTAGAAGAAGGAGAAGGAGAAGGTGAAGTCAGGAGGGTGAAGCAGAAGAAGCAGAAGAAGGAGAAGGAGAAGGTGAAGTCTGGGGGGTGAAGCAGAAGAAGCAGAAGAAGGAGAAGGAGAAGGTGAAGTCTGGAGGGCGTAGCAGAAGAAGCAGAAGAAGGAGAAGGAGAAGGTGAAGTCTGGAGGGTGAAGCAGAAGAAGCAGAAGAAGGAGAAAGAGACGGTGAAGTCTGGTGGGTGAATCAGAAGAAGCAGAAGAAAGAGAAGGAGAAGGTGAAGTCTGGAGGGTGAAGCAGAAGAAGCAGAAGAAGGAGAAGGAGAAGGTGAAGACTGGAGGGTGAATCAGAAGAAGTAGAAGAAGGAGAAGGAGAAGGTGAAGTCTGGGGGGTGAATCAAAAGAAGCAGAAGAAGGAGAAGGAGAAGGTGAAGTCTGGAGGGTGAATCAGAAGAAGCAGAAGAAGGAGAAGGAAAAGGTGAAGTCTGGAGGGTGAATCAGAAGAAGCAGAAGAAAGAGAAGGAGAAGGTGTAGTCTGGAGGGTGAATCAGAAGAAGTAGAAGAAGGAGAAGGAGAAGGTGAAGTCTGGAGGGTGAATCAGAAGAAGCAGAAGAAGGAGAAGGAAAAGGTGAAGTCTGGAGGTTGAATCAGAAGAAGCAGAAGAAGGAGAAGGAGAAGGTGAAGTCTGGAGGGTGAATCAGAAGAAGTAGAAGAAGGAGAAGGAGAAGGTGAAGTCTGGAGGGTGAATCAGAAGAAGGAGAAGAAGGAGAAGGAGAAGGTGAAGTCTGGAGGGTGAATCAGAAGAAGCAGAAGAAGTAGAAGGAGAAGGTGAAGTCTGGAGGGTGAATCAGAAGAAGTAGAAGAAGGAGAAGGAGAAGGTGAAGTCTGGAGGGTGAATCAGAAGAAGCAGAAGAAGGAGAAGGAGAAGGTGAAGTCTGGAGGGTGAATCAGAAGAAGTAGAAGAAGGAGAAGGAGAAGGTGAAGTCTGGAGGGTGAATCAGAAGAAGCAGAAGAAGGAGAAGGAGAAGGTGAAGTCTGGAGGGTGAATCAGAAGAAGCAGAAGAAGGAGAAGGAGAAGGTGAAGTCTGGAGGGTGAATCAGAAGAAGCAGAAGAAGGAGAAGGAGAAGATGAAGTCTGGAGTGTAAATCAGAAGAAGTAGAAGAAGGAGAAGGAGAAGGTGAGGTCTGGAGGGTGAATCAGAAGAAGCAGAAGAAGGAGAAGGTGAAGTCTGGAGGGTGAATCAGAAGAAGCAGAAGAAGGAGAAGGAGAAGGTGAAGTCTGGAGGGTGAATCAGAAGAAGTAGAAGAAGGAGAAGGAGAAGGTGAAGTCTGGAGGGTGAATCAGAAGAAGTACAAGAAGGAGAAGGAGAAGGTGAAGTCTGGAGGGTGAATCAGAAGAAGCAGAAGAAGGAGAAGGAGAAGGTGAAGTCTGGAGGGTGAATCAGAAGAAGCAGAAGAAGGAGAAGGAGAAGATGAAGTCTGGAGGGTGAATCAGAAGAAGTAGAAGAAGGAGAAGGAGAAGGTGAAGTCTGGAGGGTGAATCAGAAGAAGTAGAAGAAGGAGAAGGAGAAGGTGAAGTCTGGAGGGTGAATCAGAAGAAGCAGAAGAAGGAGAAGGAAAAGGTGAAGTCTGGAGGGTGAATCAGAAGAAGCAGAAGAAAGAGAAGGAGAAGGTGTAGTCTGGAGGGTGAATCAGAAGAAGTAGAAGAAGGAGAAGGAGAAGGTGAAGTCTGGAGGGTGAATCAGAAGAAGCAGAAGAAGGAGAAGGAAAAGGTGAAGTCTGGAGGTTGAATCAGAAGAAGCAGAAGAAGGAGAAGGAGAAGGTGAAGTCTGGAGGGTGAATCAGAAGAAGTAGAAGAAGGAGAAGGAGAAGGTGAAGTCTGGAGGGTGAATCAGAAGAAGGAGAAGAAGGAGAAGGAGAAGGTGAAGTCTGGAGGGTGAATCAGAAGAAGCAGAAGAAGGAGAAGGAGAAGGTGAAGTCAGGAGGGTGAATCAGAAGAAGTAGAAGAAGGAGAAGCAGAAGGTGTAGACTGGAGGGTGAATCAGAAGAAGTAGACGAAGGAGAAGGAGAAGGTGAAGTCTGGAGGGTGAATCAGAAGAAGCAGAAGAAGGAGAAGGAGAAGGTGAAGTCTGGAGGGTGAATCAGAAGAAGTAGAAGAAGGAGAAGGAGAAGGTGAAGTCTGGAGGGTGAATCAGAAGAAGCAGAAGAAGGAGAAGGAGAAGGTGAAGTCTGGAGGGTGAATCAGAAGAAGCAGAAGAAGGAGAAGGAGAAGGTGAAGTCTGGAGGGTGAATCAGAAGAAGCAGATGAAGTAGAAGGAGAAGGTGAAGCCTGGAGGGTGAATCAGAAGAAGTAGAAGAAGGAGAAGGAGAAGGTGAAGTCTGGAGGGTGAATCAGAAGAAGTAGAAGAAGGAGAAGGAGAAGGTGAAGTCTGGAGGGTGAATCAGAAGAAGCAGAAGAAGGAGAAGGAGAAGGTGAAGTCTGGAGGGTGAATCAGAAGAAGCAGAAGAAGGAGAAGGAGAAGATGAAGTCTGGAGGGTGAATCAGAAGAAGTAGAAGAAGGAGAAGAAGAAGGTGAAGTCTGGAGGGTGAATCAGAAGAAGCAGAAGAAGGAGAAGGAGAAGGTGAAGTCTGGAGGGTGAATCAGAAGAAGCAGAAGAAGGAGAAGGAGAAGGTGAAGTCTGGAGGGTGAATCAGAAGAAGCAGAATAAGGAGAAGGAGAAGTTGAAGTCTGGAGGGTGAATCAGAAGAAGCAGAAGAAGGAGAAGGAGAAGGTGAAGTCTGGAGGGTGAATCAGAAGAAGTAGAAGAAGCAGAAGGAGAAGGTGAAGTCTGGAGGGTGAAGCAGAAGAAGTAGAAGAAGGAGAAGGAGAAGGTGAAGTCAGGAGGGTGAATCAGAAGATGTAGAAGAAGGAGAAGGAGAAGGCGAGGTCTGGAGGGTGAATCGGAAGAATCAGAAGAAGGAGAAGGAGAAGGTGAAGTCTGGAGCGTGAATCAGAAGAAGCAGAAGAAAGAGAAGGAGAAGGTGAAGTCTGGAGGGTGAAGCAGAAGAAGCAGAAGAAGGAGAAGTGGAAGGTGAAGACTGGAGGGTGAATCAGAAGAAATAGAAGAAGGAGAAGGAGAAGGTGAAGTCTGGAGGGTGAATCAGAAGAAGTAGAAGAAGGAGAAGGAGAAGGTGAAGTCTGGAGTGTGAATCAGAAGAAGTAGAAGAAGGAGAAGGAGAAGGTGAAGTCTGGAGGGTGAATCAGAAGAAGCAGAAGAAGGAGAAGCAGAAGGTGAAGTCTGGAGGGTGAATCAGAAGAAGCAGAATAAGTAGAATGAGAAGGTGAAGTCTGGAGGGTGAATCAGAAGAAGTAGAAGAAGGAGAAGGAGAAGGTGAAGTCTGGAGGGTGAATCAGAAGAAGTAGAAGAAGGAGAAGGAGAAGGTGAAGTCTGGAGGGTGAATCAGAAGAAGCAGAAGAAGGAGAAGGAGAAGGTGAAGTCTGGAGGGTGAATCAGAAGAAGCAGAAGAAGGAGAAGGAGAAGATGAAGTCTGGAGGGTGAATCAGAAGAAGTAGAAGAAGGAGAAGGAGAAGGTGAAGTCTGGAGGGTGAATCAGAAGAAGCAGAAGAAGGAGAAGGAGAAGGTGAAGTCTGGAGGGTGAATCAGAAGAAGCAGAAGAAGGAGAAGGAGAAGGTGAAGTCTGGAGGGTGAATCAGAAGAAGCAGAATAAGGAGAAGGAGAAGGTGAAGTCTGGAGGGTGAATCAGAAGAAACAGAAGAAGGAGAAGGAGAAGGTGAAGTCTGGAAGGTGAATCAGAAGAAGGAGAAGAAGCAGAAGGAGAAGGTGAAGTCTGGAGGGTGAAGCAGAAGAAGTAGAAGACGGAGAAGGAGAATGTGAAGTCAGGAGGGTGAATCAGAAGAAGTAGAAGAAGGAGAAGGAGAAGGTGAAGTCTGGAGGGTGAATCAGAAGAAGCAGAAAAAGGAGAAGGAGAAGGTGAAGTCTGGAGGGTGAATCAGAAGAAGCAGAAGAAGGAGAAGGAGAAGGTGAAGTCTGGAGGGTGAATCAGAAGAAGCAGAAGAAGGAGAAGGAGACGATGAAGTCTGGAGGGTAAATCAGCAGAAGTAGAAGAAGGAGAAGGAGAAGGTGAGGTCTGGAGGGTGAATCAGAAGAAGCAGAAGAAGGAGAAGGTGAAGTCTGGAAGGTGAATCAGAAGAAGCAGAAGAAGGAGAAGGAGAAGGTGAAGTCTGGAGGGTGAATCAGAAGAAGTAGAAGAAGGAGAAGGAGAAGGTGAAGTCTGGAGGGTGAATCAGAAGAAGTAGAAGAAGGAGAAGGAGAAGGTGAAGTCTGGAGGGTGAATCAGAAGAAGCAGAAGAAGGAGAAGGAGAAGGTGAAGTCTGGAGGGTGAATCAGAAGAAGTAGAAGAAGGAGAAGGAGAAGGTGAAGTCTGGAGGGTGAATCAGAAGAAGCAGAAGAAGGAGAAGGAGAAGGTGAAGTCTGGAGGGTGAATCAGAAGAAGCAGAAGAAGGAGAAGGAGAAGGTGAAGTCTGGAGGGTGAATCAGAAGAAGCAGAAGAAGGAGAAGGAGAAGATGAAGTCTGGAGTGTAAATCAGAAGAAGTAGAAGAAGGAGAAGGAGAAGGTGAGGTCTGGAGGGTGAATCAGAAGAAGCAGAAGAAGGAGAAGGTGAAGTCTGGAGGGTGAATCAGAAGAAGCAGAAGAAGGAGAAGGAGAAGGTGAAGTCTGGAGGGTGAATCAGAAGAAGTAGAAGAAGGAGAAGGAGAAGGTGAAGTCTGGAGGGTGAATCAGAAGAAGTACAAGAAGGAGAAGGAGAAGGTGAAGTCTGGAGGGTGAATCAGAAGAAGCAGAAGAAGGAGAAGGAGAAGGTGAAGTCTGGAGGGTGAATCAGAAGAAGCAGAAGAAGGAGAAGGAGAAGATGAAGTCTGGAGGGTGAATCAGAAGAAGTAGAAGAAGGAGAAGGAGAAGGTGAAGTCTGGAGGGTGAATCAGAAGAAGTAGAAGAAGGAGAAGGAGAAGGTGAAGTCTGGAGGGTGAATCAGAAGAAGCAGAAGAAGGAGAAGGAAAAGGTGAAGTCTGGAGGGTGAATCAGAAGAAGCAGAAGAAAGAGAAGGAGAAGGTGTAGTCTGGAGGGTGAATCAGAAGAAGTAGAAGAAGGAGAAGGAGAAGGTGAAGTCTGGAGGGTGAATCAGAAGAAGCAGAAGAAGGAGAAGGAAAAGGTGAAGTCTGGAGGTTGAATCAGAAGAAGCAGAAGAAGGAGAAGGAGAAGGTGAAGTCTGGAGGGTGAATCAGAAGAAGTAGAAGAAGGAGAAGGAGAAGGTGAAGTCTGGAGGGTGAATCAGAAGAAGGAGAAGAAGGAGAAGGAGAAGGTGAAGTCTGGAGGGTGAATCAGAAGAAGCAGAAGAAGGAGAAGGAGAAGGTGAAGTCAGGAGGGTGAATCAGAAGAAGCAGAAGAAGGAGAAGCAGAAGGTGTAGACTGGAGGGTGAATCAGAAGAAGTAGACGAAGGAGAAGGAGAAGGTGAAGTCTGGAGGGTGAATCAGAAGAAGCAGAAGAAGGAGAAGGAGAAGGTGAAGTCTGGAGGGTGAATCAGAAGAAGTAGAAGAAGGAGAAGGAGAAGGTGAAGTCTGGAGGGTGAATCAGAAGAAGCAGAAGAAGGAGAAGGAGAAGGTGAAGTCTGGAGGGTGAATCAGAAGAAGCAGAAGAAGGAGAAGGAGAAGGTGAAGTCTGGAGGGTGAATCAGAAGAAGCAGATGAAGTAGAAGGAGAAGATGAAGCTTGGAGGGTGAATCAGAAGAAGTAGAAGAAGGAGAAGGAGAAGGTGAAGTCTGGAGGGTGAATCAGAAGAAGTAGAAGAAGGAGAAGGAGAAGGTGAAGTCTGGAGGGTGAATCAGAAGAAGCAGAAGAAGGAGAAGGAGAAGGTGAAGTCTGGAGGGTGAATCAGAAGAAGCAGAAGAAGGAGAAGGAGAAGATGAAGTCTGGAGGGTGAATCAGAAGAAGTAGAAGAAGGAGAAGGAGAAGGTGAAGTCTGGAGGGTGAATCAGAAGAAGCAGAAGAAGGAGAAGGAGAAGGTGAAGTCTGGAGGGTGAATCAGAAGAAGCAGAAGAAGGAGAAGGAGAAGGTGAAGTCTGGAGGGTGAATCAGAAGAAGCAGAATAAGGAGAAGGAGAAGTTGAAGTCTGGAGGGTGAATCAGAAGAAGCAGAAGAAGGAGAAGGAGAAGGTGAAGTCTGGAGGGTGAATCAGAAGAAGTAGAAGAAGCAGAAGGAGAAGGTGAAGTCTGGAGGGTGAAGCAGAAGAAGTAGAAGAAGGAGAAGGAGAAGGTGAAGTCAGGAGGGTGAATCAGAAGATGTAGAAGAAGGAGAAGGAGAAGGCGAGGTCTGGAGGGTGAATCGGAAGAATCAGAAGAAGGAGAAGGAGAAGGTGAAGTCTGGAGGGTGAATCAGAAGAAGCAGAAGAAAGAGAAGGAGAAGGTGAAGTCTGGAGGGTGAAGCAGAAGAAGCAGAAGAAGGAGAAGTGGAAGGTGAAGACTGGAGGGTGAATCAGAAGAAATAGAAGAAGGAGAAGGAGAAGGTGAAGTCTGGAGGGTGAATCAGAAGAAGTAGAAGAAGGAGAAGGAGAAGGTGAAGTCTGGAGTGTGAATCAGAAGAAGTAGAAGAAGGAGAAGGAGAAGGTGAAGTCTGGAGGGTGAATCAGAAGAAGCAGAAGAAGGAGAAGCAGAAGGTGAAGTCTGGAGGGTGAATCAGAAGAAGCAGAATAAGTAGAATGAGAAGGTGAAGTCTGGAGGGTGAATCAGAAGAAGTAGAAGAAGGAGAAGGAGAAGGTGAAGTCTGGAGGGTGAATCAGAAGAAGTAGAAGAAGGAGAAGGAGAAGGTGAAGTCTGGAGGGTGAATCAGAAGAAGCAGAAGAAGGAGAAGGAGAAGGTGAAGTCTGGAGGGTGAATCAGAAGAAGCAGAAGAAGGAGAAGGAGAAGATGAAGTCTGGAGGGTGAATCAGAAGAAGTAGAAGAAGGAGAAGGAGAAGGTGAAGACTGGAGGGTGAATCAGAAGAAGCAGAAGAAGGAGAAGGAGAAGGTGAAGTCTGGAGGGTGAATCAGAAGAAGCAGAAGAAGGAGAAGGAGAAGGTGAAGTCTGGAGGGTGAATCAGAAGAAGCAGAATAAGGAGAAGGAGAAGGTGAAGTCTGGAGGGTGAATCAGAAGAAACAGAAGAAGGAGAAGGAGAAGGTGAAGTCTGGAAGGTGAATCAGAAGAAGGAGAAGAAGCAGAAGGAGAAGGTGAAGTCTGGAGGGTGAAGCAGAAGAAGTAGAAGACGGAGAAGGAGAATGTGAAGTCAGGAGGGTGAATCAGAAGAAGTAGAAGAAGGAGAAGGAGAAGGTGAAGTCTGGAGGGTGAATCAGAAGAAGCAGAAAAAGGAGAAGGAGAAGGTGAAGTCTGGAGGGTGAATCAGAAGAAGCAGAAGAAGGAGAAGGAGAAGGTGAAGTCTGGAGGGTGAATCAGAAGAAGCAGAAGAAGGAGAAGGAGACGATGAAGTCTGGAGGGTAAATCAGCAGAAGTAGAAGAAGGAGAAGGAGAAGGTGAGGTCTGGAGGGTGAATCAGAAGAAGCAGAAGAAGGAGAAGGTGAAGTCTGGAAGGTGAATCAGAAGAAGCAGAAGAAGGAGAAGGAGAAGGTGAAGTCTGGAGGGTGAATCAGAAGAAGTAGAAGAAGGAGAAGGAGAAGGTGAAGTCTGGAGGGTGAATCAGAAGAAGTAGAAGAAGGAGAAGGAGAAGGTGAAGTCTGGAGGGTGAATCAGAAGAAGGAGAAGAAGGAGAAGGAGAAGGTGAAGTCTGGAGGGTGAATCAGAAGAAGCAGAAGAAGGAGAAGGAGAAGGTGAAGTCAGGAGGGTGAATCAGAAGAAGTAGAAGAAGGAGAAGCAGAAGGTGTAGACTGGAGGGTGAATCAGAAGAAGTAGACGAAGGAGAAGGAGAAGGTGAAGTCTGGAGGGTGAATCAGAAGAAGCAGAAGAAGGAGAAGGAGAAGGTGAAGTCTGGAGGGTGAATCAGAAGAAGTAGAAGAAGCAGAAGGAGAAGGTGAAGTCTGGAGGGTGAAGCAGAAGAAGTAGAAGAAGGAGAAGGAGAAGGTGAAGTCTGGAGGGTGAATCAGAAGAAGTAGAAGAAGGAGAAGGAGAAGGTGAAGTCTGGAGGGTGAATCAGAAGAAGCAGAAGAAGGAGAAGGAGAAGGTGAAGTCTGGAGGGTGAATCAGAAGAAGCAGAAGAAGGAGAAGGAGAAGGTGAAGTCTGGAGGGTGAATCAGAAGAAGCAGAATAAGGAGAAGGAGAAGGTGAAGTCTGGAGGGTGAATCAGAAGAAGCAGAAGAAGGAGAAGGAGAAGGTGAAGTCTGGAGGGTGAATCAGAAGAAGTAGAAGAAGCAGAAGGAGAAGGTGAAGTCTGGAGGGTGAAGCAGAAGAAGTAGAAGAAGGAGAAGGTGAAGTCAGGAGGGTGAATCAGAAGATGTAGAAGAAGGAGAAGGAGAAGGCGAGGTCTGGAGGGTGAATCAGAAGAATCAGAAGAAGGAGAAGGAGAAGGTGAAGTCTGGAGGGTGAATCAGAAGAAGCAGAAGAAAGAGAAGGAGAAGGTGAAGTCTGGAGGGTGAAGCAGAAGAAGCAGAAGAAGGAGAAGTGGAAGGTGAAGACTGGAGGGTGAATCAGAAGAAATAGAAGAAGGAGAAGGAGAAGGTGAAGTCTGGAGGGTGAATCAGAAGAAGTAGAAGAAGGAGAAGGAGAAGGTGAAGTCTGGAGTGTGAATCAGAAGAAGTAGAAGAAGGAGAAGGAGAAGGTGAAGTCTGGAGGGTGAATCAGAAGAAGCAGAAGAAGGAGAAGCAGAAGGTGAAGTCTGGAGGGTGAATCAGAAGAAGCAGAATAAGTAGAATGAGAAGGTGAAGTCTGGAGGGTGAATCAGAAGAAGTAGAAGAAGGAGAAGGAGAAGGTGAAGTCTGGAGGGTGAATCAGAAGAAGTAGAAGAAGGAGAAGGAGAAGGTGAAGTCTGGAGGGTGAATCAGAAGAAGCAGAAGAAGGAGAAGGAGAAGGTGAAGTCTGGAGGGTGAATCAGAAGAAGCAGAAGAAGGAGAAGGAGAAGATGAAGTCTGGAGGGTGAATCAGAGGAAGTAGAAGAAGGAGAAGGAGAAGGTGAAGTCTGGAGGGTGAATCAGAAGAAGCAGAAGAAGGAGAAGGAGAAGGTGAAGTCTGGAGGGTGAATCAGAAGAAGCAGAAGAAGGAGAAGGAGAAGGTGAAGTCTGGAGGGTGAATCAGAAGAAGCAGAATAAGGAGAAGGAGAAGGTGAAGTCTGGAGGGTGAATCAGAAGAAACAGAAGAAGGAGAAGGAGAAGGTGAAGTCTGGAAGGTGAATCAGAAGAAGGAGAAGAAGCAGAAGGAGAAGGTGAAGTCTGGAGGGTGAAGCAGAAGAAGTAGAAGACGGAGAAGGAGAATGTGAAGTCAGGAGGGTGAATCAGAAGAAGTAGAAGAAGGAGAAGGAGAAGGTGAAGTCTGGAGGGTGAATCAGAAGAAGCAGAAGAAGGAGAAGGAGAAGGTGAAGTCTGGAGGGTGAATCAGAAGAAGCAGAAGAAGGAGAAGGAGAAGGTGAAGTCTGGAGGGTGAATCAGAAGAAGCAGAAGAAGGAGAAGGAGACGTTGAAGTCTGGAGGGTAAATCAGAAGAAGTAGAAGAAGGAGAAGGAGAAGGTGAGGTCTGGAGGGTGAATCAGAAGAAGCAGAAGAAGGAGAAGGTGAAGTCTGGAAGGTGAATCAGAAGAAGCAGAAGAAGGAGAAGGAGAAGGTGAAGTCTGGAGGGTGAATCAGAAGAAGTAGAAGAAGGAGAAGGAGAAGGTGAAGTCTGGAGGGTGAATCAGAAGAAGTACAAGAAGGAGAAGGAGAAGGTGAAGTCTGGAGGGTGAATCAGAAGAAGCAGAAGAAGGAGAAGGAGAAGGTGAAGTCTGGAGGGTGAATCAGAAGAAGCAGAAGAAGGAGAAGGAGAAGATGAAGTCTGGAGGGTAAATCAGAAGAAGTAGAAGAAGGAGAAGGAGAAGGTGAGGTCTGGAGGGTGAATCAGAAGAAGCAGAAGAAGGAGAAGGTGAAGTCTGGAGGGTGAATCAGAAGAAGCAGAAGAAGGAGAAGGAGAAGGTGAAGTCTGGAGGGTGAATCAGAAGAAGTAGAAGAAGGAGAAGGAGAAGGTGAAGTCTGGAGGGTGAATCAGAAGAAGTACAAGAAGGAGAAGGAGAAGGTGAAGTCTGGAGGGTGAATCAGAAGAAGCAGAAGAAGGAGAAGGAGAAGGTGAAGTCTGGAGGGTGAATCAGAAGAAGCAGAAGAAGGAGAAGGAGAAGATGAAGTCTGGAGGGTGAATCAGAAGAAGTAGAAGAAGGAGACGGAGAAGGTGAAGTCTGGAGGGTGAATCAGAAGAAGTAGAAGAAGGAGAAGGAGAAGGTGAAGTCTGGAGGGTGAATCAGAAGAAGCAGAAGAAGGAGAATGAAAAGGTGAAGTCTGGAGGGTGAATCAGAAGAAGCAGAAGAAGGAGAAGGAGAAGGTGTAGTCTGGAGGGTGAATCAGAAGAAGTAGAAGAAGGAGAAGGAGAAGGTGAAGTCTGGAGGGTGAATCAGAAGAAGTAGAAGAAGGAGAAGGAGAAGGTGAAGTCAGGGGGGTGAAGCAGAAGAAGTAGAAGAAGGAGAAGGAGAAGGTGAAGTCAGGAGGGTGAAGCAGAAGAAGCAGAAGAAGGAGAAGGAAAAGGTGAAGTCTGGAGGGCGCAGCAGAAGAAGCAGAAGAAGGAGAAGGAGAAGGTGAAGTCTGGAGGGTGAAGCAGAAGAAGCAGAAGAAGGAGAAGGAGAAGGTGAAGTCTGGAGGGTGAATCAGAAGAAGTAGAAGAAGGAGAAGGAGAAGGTGAAGTCAGGAGGGTGAAGCAGAAGAAGCAGAAGAAGGAGAAGGAGAAGTTGAAGTCTGGGGGGTGAAGCAGAAGAAGCAGAAGAAGGAGAAGGAGAAGGTGAAGTCTGGAGGGCGTAGCAGAAGAAGCAGAAGAAGGAGAAGGAGAAGGTGAAGTCTGGAGGGTGAAGCAGAAGAAGCAGAAGAAGGAGAAAGAGACGGTGAAGTCTGGTGGGTGAATCAGAAGAAGCAGAAGAAAGAGAAGGAGAAGGTGAAGTCTGGAGGGTGAAGCAGAAGAAGCAGAAGAAGGAGAAGGAGAAGGTGAAGACTGGAGGGTGAATCAGAAGAAGTAGAAGAAGGAGAAGGAGAAGGTGAAGTCTGGGGGGTGAATCAAAAGAAGCAGAAGAAGGAGAAGGAGAAGGTGAAGTCTGGAGGGTGAATCAGAAGAAGCAGAAGAAGGAGAAGGAAAAGGTGAAGTCTGGAGGGTGAATCAGAAGAAGCAGAAGAAAGAGAAGGAGAAGGTGTAGTCTGGAGGGTGAATCAGAAGAAGTAGAAGAAGGAGAAGGAGAAGGTGAAGTCTGGAGGGTGAATCAGAAGAAGCAGAAGAAGGAGAAGGAAAAGGTGAAGTCTGGAGGTTGAATCAGAAGAAGCAGAAGAAGGAGAAGGAGAAGGTGAAGTCTGGAGGGTGAATCAGAAGAAGTAGAAGAAGGAGAAGGAGAAGGTGAAGTCTGGAGGGTGAATCAGAAGAAGGAGAAGAAGGAGAAGGAGAAGGTGAAGTCTGGAGGGTGAATCAGAAGAAGCAGAAGAAGGAGAAGGAGAAGGTGAAGTCAGGAGGGTGAATCAGAAGAAGTAGAAGAAGGAGAAGCGGAAGGTGTAGACTGGAGGGTGAATCAGAAGAAGTAGACGAAGGAGAAGGAGAAGGTGAAGTCTGGAGGGTGAATCAGAAGAAGCAGAAGAAGGAGAAGGAGAAGGTGAAGTCTGGAGGGTGAATCAGAAGAAGTAGAAGAAGGAGAAGGAGAAGGTGAAGTCTGGAGGGTGAATCAGAAGAAGCAGAAGAAGGAGAAGGAGAAGGTGAAGTCTGGAGGGTGAATCAGAAGAAGCAGAAGAAGGAGAAGGAGAAGGTGAAGTCTGGAGGGTGAATCAGAAGAAGCAGATGAAGTAGAAGGAGAAGGTGAAGCCTGGAGGGTGAATCAGAAGAAGTAGAAGAAGGAGAAGGAGAAGGTGAAGTCTGGAGGGTGAATCAGAAGAAGTAGAAGAAGGAGAAGGAGAAGGTGAAGTCTGGAGGGTGAATCAGAAGAAGCAGAAGAAGGAGAAGGAGAAGGTGAAGTCTGGAGGGTGAATCAGAAGAAGCAGAAGAAGGAGAAGGAGAAGATGAAGTCTGGAGGGTGAATCAGAAGAAGTAGAAGAAGGAGAAGGAGAAGGTGAAGTCTGGAGGGTGAATGAGAAGAAGCAGAAGAAGGAGAAGGAGAAGGTGAAGTCTGGAGGGTGAATCAGAAGAAGCAGAAGAAGGAGAAGGAGAAGGTGAAGTCTGGAGGGTGAATCAGAAGAAGCAGAATAAGGAGAAGGAGAAGGTGAAGTCTGGAGGGTGAATCAGAAGAAGCAGAAGAAGGAGAAGGAGAAGGTGAAGTCTGGAGGGTGAATCAGAAGAAGTAGAAGAAGCAGAAGGAGAAGGTGAAGTCTGGAGGGTGAAGCAGAAGAAGTAGAAGAAGGAGAAGGAGAAGGTGAAGTCAGGAGGGTGAATCAGAAGATGTAGAAGAAGGAGAAGGAGAAGGCGAGGTCTGGAGGGTGAATCAGAAGAATCAGAAGAAGGAGAAGGAGAAGGTGAAGTCTGGAGGGTGAAGCAGAAGAAGCAGAAGAAGGAGAACTGGAAGGTGAAGACTGGAGGGTGAATCAGAAGAAATAGAAGAAGGAGAAGGAGAAGGTGAAGTCTGGAGTGTGAATCAGAAGAAGTAGAAGAAGGAGAAGGAGAAGGTGAAGTCTGGAGGGTGAATCAGAAGAAGCAGAAGAAGGAGAAGCAGAAGGTGAAGTCTGGAGTGTGAATCAGAAGAAGCAGAATAAGTAGAATGAGAAGGTGAAGTCTGGAGGGTGAATCAGAAGAAGTAGAAGAAGGAGAAGGAGAAGGTGAAGTCTGGAGGGTGAATCAGAAGAAGTAGAAGAAGGAGAAGGTGAAGGTGAAGTCTGGAGGGTGAATCAGAAGAAGCAGAAGAAGGAGAAGGAGAAGGTGAAGTCTGGAAGGTGAATCAGAAGAAGGAGAAGAAGGAGAAGGAGAAGATGAAGTCTGGAGGGTGAAGCAGAAGAAGTAGAAGACGGAGAAGGAGAATGTGAAGTCAGGAGGGTGAATCAGAAGAAGTAGAAGAAGGAGAAGGAGAAGGTGAAGTCTGGAGGGTGAATCAGAAGAAGCAGAAGAAGGAGAAGGAGAAGGTGAAGTCTGGAGGGTGAATCAGAAGAAGCAGAAGAAGGAGAAGGAGAAGGTGAAGTCTGGAGGGTGAATCAGAAGAAGCAGAAGAAGGAGAAGGAGACGATGAAGTCTGGAGGGTAAATCAGAAGAAGTAGAAGAAGGAGAAGGAGAAGGTGAGGTCTGGAGGGTGAATCAGAAGAAGCAGAAGAAGGAGAAGGTGAAGTCTGGAAGGTGAATCAGAAGAAGCAGAAGAAGGAGAAGGAGAAGGTGAAGTCTGGAGGGTGAATCAGAAGAAGTAGAAGAAGGAGAAGGAGAAGGTGAAGTCTGGAGGGTGAATCAGAAGAAGTACAAGAAGGAGAAGGAGAAGGTGAAGTCTGGAGGGTGAATCAGAAGAAGCAGAAGAAGGAGAAGGAGAAGGTGAAGTCTGGAGGGTGAATCAGAAGAAGCAGAAGAAGGAGAAGGAGAAGATGAAGTCTGGAGGGTAAATCAGAAGAAGTAGAAGAAGGAGAAGGAGAAGGTGAGGTCTGGAGGGTGAATCAGAAGAAGCAGAAGAAGGAGAAGGTGAAGTCTGGAGGGTGAATCAGAAGAAGCAGAAGAAGGAGAAGGAGAAGGTGAAGTCTGGAGGGTGAATCAGAAGAAGTAGAAGAAGGAGAAGGAGAAGGTGAAGTCTGGAGGGTGAATCAGAAGAAGTACAAGAAGGAGAAGGAGAAGGTGAAGTCTGGAGGGTGAATCAGAAGAAGCAGAAGAAGGAGAAGGAGAAGGTGAAGTCTGGAGGGTGAATCAGAAGAAGCAGAAGAAGGAGAAGGAGAAGATGAAGTCTGGAGGGTGAATCAGAAGAAGTAGAAGAAGGAGACGGAGAAGGTGAAGTCTGGAGGGTGAATCAGAAGAAGTAGAAGAAGGAGAAGGAGAAGGTGAAGTCTGGAGGGTGAATCAGAAGAAGCAGAAGAAGGAGAATGAAAAGGTGAAGTCTGGAGGGTGAATCAGAAGAAGCAGAAGAAGGAGAAGGAGAAGGTGTAGTCTGGAGGGTGAATCAGAAGAAGTAGAAGAAGGAGAAGCAGAAGGTGAAGTCTGGAGGGTGAATCAGAAGAAGTAGAAGAAGGAGAAGGAGAAGGTGAAGTCTGGAAGGTGAATCAGAAGAAGGAGAAGAAGCAGAAGGAGAAGGTGAAGTCTGGAGGGGGAATCAGAAGAAGTAGAAGAAGGAGAAGGAGAAGGTGAAGTCTGGAGGGTGAATCAGAAGAAACAGAAGAAGGAGAAGGAGAAGGTGAAGTCTGGAAGGTGAATCAGAAGAAGGAGAAGAAGCAGAAGGAGAAGGTGAAGTCTGGAGGGTGAAGCAGAAGAAGTAGAAGACGGAGAAGGAGAATGTGAAGTCAGGAGGGTGAATCAGAAGAAGTAGAAGAAGGAGAAGGAGAAGGTGAAGTCTGGAGGGTGAATCAGAAGAAGCAGAAGAAGGAGAAGGAGAAGGTGAAGTCTGGAGGGTGAATCAGAAGAAGCAGAAGAAGGAGAAGGAGAAGGTGAAGTCTGGAGGGTGAATCAGAAGAAGCAGAAGAAGGAGAAGGAGAAGGTGAAGTCTGGAGGGTGAATCAGAAGAAGCAGAAGAAGGAGAAGGAGAAGATGAAGTCTGGAGGGTGAATCAGAAGAAGTAGAAGAAGGAGACGGAGAAGGTGAAGTCTGGAGGGTGAATAAGCAGAAGAAGGAGAAGGTGAAGTCTGGAAGGTGAATCAGAAGAAGCAGAAGAAGGAGAAGGAGAAGGTGAAGTCTGGAGGGTGAATCAGAAGAAGTAGAAGAAGGAGAAGGAGAAGGTGAAGTCTGGAGGGTGAATCAGAAGAAGTACAAGAAGGAGAAGGAGAAGGTGAAGACTGGAGGGTGAATCAGAAGAAGCAGAAGAAGGAGAAGGAGAAGGTGAAGTCTGGAGGGTGAATCAGAAGAAGCAGAAGAAGGAGAAGGAGAAGATGAAGTCTGGAGGGTAAATCAGAAGAAGTAGAAGAAGGAGAAGGAGAAGGTGAGGTCTGGAGGGTGAATCAGAAGAAGCAGAAGAAGGAGAAGGTGAAGTCTGGAGGGTGAATCAGAAGAAGCAGAAGAAGGAGAAGGAGAAGGTGAAGTCTGGAGGGTGAATCAGAAGAAGTAGAAGAAGGAGAAGGAGAAGGTGAAGTCTGGAGGGTGAATCAGAAGAAGTACAAGAAGGAGAAGGAGAAGGTGAAGTCTGGAGGGTGAATCTGAAGAAGCAGAAGAAGGAGAAGGAGAAGGTGAAGTCTGGAGGGTGAATCAGAAGAAGCAGAAGAAGGAGAAGCAGAAGATGAAGTCTGGAGGGTGAATCAGAAGAAGTAGAAGAAGGAGACGGAGAAGGTGAAGTCTGGAGGGTGAATCAGAAGAAGTAGAAGAAGGAGAAGGAGAAGGTGAAGTCTGGAGGGTGAATCAGAAGAAGCAGAAGAAGGAGAATGAAAAGGTGAAGTCTGGAGGGTGAATCAGAAGAAGCAGAAGAAGGAGAAGGAGAAGGTGTAGTCTGGAGGGTGAATCAGAAGAAGTAGAAGAAGGAGAAGGAGAAGGTGAAGTCTGGAGGGTGAATCAGAAGAAGTAGAAGAAGGAGAAGGAGAAGGTGAAGTCAGGGGGGTGAAGCAGAAGAAGTAGAAGAAGGAGAAGGAGAAGGTGAAGTCAGGAGGGTGAAGCAGAAGAAGCAGAAGAAGGAGAAGGAAAAGGTGAAGTCTGGAGGGCGCAGCAGAAGAAGCAGAAGAAGGAGAAGGAGAAGGTGAAGTCTGGAGGGTGAAGCAGAAGAAGCAGAAGAAGGAGAAGGAGAAGGTGAAGTCTGGAGGGTGAATCAGAAGAAGTAGAAGAAGGAGAAGGAGAAGGTGAAGTCAGGAGGGTGAAGCAGAAGAAGCAGAAGAAGGAGAAGGAGAAGGTGAAGTCTGGGGGGTGAAGCAGAAGAAGCAGAAGAAGGAGAAGGAGAAGGTGAAGTCTGGAGGGCGTAGCAGAAGAAGCAGAAGAAGGAGAAGGAGAAGGTGAAGTCTGGAGGGTGAAGCAGAAGAAGCAGAAGAAGGAGAAAGAGACGGTGAAGTCTGGTGGGTGAATCAGAAGAAGCAGAAGAAAGAGAAGGAGAAGGTGAAGTCTAGAGGGTGAAGCAGAAGAAGCAGAAGAAGGAGAAGGAGAAGGTGAAGACTGGAGGGTGAATCAGAAGAAGTAGAAGAAGGAGAAGGAGAAGGTGAAGTCTGGGGGGTGAATCAAAAGAAGCAGAAGAAGGAGAAGGAGAAGGTGAAGTCTGGAGGGTGAATCAAAAGAAGCAGAAGAAGGAGAAGGAGAAGGTGAAGTCTGGAGGGTGAATCAGAAGAAGTAGCAGAAGGAGAAGGAGAAGGTGAAGTCTGGAGTGTGAATCAGAAGAAGTAGAAGAAGGAGAAGGAGAAGGTGAAGTCTGGAGGGTGAATCAGAAGAAGCAGAAGAAGGAGAAGCAGAAGGTGAAGTCTGGAGGGTGAATCAGAAGAAGCAGAATAAGTAGAATGAGAAGGTGAAGTCTGGAGGGTGAATCAGAAGAAGTAGAAGAAGGAGAAGGAGAAGGTGAAGTCTGGAGGGTGAATCAGAAGAAGTAGAAGAAGGAGAAGGAGAAGGTGAAGTCTGGAGGGTGAATCAGAAGAAGCAGAACAAGGAGAAGGAGAAGGTGAAGTCTGGAGGGTGAATCAGAAGAAGCAGAAGAAGGAGAAGGAGAAGATGAAGTCTGGAGGATGAATCAGAAGAAGTAGAAGAAGGAGAAGGAGAAGGTGAAGTCTGGAGGGTGAATCAGAAGAAGCAGAAGAAGGAGAAGGAGAAGGTGAAGACTGGAGGGTGAATCAGAAGAAGTAGAAGAAGGAGAAGGAGAAGGTGAAGTCTGGGGGGTGAATCAAAAGAAGCAGAAGAAGGAGAAGGAGAAGGTGAAGTCTGGAGGGTGAATCAAAAGAAGCAGAAGAAGGAGAAGGAGAAGGTGAAGTCTGGAGGGTGAATCAGAAGAAGTAGAAGAAGGAGAAGGAGAAGGTGAAGTCTGGAGTGTGAATCAGAAGAAGTAGAAGAAGGAGAAGGAGAAGGTGAAGTCTGGAGGGTGAATCAGAAGAAGCAGAAGAAGGAGAAGCAGAAGGTGAAGTCTGGAGGGTGAATCAGAAGAAGTAGAAGAAGGAGAAGGAGAAGGTGAAGTCTGGAGGGTGAATCAGAAGAAGCAGAAGAAGGAGAAGGAGAAGGTGAAGTCTGGAGGGTGAATCAGAAGAAGCAGAAGAAGGAGAAGGAGAAGATGAAGTCTGGAGGGTGAATCAGAAGAAGTAGAAGAAGGAGAAGGAGAAGGTGAAGTCTGGAGGGTGAATCAGAAGAAGCAGAAGAAGGAGAAGGAGAAGGTGAAGTCTGGAGGGTGAATCAGAAGAAGCAGAAGAAGGAGAAGGAGAAGGTGAAGTCTGGAGGGTGAATCAGAAGAAGCAGAATAAGGAGAAGGAGAAGGTGAAGTCTGGAGGGTGAATCAGAAGAAACAGAAGAAGGAGAAGGAGAAGGTGAAGTCTGGAAGGCGAATCAGAAGAAGGAGAAGAAGCAGAAGGAGAAGGTGAAGTCTGGAGGGTGAAGCAGAAGAAGTAGAAGACGGAGAAGGAGAATGTGAAGTCAGGAGGGTGAATCAGAAGAAGTAGAAGAAGGAGAAGGAGAAGGTGAAGTCTGGAGGGTGAATCAGAAGAAGCAGAAGAAGGAGAAGGAGAAGGTGAAGTCTGGAGGGTGAATCAGAAGAAGCAGAAGAAGGAGAAGGAGAAGGTGAAGTCTGGAGGGTGAATCAGAAGAAGCAGAAGAAGGAGAAGGAGACGATGAAGTCTGGAGGGTAAATCAGAAGAAGTAGAAGAAGGAGAAGGAGAAGGTGAGGTCTGGAGGGTGAATCAGAAGAAGCAGAAGAAGGAGAAGGTGAAGTCTGGAAGGTGAATCAGAAGAAGCAGAAGAAGGAGAAGGAGAAGGTGAAGTCTGGAGGGTGAATCAGAAGAAGTAGAAGAAGGAGAAGGAGAAGGTGAAGTCTGGAGGGTGAATCAGAAGAAGTACAAGAAGGAGAAGGAGAAGGTGAAGTCTGGAGGGTGAATCAGAAGAAGCAGAAGAAGGAGAAGGAGAAGGTGAAGTCTGGAGGGTGAATCAGAAGAAGCAGAAGAAGGAGAAGGAGAAGATGAAGTCTGGAGGGTAAATCAGAAGAAGTAGAAGAAGGAGAGGGAGAAGGTGAGGTCTGGAGGGTGAATCAGAAGAAGCAGAAGAAGGAGAAGGTGAAGTCTGGAGGGTGAATCAGAAGAAGCAGAAGAAGGAGAAGGAGAAGGTGAAGTCTGGAGGGTGAATCAGAAGAAGTAGAAGAAGGAGAAGGAGAAGGTGAAGTCTGGAGGGTGAATCAGAAGAAGTACAAGAAGGAGAAGGAGAAGGTGAAGTCTGGAGGGTGAATCAGAAGAAGCAGAAGAAGGAGAAGGAGAAGGTGAAGTCTGGAGGGTGAATCAGAAGAAGCAGAAGAAGGAGAAGGAGAAGATGAAGTCTGGAGGGTGAATCAGAAGAAGTAGAAGAAGGAGACGGAGAAGGTGAAGTCTGGAGGGTGAATCAGAAGAAGTAGAAGAAGGAGAAGGAGAAGGTGAAGTCTGGAGGGTGAATCAGAAGAAGCAGAAGAAGGAGAATGAAAAGGTGAAGTCTGGAGGGTGAATCAGAAGAAGCAGAAGAAGGAGAAGGAGAAGGTGTAGTCTGGAGGGTGAATCAGAAGAAGTAGAAGAAGGAGAAGGAGAAGGTGAAGTCTGGAGGGTGAATCAGAAGAAGCAGAAGAAGGAGAAGGAAAAGGTGAAGTCTGGAGGGTGAATCAGAAGAAGCAGAAGAAGGAGAAGGAGAAGGTGAAGTCTGGAGGGTGAATCAGAAGAAGTAGAAGAAGGAGAAGGAGAAGGTGAAGTCTGGAGGGTGAATCAGAAGAAGGAGAAGAAGGAGAAGGAGAAGGTGAAGTCTGGAGGGTGAATCAGAAGAAGCAGAAGAAGGAGAAGGAGAAGGTGAAGTCAGGAGGGTGAATCAGAAGAAGTAGAAGAAGGAGAAGGAGAAGGTGTAGACTGGAGGGTGAATCAGAAGAAGTAGACGAAGGAGAAGGAGAAGGTGAAGTCTGGAGGGTGAATCAGAAGAAGCAGAAGAAGGAGAAGGAGAAGGTGAAGTCTGGAGGGTGAATCAGAAGAAGTAGAAGAAGGAGAAGGAGAAGGTGAAGTCTGGTGGGTGAATCAGAAGAAGCAGAAGAAGGAGAAGGAGAAGGTGAAGTCTGGAGGGTGAATCAGAAGAAGCAGAAGAAGGAGAAGGAGAAGGTGATGTCTGGAGGGTGAATCAGAAGAAGCAGATGAAGTAGAAGGAGAAGGTGAAGCCTGGAGGGTGAATCAGAAGAAGTAGAAGAAGGAGAAGGAGAAGGTGAAGTCTGGAGGGTGAATCAGAAGAAGTAGAAGAAGGAGAAGGAGAAGGTGAAGTCTGGAGGGTGAATCAGAAGAAGCAGAAGAAGGAGAAGGAGAAGGTGAAGTCTGGAGGGTGAATCAGAAGAAGCAGAAGAAGGAGAAGGAGAAGATGAAGTCTGGAGGGTGAATCAGAAGAAGTAGAAGAAGGAGAAGGAGAAGGTGAAGTCTGGAGGGTGAATCAGAAGAAGCAGAAGAAGGAGAAGGAGAAGGTGAAGTCTGGAGGGTGAATCAGAAGAAGCAGAAGAAGGAGAAGGAGAAGGTGAAGTCTGGAGGGTGAATCAGAAGAAGCAGAATAAGGAGAAGGAGAAGGTGAAGTCTGGAGGGTGAATCAGAAGAAGCAGAAGAAGGAGAAGGAGAAGGTGAAGTCTGGAGGGTGAATCAGAAGAAGTAGAAGAAGCAGAAGGAGAAGGTGAAGTCTGGAGGGTGAAGCAGAAGAAGTAGAAGAAGGAGAAGGAGAAGGTGAAGTCAGGAGGGTGAATCAGAAGATGTAGAAGAAGGAGAAGGAGAAGGCGAGGTCTGGAGGGTGAATCAGAAGAATCAGAAGAAGGAGAAGGAGAAGGTGAAGTCTGGAGGGTGAATCAGAAGAAGCAGAAGAAAGAGAAGGAGAAGGTGAAGTCTGGAGGGTGAAGCAGAAGAAGCAGAAGAAGGAGAAGTAGAAGGTGAAGACTGGAGGGTGAATCAGAAGAAATAGAAGAAGGAGAAGGAGAAGGTGAAGTCTGGAGGGGGAATCAGAAGAAGTAGAAGAAGGAGAAGGAGAAGGTGAAGTCTGGAGTGTGAATCAGAAGAAGTAGAAGAAGGAGAAGGAGAAGGTGAAGTCTGGAGGGTGAATCAGAAGAAGCAGAAGAAGGAGAAGGAGAAGGTGAAGTCTGGAGGGTGAATCAGAAGAAGCAGAATATGTAGAATGAGAAGGTGAAGTCTGGAGGGTGAATCAGAAGAAGTAGAAGAAGGAGAAGGAGAAGGTGAAGTCTGGAGGGTGAATCAGAAGAAGCAGAAGAAGGAGAAGGAGAAGATGAAGTCTGGAGGGTGAATCAGAAGAAGTAGAAGAAGGAGAAGGAGAAGGTGAAGTCTGCAGGGTGAATCAGAAGAAGCAGAAGAAGGAGAAGGAGAAGGTGAAGTCTGGAGGGTGAATCAGAAGAAGCAGAAGAAGGAGAAGGAGAAGGTGAAGTCTGGAGGGTGAATCAGAAGAAGCAGAATAAGGAGAAGGAGAAGGTGAAGTCTGGAGGGTGAATCAGAAGAAGCAGAAGAAGGAGAAGGAGAAGGTGAAGTCTGGAGGGTGAATCAGAAGAAGTAGAAGAAGCAGAAGGAGAAGGTGAAGTCTGGAGGGTGAAGCAGAAGAAGTAGAAGACGGAGAAGGAGAAGGTGAAGTCAGGAGGGTGAATCAGAAGAAGTAGAAGAAGGAGAAGGAGAAGGTGAAGTCTGGAGGGTGAATCAGAAGAAGCAGAAGAAGGAGAAGGAGAAGGTGAAGTCTGGACGGTGAATCAGAAGAAGCAGAAGAAGCAGAAGGAGAAGGTGAAGTCTGGAGGGTGAATCAGAAGAAGCAGAATAAGGAGAAGGAGAAGGTGAAGTCTGGAGGGTGAATCAGAAGAAGCAGAAGAAGGAGAAGGAGAAGGTGAAGTCTGGAGGGTGAATCAGAAGAAGTAGAAGAAGCAGAAGGAGAAGGTGAAGTCTGGAGGGTGAAGCAGAAGAAGTAGAAGAAGGAGAAGGAGAAGGTGAAGTCAGGAGGGTGAATCAGAAGAAGTAGAAGAAGGACAAGGAGAAGGTAAAGTCTGGAGGGTGAATCAGAAGAATCAGAAGAAGGAGAAGGAGAAGGTGAAGTCTGGAGGGTGAATCAGAAGAAGCAGAAGAAAGAGAAGGAGAAGGTGAAGTCTGGAGGGTGAAGCAGAAGAAGCAGAAGAAGGAGAAGGAGAAGGTGAAGACTGGAGGGTGAATCAGAAGAAGTAGAAGAAGGAGAAGGAGAAGGTGAAGTCTGGAGGGTGAATCAGAAGAAGTAGAAGAAGGAGAAGGAGAAGGTGAAGTCTGGAGGGTGAATCAGAAGAAGTAGAAGAAGGAGAAGGAGAAGGTGAAGTCTGGAGGGTGAATCAGAAGAAGCAGAAGAAGGAGAAGGAGAAGGTGAAGTCTGGAGGGTGAATCAGAAGAAGCAGAAGAAGGAGAAGGAGAAGATGAAGTCTGGAGGGTGAATCAGAAGAAGTAGAAGAAGGAGAAGGAGAAGGTGAGGTATGGAGGGTGAATCAGAAGAAGCAGAAGAAGGAGAAGGAGAAGGTGAAGTCTGGAGGGTGAATCAGAAGAAGCAGAAGAAGGAGAAGGTGAAGTCTGGAGGGTGAATCAGAAGAAGCAGAAGAAGGAGAAGGAGAAGGTGAAGTCAGGAGGGTGAATCAGAAGAAGCAGAAGAAGGAGAAGGAGAAGGTGAAGTTAGGTGGGTGAATCAGAAGAAGCAGAAGAAGGAGAAGGAGAAGGTGAAGTCAGGGGGGTGAAGCAGAAGAAGTAGAAGAAGGAGAAGGAGAAGGTGAAGTCAGCAGTGTGAAGCAGAAGAAGCAGAAGAAGGAGAAGGAGAAGGTGAAGTCTGGAGGGCGCAGCAGAAGAAGCAGAAGAAGGAGAAGGAGAAGGTGAAGTCTGGAGGGTGAAGCAGAAGAAGCAGAAGAAGGAGAAGGAGAAGGTGAAGTCTGGAGGGTGAATCAGAAGATGAAGAAAAAGGAGAAGGAGAAGGTGAAGACAGGAGGGTGAAGCAGAAGAAGCAGAAGAAGGAGAAGGAGAAGGTGAAGTCTGGAGGGTGAAGCAGAAGAAGCAGAAGAAGGAGAAGAAGAAGGTGAGGTCTGGAGGGCGAAGCAGAAGAAGCAGAAGAAGGAGAAGGAGAAGGTGAAGTCTGGAGGGTGTAGCAGAAGAAGCAGAAGAAGGAGAAGGAGAAGGTGAAGTCTGGAGGGTGAATCAGAAGAAGTAGAAGAAGGCGAAGGAGAAGGTGAAGTCAGGAGGGTGAAGCAGAAGAAGCAGAAGAAGGAGAAGGAGAAGGTGAAGTCTGGAGGGTGAAGCAGAAGAAGCAGGAGAAGGAGAAGGAGAAGGTGAATTCTGGAGGGTGAAGCAGAAGAAGCAGAAGAAGGAGAAGGAGAAGGTGAAGTCAGGAGGGTGAATCAGAAGAAGTAGAAGAAGGAGAAGGAGAAGGTGAAGTCTGGAGGGTGAATCAGAAGAAGTAGAAGAAGGAGAAGGAGAAGGTGGAGTCTGGAGGGAGAATCAGAAGAAGTAGAAGAAGGAGAAGGAGAAGGTGAAGTCTGGAGGGTGAATCAGAAGAAGCAGAAGAAGGAGAAGGAGAAGGTGAAGTCTGGAGGGAGAAGCAGAAGAAGTAGAAGAGGGAGAAGGAGAAGGTGAAGTCTGGAGGGTGAATCAGAAGAAGTAGAAGAAGGAGAAAGAGAAGGTGAAGTCTGGAGGGTGAATCAGAAGAAGGAGAAGAAGGAGAAGGAGAAGGTGAAGTCTGGAGGGTGAATCAGAAGAAGCAGAAGAAGGAGAAGGAGAAGGTGAAGTCAGGAGGGTGAATCAGAAGAAGTAGAAGAAGGAGAAGGAGAAGGTGTAGACTGGAGGGTGAATCAGAAGAAGTAGACGAAGGAGAAGGAGAATGTGAAGTCTGGAGGGTGAATCAGAAGAAGCAGAAGAAGGAGAAGGAGAAGGTGAAGTCTGGAGGGTGAATCAGAAGAAGTAGAAGAAGGAGAAGGAGAAGGTGAAGTCTGGAGGGTGAATCAGAAGAAGCAGAAGAAGGAGAAGGAGAAGGTGAAGTCTGGAGGGTGAATCAGAAGAAGCAGAAGAAGGAGAAGGAGAAGGTGAAGTCTGGAGGGTGAATCAGAAGAAGCAGAAGAAGTAGAAGGAGAAGATGAAGCCTGGAGGGTGAATCAGAAGAAGTAGAAGAAGGAGAAGGAGAAGGTGAAGTCTGGAGGGTGAATCAGAAGAAGTAGAAGAAGGAGAAGGAGAAGGTGAAGTCTGGAGGGTGAATCAGAAGAAGCAGAAGAAGGAGAAGGAGACGGTGAAGTGTGGAGGGTGAATCAGAAGAAGCAGAAGAAGGAGAAGGAGAAGATGAAGTCTGGAGGGTGAATCAGAAGAAGTAGAAGAAGGAGAAGGAGAAGGTGAAGTCTGGAGGGTGAATCAGAAGAAGCAGAAGAAGGAGAAGGAGAAGGTGAAGTCTGGAGGGTGAATCAGAAGAAGCAGAAGAAGGAGAAGGAGAAGTTGAAGTCTGGAGGGTGAATCAGAAGAAGCAGAATAAGGAGAAGGAGAAGGTGAAGTCTGGAGGGTGAATCAGAAGAAGCAGAAGAAGGAGAAGGAGAAGGTGAAGTCTGGGGGGTGAATCAGAAGAAGTAGAAGAAGCAGAAGGAGAAGGTGAAGTCTGGAGGGTGAATCAGAAGAAGTAGAAGAAGGAGAAGGAGAAGGTGAAGTCAGGAGGGTGAATCAGAAAAAGCAGAAGAAGGAGAAGGAGAAGGTGAAGTCTGGAGGGTGAATCAGAAGAAGCAGAAGAAGGAGAAGGAGAAGATGAATTCTGGAGGGTGAATCAGAAGAAGTAGATGAAGGAGAAGGAGAAGGTGAAGTCTGGAGGGTGAATCAGGAGAAGCAGAATAAGGAGAAGGAGAAGGTGAAGTCTGGCGGGTGAATCAGAAGAAGCAGAAGAAGGAGAAGGAGAAGGTGAAATCTGGAGGGTGAATCAGAAGAAGCAGAAGAAGGAAAAAGAGAAGGTGAAGTCTGGAGGGTGAATCAGAAGAAGCAGAAGAAGGAGAAGGAGAAGGTGAAGTCTGGAGGGTGAATCAGAAGAAGCAGAAGAAGGAGAAGGAGAAGGTGAAATCTGGAGGGTGAATCAGAAGAAGCAAAAGAAGGAAAAGGAGAAGGTGAAGTCTGGAGGGTGAATCAGAAGAAGCAGGAGAAGTAGCAGGAGAAGGTGAAGTCTGGAGGGTGAGTCAGAAGAAGCAGAAGAAGGAGAAGGAGAAGGTGAAGTCTGGAGGGTGAATCAGAAGAAGTAGAAGAAGGAGAAGGAGAAGGTGTAGTTTGGAGGGTGAATCAGAAGAAGCAGAAGAAGGAGAAGGAGAAGGTGAAGTGTGGAGGGTGAATCAGAAGAAGCAGAAGAAGGAGAAGGAGAAGATGAAGTCTGGAGGGTGAATCAGAAGAAGTGGAAGAAGGAGAAGGAGAAGGTGAAGTCTGGAGGGTGAATCAGAAGAAGCAGAAGAAGGAGAAGGAGAAGGTGAAATCTGGAGGGTGAATCAGAAGAAGCAGAAGAAGGAAAAAGAGAAGGTGAAGTCTGCAGGGTGAATCAGAAGAAGCAGAAGAAGGAGAAGGAGAAGGTGAAGTCTGGAGGGTGAATCAGAAGAAGTAGAAGAAGGAGAAGGAGAAGGTGAATTCTGGAGGGTGAATCAGAAGAAGCAGAAGAAGGAGAAGGAGTAGGTGAAGTCAGGAGGGTGAATCAGGAGAAGCAGAAGAAGGAGAAGGAGAAGGTGAAGTCTGGAGGGTGAATCAGAAGACGCAGAAGAAGGAGAAGGAGAAGGTGAAGACTGGAGGGTGAATCAGAAGAAGTAGAAGAAGGAGAAGGAGAAGGTGAAGTCTGGAGGGTGAATCAGAAGAAGTAGAAGAAGGAGAAGGCGAAGTCTGGAGGGTGAATCAGAAGAAGCAGAAGAAGGAGACGGAGAAGGTGAAGTCTGGAGGGTGAATCAGAAGAAGCAAAAGAAGGAGAAGGAGAAGATGAAGTCTGGAGGGTGAATCAGAAGAAGTAGAAGAAGGAGAAGGAGAAGGTGAGGTCTGGAGGGTGAATCAGAAGAAGCAGAAGAAGGAGAAGGAGAAGGTGAAGTCTGAAGGGTGAATCAAAAGAAGCAGAAGAAGGAGAAGGAGAAGGTGAAGTCTGGAGGGTGAATCAGAAGAAGCAGAAGAAGGAGAAGGAGAAGGTGAAGTCTGGAGGGTGAATCAGAAGAAGCAGAAGAAGGAGAAGGAGAAGGTGAAGTCTGGTGGGTGAATCAGAAGAAGTAGAAGAAGGAGAAGGAGAAGGTGAAGTCTGGAGGGTGAATCAGAAGAAGTAGAAGAAGGAGAAGGAGAAGGTGAAGTCAGGAGGGTGAATCAGAAAAAGCAGAAGAAGGAGAAGGAGAAGGTGAAGTCTGGAGGGTGAATCAGAAGAAGCAGAAGAAGGAGAAGGAGAAGATGAATTCTGGAGGGTGAATCAGAAGAAGTAGATGAAGGAGAAGGAGAAGGTGAAGTCTGGAGGGTGAATCAGAAGAAGCAGAAGAAGGAGAAGGAGAACGTAAGTCAGGAGGGTGATTCAGAAGAAGCAGAAGAAGGAGAAGGAGAAGGTGAAGTCTGGAGGGTGAATCAGGAGAAGCAGAATAAGGAGAAGGAGAAGGTGAAGTCTGGCGGGTGAATCAGAAGAAGCAGAAGAAGGAGAAGGAGAAGGGGAAGTCTGGAGGGTGAATCAGAAGAAGTAGAAGAAGGAGAAGGAGAAGGTGAAGTCTGGAGGGTGAAGCAGAAGAGGTAGAAGAAGGAGAAGGAGAAGGTGAAGTCAGGAGGGTGAATCAGAAGAAGTAGAAGAAGGAGAAGGAGAAGGTGAAGTCAGGAGGGTGAATCAGAAGAAGCAGAAGAAGGAGAAGGAGAAGGTGAAGTCTGGAGGGTGAATCAAAAGAATCAGAAGAAGGAGAAGGAGAAGGTGAAGTCTGGAGGGTGAATCAGAAGAAGCAGAAGAAAGAGAAGGAGAAGGTGAAGTCTGGAGGGTGAAGCAGAAGGAGCAGAAGAAGGAGAAGGAGAAGGTGAAGTCAGGAGGGTGGATCATAAGAAGTAGAAGAAGGAGAAGGAGAAGGTGAAGTCTGGAGGGTGAATCAGAAGAAGTAGAAGAAGGAGAAGGAGAAGGTGAAGTCTGGAGGGTGAATCAGGAGAAGTAGAAGAAGGAGAAGGAGAAGGTGAAGTCTGGAGGGTGAATCAGAAGAAGCAGAAGAAGGAGAAGGAGAAGGTGATGTCTGGAGGGAGAAGCAGAAGAAGTAGAAGAAGGAGAAGGAGAAGGTGAAGTCTGGAGGGTGAATCAGAAGAAGTAGAAGAAGGAGAAGGAGAAGGTGAAGTCTGGAGGGTGAATCAGAAGAAGCAGAAGAAGGAGAAGGAGAAGGTGAAGTCTGGAGGATGAATCAGAAGAAGTAGAAGAAGGAGAAGGAGAAGGTGAAGTCTGGAGGGTGAGTCAGAAGAAGTAGACGAAGGAGAAGGAGAAGGTGAAGTCTGGAGGGTGAATCAGAAGAAGCAGAAGAAGGAGAAGGAGAAGGTGAAGTCTGGAGGGTGAATCAGAAGAAGTAGAAGAAGGAGAAGGAGAAGGTGAAGTCTGGAGAGTGAATCAGAAGAAGCAGAAGAAGGAGAAGGAGAAGGTGAAGTCTGGAGGGTGAATCAGAAGAAGCAGAAGAAGGAGAAGGAGAAGGTGAAATCTGGAGGGTGAATCAGAAGAAGCAAAAGAAGGAAAAGGAGAAGGTGAAGTCTGGAGGGTGAATCAGAAGAAGCAGGAGAAGTAGCAGGAGAAGGTGAAGTCTGGAGGGTGAGTCAGAAGAAGCAGAAGAAGGAGAAGGAGAAGGTGAAGTCTGGAGGGTGAATAAGAAGAAGTAGAAGAAGGAGAAGGAGAAGGTGTAGTTTGGAGGGTGAATCAGAAGAAGCAGAAGAAGGAGAAGGAGAAGGTGAAGTGTGGAGGGTGAATCAGAAGAAGCAGAAGAAGGAGAAGGAGAAGATGAAGTCTGGAGGGTGAATCAGAAGAAGCAGAAGAAGGAGAAGGAGAAGGTGAAATCTGGAGGGTGAATCAGAAGAAGCAGAAGAAGGAAAAAGAGAAGGTGAAGTCTGGAGGGTGAATCAGAAGAAGCAGAAGAAGTAGAAGGAGAAGGTGAAGTCTGGAGGGTGAATCAGAAGAAGTAGAAGAAGGAGAAGGAGAAGGTGAATTCTGGAGGGTGAATCAGAAGAAGCAGAAGAAGGAGAAGGAGAAGGTGAAGTCAGGAGGGTGAATCAGGAGAAGCAGAAGAAGGAGAAGGAGAAGGTGAAGTCTGGAGGGTGAATCAGAAGACGCAGAAGAAGGAGAAGGAGAAGGTGAAGACTGGAGGGTGAATCAGAAGAAGTAGAAGAAGGAGAAGGAGAAGGTGAAGTCTGGAGTGTGAATCAGAAGAAGTAGAAGAAGGAGAAGGAGAAGGCGAAGTCTGGAGGGTGAATCAGCAGAAGCAGAAGAAGGAGACGGAGAAGGTGAAGTCTGGAGGGTGAATCAGAAGAAGCAAAAGAAGGAGAAGGAGAAGATGAAGTCTGGAGGGTGAATCAGAAGAAGTTGAAGAAGGAGAAGGAGAAGGTGAGGTCTGGAGGGTGAATCAGAAGAAGCAGAAGAAGGAGAAGAAGAAGGTGAAGTCTGAAGGGTGAATCAGAAGAAGCAGAAGAAGGAGAAGGAGAAGGTGAAGACTGGAGGGTGAATCAGAAGAAGTAGAAGAAGGAGAAGGAGAAGGTGAAGTCTGGAGGGTGAATCTGAAGAAGTAGAAGAAGGAAAAGGTGAAGGTGAAGTCTGGAGAGTGAATCAGAAGAAGCAGAAGAAGGAGAAGGAGAAGATGAAGTCTGGAGGGTGAATCAGAAGAAGTAGAAGAAGGAGAAGGAGAAGGTGAGGTCTGGAGGGTGAATCAGAAGACGCAGAAGATGGAGAAGAGAAGGTGAAGTCTGGAGGCAGAAGCAGAAGAAGTAGAAGAAGGAGAAGGAGAAGGTGAAGTCTGGAGGGTGAATCAGAAGAAGTAGAAGAAGGAGAAGGAGAAGGTGAAGTCTGGAGGGTGAATCAGAAGAAGCAGAAGAAGGAGAAGGAGAAGGTGAAGTCTGGAGGGTGAATCAGAAGAAGTAGACGAAGGAGAAGGAGAAGGTGAAGTCTGGAGGGTGAATCAGAAGAAGCAGAAGAAGGAGAAGGAGAAGGTGAAGTCTGGAGGGTGAATCAGAAGAAGTAGAAGAAGGAAAAGGAGAAGGTGAAGTCTGGAGGGTGAATCAGAAGAAGCAGAAGAAGGAGAAGGAGAAGGTGAAGTCTGGAGGGTGAATCAGAAGAAGCAGAAGAAGGAGAAGGAGAAGGTGAAATCTGGAGGGTGAATCAGAAGAAGCAAAAGAAGGAAAAGGAGAAGGTGAAGTCTGGAGGGTGAATCAGAAGAAGCAGGAGAAGTAGCAGGAGAAGGTGAAGTCTGGAGGGTGAGTCAGAAGAAGCAGAAGAAGGAGAAGGAGAAGGTGAAGTCTGGAGGGTGAATTAGAAGAAGTAGAAGAAGGAGAAGGAGAAGGTGTAGTTTGGAGGGTGAATCAGAAGAAGCAGAAGAAGGAGAAGGAGAAGGTGAAGTGTGGAGGGTGAATCAGAAGAAGCAGAAGAAGGAGAAGGAGAAGATGAAGTCTGGAGGGTGAATCAGAAGAAGTAGAAGAAGGAGAAGGAGAAGGTGAAGTCTGGAGGGTGAATCAGAAGAAGCAGAAGAAGGAGAAGGAGAAGGTGAAATCTGGAGGGTGATTCAGAAGAAGCAGAAGAAGGAAAAAGAGAAGGTGAAGTCTGGAGGGTGAATCAGAAGAAGCAGAAGAAGTAGAAGGAGAAGGTGAAGTCTGGAGGGTGAATCAGAAGAAGTAGAAGAAGGAGAAGGAGAAGGTGAATTCTGGAGGGTGAATCAGAAGAAGCAGAAGAAGGAGAAGGAGAAGGTGAAGTCAGGAGGGTGAATCAGGAGAAGCAGAAGAAGGAGAAGGAGAAGGTGAAGTCTGGAGGGTGAATCAGAAGACGCAGAAGAAGGAGAAGGAGAAGGTGAAGACTGGAGGGTGAATCAGAAGAAGTAGAAGAAGGAGAAGGAGAAGGTGAAGTCTGGAGGGTGAATCAGAAGAAGTAGAAGAAGGAGAAGGAGAAGGCGAAGTCTGGAGGGTGAATCAGAAGAAGCAGAAGAAGGAGACGGAGAAGGTGAAGTCTGGAGGGTGAATCAGAAGAAGCAAAAGAAGGAGAAGGAGAAGATGAAGTCTGGAGGGTGAATCAGAAGAAGTTGAAGAAGGAGAAGGAGAAGGTGAGGTCTGGAGGGTGAATCAGAAGAAGCAGAAGAAGGAGAAGAAGAAGGTGAAGTCTGAAGGGTGAATCAGAAGAAGCAGAAGAAGGAGAAGGAGAAGGTGAAGACTGGAGGGTGAATCAGAAGAAGTAGAAGAAGGAGAAGGAGAAGGTGAAGTCTGGAGGGTGAATCAGAAGAAGTAGAAGAAGGAAAAGGAGAAGGTGAAGTCTGGAGAGTGAATCAGAAGAAGCAGAAGAAGGAGAAGGAGAAGATGAAGTCTGGAGGGTGAATCAGAAGAAGTAGAAGAAGGAGAAGGAGAAGGTGAGGTCTGGAGGGTGAATCAGAAGAAGCAGAAGATGGAGAAGAGAAGGTGAAGTCTGGAGGGTGAATCAGAAGAAGTAGAAGAAGGAGAAGGAGAAGGTGAGGTCTGGAGGGTGAATCAGAAGAAGCAGAAGAAGGAGAAGGAGAAGGTGAAGTCTGGAGGGTGAATCAGAAGAAGCAGAAGAAGGAGAAGGAGAAGGTGAAGTCTGGAGGGTGAATCAGAAGAAGTAGAAGAAGGAGAAGGAGAAGGTGTAGTCTGGAGGGTGAATCAGAAGAAGCAGAAGAAGGAGAAGGAGAAGGTGAAGTGTGGAGGGTGAATCAGAAGAAGCAGAAGAAGGAGAAGGAGAAGATGAAGTCTGGAGGGTGAATCAGAAGAAGTAGAAGAAGGAGAAGGAGAAGGTGAAGTCTGGAGGGTGAATCAGAAGAAGCAGGAGAAGGAGAAGGAGAAGGTGAAATCTGGAGGGTGAATCAGAAGAAGCAGAAGAAGGAAAAAGAGAAGGTGAAGTCTGGAGGGTGAATCAGAAGAAGCAGAAGAAGTAGAAGGAGAAGGTGAAGTCTGGAGGGTGAATCAGAAGAAGTAGAAGAAGGAGAAGGAGAAGGTGAATTCTGGAGGGTGAATCAGAAGAAGCAGAAGAAGGAGAAGGAGAAGGTGAAGTCAGGAGGGTGAATCAGGAGAAGCAGAAGAAGGAGAAGGAGAAGGTGAAGTCTGGAGGGTGAATCAGAAGACGCAGAAGAAGGAGAAGGAGAAGGTGAAGACTGGAGTGTGAATCAGAAGAAGTAGAAGAAGGAGAAGGAGAAGGTGAAGTCTGGAGGGTGAATCAGAAGAAGTAGAAGAAGGAGAAGGAGAAGGCGAAGTCTGGAGGGTGAATCAGAAGAAGCAGAAGAAGGAGACGGAGAAGGTGAAGTCTGGAGGGTGAATCAGAAGAAGCAAAAGAAGGAGAAGGAGAAGATGAAGTCTGGAGGGTGAATCAGAAGAAGTTGAAGAAGGAGAAGGAGAAGGTGAGGTCTGGAGGGCGAATCAGAAGAAGCAGAAGAAGGAGAAGAAGAAGGTGAAGTGTGAAGGGTGAATCAGAAGAAGCAGAAGAAGGAGAAGGAGAAGGTGAAGACTGGAGGGTGAATCAGAAGAAGTAGAAGAAGGAGAAGGAGAAGGTGAAGTCTGGAGGGTGAATCAGAAGAAGTAGAAGAAGGAAAAGGAGAAGGTGAAGTCTGGAGAGTGAATCAGAAGAAGCAGAAGAAGGAGAAGGAGAAGATGAAGTCTGGAGGGTGAATCAGAAGAAGTAGAAGAAGTAGAAGGAGAAGGTGAGGTCTGGAGGGTGAATCAGAAGAAGCAGAAAATGGAGAAGGAGAAGGTGAAGTCTGGAGGGTGAATCAGAAGAAGTAGAAGAAGGAGAAGGAGAAGGTGAGGTCTGGAGGGTGAATCAGAAGAAGCAGAAGAAGGAGAAGGAGATGGTGAAGTCTGGAGGGTGAATCAGAAGAAGCAGAAGAAGGAGAAGGAGAAGGTGAAGTCTGGAGGCTGAATCAGAAGAAGCAGAAGAAGGAGAAGGAGAAGGTGAAGTCAGGAGGGTGAATCAGAAGAAGCAGAAGAAGGAGAAGGAGAAGGTGAAGTCAGGAGGGTGAAGCAGAAGAAGCAGAAGAAGGAGAAGGAGAAGGTGAAGTCTGGAGGGTGAATCAGAAGAAGTAGAAGAAGGAGAAGGAGAAGGTGAAGTCAGGAGGGAGAAGCAGAAGAAGCAGAAGAAGGAGAAGGAGAAGGTGAAGTCTGGAGGGTGAATCAGGAGAAGTAGAAGAAGGAGAAGGAGAAGGTGAAGTCTGGAGGGTGAATCAGAAGAAGCAGAAGAAGGAGAAGGAGAAGGTGAAGTCTGGAGGGAGAAGCAGAAGAAGTAGAAGAAGGAGAAGGAGAAGGTGAAGTCTGGAGGGTGAATCAGAAGAAGTAGAAGAAGGAGAAGGAGAAGGTGAAGTCTGGAGGGTGAATCAGAAGAAGCAGAAGAAGGAGAAGGAGAAGGTGAAGTCTGGAGGATGAATCAGAAGAAGTAGAAGAAGGAGAAGGAGAAGGTGAAGTCTGGAGGGTGAGTCAGTAGAAGTAGACGAAGGAGAAGGAGAAGGTGAAGTCTGGAGGGTGAATCAGAAGAAGCAGAAGAAGGAGAAGGAGAAGGTGAAGTCTGGAGGGTGAATCAGAAGAAGTAGAAGAAGGAGAAGGAGAAGGTGAAGTCTGGAGAGTGAATCAGAAGAAGCAGAAGAAGGAGAAGGAGAAGGTGAAGTCTGGAGGGTGAATCAGAAGAAGCAGAAGAAGGAGAAGGAGAAGGTGAAATCTGGAGGGTGAATCAGAAGAAGCAAAAGAAGGAAAAGGAGAAGGTGAAGTCTGGAGGGTGAATCAGAAGAAGCAGGAGAAGTAGCAGGAGAAGGTGAAGTCTGGAGGGTGAGTCAGAAGAAGCAGAAGAAGGAGAAGGAGAAGGTGAAGTCTGGAGGGTGAATCAGAAGAAGTAGAAGAAGGAGAAGGAGAAGGTGTAGTTTGGAGGGTGAATCAGAAGAAGCAGAAGAAGGAGAAGGAGAAGCTGAAGTGTGGAGGGTGAATCAGAAGAAGCAGAAGAAGGAGAAGGAGAAGATGAAGTCTGGAGGGTGAATCAGAAGAAGCAGAAGAAGGAGAAGGAGAAGGTGAAATCTGGAGGGTGAATCAGAAGAAGCAGAAGAAGGAAAAAGAGAAGGTGAAGTCTGGAGGGTGAATCAGAAGAAGCAGAAGAAGTAGAAGGAGAAGGTGAAGTCTGGAGGGTGAATCAGAAGAAGTAGAAGAAGGAGAAGGAGAAGGTGAATTCTGGAGGGTGAATCAGAAGAAGCAGAAGAAGGAGAAGGAGAAGGTGAAGTCTGGAGGGTGAATCAGAAGACGCAGAAGAAGGAGAAGGAGAAGGTGAAGACTGGAGGGTGAATCAGAAGAAGTAGAAGAAGGAGAAGGAGAAGGTGAAGTCTGGAGTGTGAATCAGAAGAAGTAGAAGAAGGAGAAGGAGAAGGCGAAGTCTGGAGGGTGAATCAGAAGAAGCAGAAGAAGGAGACGGAGAAGGTGAAGTCTGGAGGGTGAATCAGAAGAAGCAAAAGAAGGAGAAGGAGAAGATGAAGTCTGGAGGGTGAATCAGAAGAAGTTGAAGAAGGAGAAGGAGAAGGTGAGGTCTGGAGGGTGAATCAGAAGAAGCAGAAGAAGGAGAAGAAGAAGGTGAAGTCTGAAGGGTGAATCAGAAGAAGCAGAAGAAGGAGAAGGAGAAGGTGAAGACTGGAGGGTGAATCAGAAGAAGTAGAAGAAGGAGAAGGAGAAGGTGAAGTCTGGAGGGTGAATCAGAAGAAGTAGAAGAAGGAAAAGGAGAAGGTGAAGTCTGGAGAGTGAATCAGAAGAAGCAGAAGAAGGAGAAGGAGAAGATGAAGTCTGGAGGGTGAATCAGAAGAAGTAGAAGAAGGAGAAGGAGAAGGTGAGGTCTGGAGGGTGAATCAGAAGAAGCAGAAGATGGAGAAGAGAAGGTGAAGTCTGGAGGCAGAAGCAGAAGAAGTAGAAGAAGGAGAAGGAGAAGGTGAAGTCTGGAGGGTGAATCAGAAGAAGTAGAAGAAGGAGAAGGAGAAGGTGAAGTCTGGAGGGTGAATCAGAAGAAGCAGAAGAAGGAGAAGGAGAAGGTGAAATCTGGAGGGTGAATCAGAAGAAGTAGACGAAGGAGAAGGAGAAGGTGAAGTCTGGAGGGTGAATCAGAAGAAGCAGAATAAGGAGAAGGAGAAGGTGACGTCTGGAGGGTGAATCAGAAGAAGTAGAAGAAGGAGAAGGAGAAGGTGAAGTCTGGAGGGTGAATCAGAAGAAGCAGAAGAAGGAGAAGGAGAAGGTGAAGTCTGGAGGGTGAATCAGAAGAAGCAGAAGAAGGAGAAGGAGAATGTGAAATCTGGAGGGTGAATCAGAAGAAGCAAAAGAAGGAAAAGGAGAAGGTGAAGTCTGGAGGGTGAATCAGAAGAAGCAGGAGAAGTAGCAGGAGAAGGTGAAGTCTGGAGGGTGAGTCAGAAGAAGCAGAAGAAGGAGAAGGAGAAGGTGAAGTCTGGAGGGTGAATCAGAAGAAGTAGAAGAAGGAGAAGGAGAAGGTGTAGTTTGGAGGGTGAATCAGAAGAAGCAGAAGAAGGAGAAGGAGAAGGTGAAGTCTGGAGGGTGAATCAGAAGAAGCAGAAGAAGGAGAAGGAGAAGGTGAAATCTGGAGCGTGAATCAGAAGAAGCAGAAGAAGGAAAAAGAGAAGGTGAAGTCTGGAGGGTAAATCAGAAGAAGCAGAAGAAGTAGAAGGAAAAGGTGAAGTCTGGAGGGTGAATCAGAAGAAGTAGAAGAAGGAGAAGGAGAAGGTGAATTCTGGAGGGTGAATCAGAAGAAGCAGAAGAAGGAGAAGGAGAAGGTGAAGTCAGGAGGGTGAATCAGGAGAAGCAGAAGAAGGAGAAGGAGAAGGTGAAGTCTGGAGGGTGAATCAGAAGACGCAGAAGAAGGAGAAGGAGAAGGTGAAGACTGGAGGGTGAATCAGAAGAAGTAGAAGAAGGAGAAGGAGAAGGTGAAGTCTGTAGGGTGAATCAGAAGAAGTAGAAGAAGGAGAAGGAGAAGGCGAAGTCTGGAGGGTGAATCAGAAGAAGCAGAAGAAGGAGACGGAGAAGGTGAAGTCTGGAGGGTGAATCAGAAGAAGCAAAAGAAGGAGAAGGAGAAGATGAAGTCTGGAGGGTGAATCAGAAGAAGTTGAAGAAGGAGAAGGAGAAGGTGAGGTCTGGAGGATGAATCAGAAGAAGCAGAAGAAGGAGAAGAAGAAGGTGAAGTCTGAAGGGTGAATCAGAAGAAGCAGAAGAAGGAGAAGGAGAAGGTGAAGACTGGAGGGTGAATCAGAAGAAGTAGAAGAAGGAGAAGGAGAAGGTGAAGTCTGGAGGGTGAATCAGAAGAAGTAGAAGAAGGAAAAGGAGAAGGTGAAGTCTGGAGAGTGAATCAGAAGAAGCAGAAGAAGGAGAAGGAGAAGATGAAGTCTGGAGGGTGAATCAGAAGAAGTAGAAGAAGGAGAAGGAGAAGGTGAGGTCTGGAGGGTGAATCAGAAGAAGCAGAAGATGGAGAAGAGAGGGTGAAGTCTGGAGGGTGAATCAGAAGAAGTAGAAGAAGGAGAAGGAGAAGATGAGGTCTGGAGGGTGAATCAGAAGAAGCAGAAGAAGGAGAAGGAGAAGGTGAAGTCTGGAGGGTGAATCAGAAGAAGCAGAAGAAGGAGAAGGAGAAGGTGAAGTCTGGAGGCTGAATCAGAAGAAGCAGAAGAAGGAGAAGGTGAAGTCAGGAGGGTGAATCAGAAGAAGCAGAAGAAGGAGAAGGAAAAGGTGAAGTCAGGAGGGTGAAGCAGAAGAAGCAGAAGAAGGAGAAGGAGAAGGTGAAGTCTGGAGGGTGAATCAGAAGAAGTAGAAGAAGGAGAAGGAGAAGGTGAAATCTGGAGGGTGAATCAGAAGAAGCAAAAGAAGGAAAAGGAGAAGGTGAAGTCTGGAGGGTGAATCAGAAGAAGCAGGAGAAGTAGCAGGAGAAGGTGAAGTCTGGAGGGTGAGTCAGAAGAAGCAGAAGAAGGAGAAGGAGAAGGTGAAGTCTGGAGGGTGAATCAGAAGAAGTAGAAGAAGGAGAAGGAGAAGCTGTAGTCTGGAGGGTGAATCAGAAGAAGCAGAAGAAGGAGAAGGAGAAGGTGAAGTGTGGAGGGTGAATCAGAAGAAGCAGAAGAAGGAGAAGGAGAAGATGAAGTCTGGAGGGTGAATCAGAAGAAGTAGAAGAAGGAGAAGGAGAAGGTGAAGTCTGGAGGGTGAAACAGAAGAAGCAGAAGAAGGAGAAGGAGAAGGTGAAATCTGGAGGGTGAATCAGAAGAAGCAGAAGAAGGAAAAAGAGAAGGTGAAGTCTGGAGGGTGAATCAGAAGAAGCAGAAGAAGTAGAAGGAGAAGGTGAAGTCTGGAGGGTGAATCAGAAGAAGTAGAAGAAGGAGAAGGAGAAGGTGAATTCTGGAGGGTGAATCAGAAGAAGCAGAAGAAGGAGAAGGAGAAGGTGAAGTCAGGAGGGTGAATCAGGAGAAGCAGAAGAAGGAGAAGGAGAAGGTGAAGTCTGGAGGGTGAATCAGAAGACGCAGAAGAAGGAGAAGGAGAAGGTGAAGACTGGAGGGTGAATCAGAAGAAGTAGAAGAAGGAGAAGGAGAAGGTGAAGTCTGGAGGGTGAATCAGAAGAAGTAGAAGAAGGAGAAGGAGAAGGCGAAGTCTGGAGGGTGAATCAGAAGAAGCAGAAGAAGGAGACGGAGAAGGTGAAGTCTGGAGGGTGAATCAGAAGAAGCAAAAGAAGGAGAAGGAGAAGATGAAGTCTGGAGGGTGAATCAGAAGAAGTTGAAGAAGGAGAAGGAGAAGGTGAGGTCTGGAGGGCGAATCAGAAGAAGCAGAAGAAGGAGAAGAAGAAGGTGAAGTGTGAAGGGTGAATCAGAAGAAGCAGAAGAAGGAGAAGGAGAAGGTGAAGACTGGAGGGTGAATCAGAAGAAGTAGAAGAAGGAGAAGGAGAAGGTGAAGTCTGGAGGGTGAATCAGAAGAAGTAGAAGAAGGAAAAGGAGAAGGTGAAGTCTGGAGAGTGAATCAGAAGAAGCAGAAGAAGGAGAAGGAGAAGATGAAGTCTGGAGGGTGAATCAGAAGAAGTAGAAGAAGTAGAAGGAGAAGGTGAGGTCTGGAGGGTGAATCAGAAGAAGCAGAAGATGGAGAAGGAGAAGGTGAAGTCTGGAGGGTGAATCAGAAGAAGTAGAAGAAGGAGAAGGAGAAGGTGAGGTCTGGAGGGTGAATCAGAAGAAGCAGAAGAAGGAGAAGGAGAAGGTGAAGTCTGGAGGGTGAATCAGAAGAAGCAGAAGAAGGAGAAGGAGAAGGTGAAGTCTGGAGGCTGAATCAGAAGAAGCAGAAGAAGGAGAAGGAGAAGGTGAAGTCTGGAGGGTGAATCAGAAGAAGCAGAAGAAGGAGAAGGAGAAGATGAAGTCTGGAGGGTGAATCAGAAGAAGTAGAAGAAGGAGAAGAAGAAGGTGAGGTCTGGAGGGTGAATCAGAAGAAGCAGAAGATGGAGAAGAGAAGGTGAAGTCTGGAGGCAGAAGCAGAAGAAGTAGAAGAAGGAGAAGGAGAAGGTGAAGTCTGGAGGGTGAATCAGAAGAAGTAGAAGAAGGAGAAGGAGAAGGTGAAGTCTGGAGGGTGAATCAGAAGAAGCAGAAGAAGGAGAAGGAGAAGGTGAAGTCTGGAGGGTGAATCAGAAGAAGTAGACGAAGGAGAAGGAGAAGGTGAAGTCTGGAGGGTGAATCAGAAGAAGCAGAAGAAGGAGAAGGAGAAGGTGACGTCTGGAGGGTGAATCAGAAGAAGTAGAAGAAGGAGAAGGAGAAGGTGAAGTCTGGAGGGTGAATCAGAAGAAGCAGAAGAAGGAGAAGGAGAAGGTGAAGTCTGGAGGGTGAATCAGAAGAAGCAGAAGAAGGAGAAGGAGAATGTGAAATCTGGAGGGTGAATCAGAAGAAGCAAAAGAAGGAAAAGGAGAAGGTGAAGTCTGGAGGGTGAATCAGAAGAAGCAGGAGAAGTAGCAGGAGAAGGTGAAGTCTGGAGGGTGAGTCAGAAGAAGCAGAAGAAGGAGAAGGAGAAGGTGAAGTCTGGAGGGTGAATCAGAAGAAGTAGAAGAAGGAGAAGGAGAAGGTGTAGTTTGGAGGGTGAATCAGAAGAAGCAAAAGAAGGAAAAGGAGAAGGTGAAGTCTGGAGGGTGAAACAGAAGAAGCAGAAGAAGGAGAAGGAGAAGGTGAAATCTGGAGGGTGAATCAGAAGAAGCAGAAGAAGGAAAAAGAGAAGGTGAAGTCTGGAGGGTGAATCAGAAGAAGCAGAAGAAGTAGAAGGAGAAGGTGAAGTCTGGAGGGTGAATCAGGAGAAGTAGAAGAAGGAGAAGGAGAAGGTGAATTCTGGAGGGTGAATCAGAAGAAGCAGAAGAAGGAGAAGGAGAAGGTGAAGTCAGGAGGGTGAATCAGGAGAAGCAGAAGAAGGAGAAGGAGAAGGTGAAGTCTGGAGGGTGAATCAGAAGACGCAGAAGAAGGAGAAGGAGAAGGTGAAGACTGGAGGGTGAATCAGAAGAAGTAGAAGAAGGAGAAGGAGAAGGTGAAGTCTGGAGGGTGAATCAGAAGAAGTAGAAGAAGGAGAAGGAGAAGGCGAAGTCTGGAGGGTGAATCAGAAGAAGCAGAAGAAGGAGACGGAGAAGGTGAAGTCTGGAGGGTGAATCAGAAGAAGCAAAAGAAGGAGAAGGAGAAGATGAAGTCTGGAGGGTGAATCAGAAGAAGTTGAAGAAGGAGAAGGAGAAGGTGAGGTCTGGAGGGCGAATCAGAAGAAGCAGAAGAAGGAGAAGAAGAAGGTGAAGTGTGAAGGGTGAATCAGAAGAAGCAGAAGAAGGAGAAGGAGAAGGTGAAGACTGGAGGGTGAATCAGAAGAAGTAGAAGAAGGAGAAGGAGAAGGTGAAGTCTGGAGGGTGAATCAGAAGAAGTAGAAGAAGGAAAAGGAGAAGGTGAAGTCTGGAGAGTGAATCAGAAGAAGCAGAAGAAGGAGAAGGAGAAGATGAAGTCTGGAGGGTGAATCAGAAGAAGTAGAAGAAGTAGAAGGAGAAGGTGAGGTCTGGAGGGTGAATCAGAAGAAGCAGAAGATGGAGAAGGAGAAGGTGAAGTCTGGAGGGTGAATCAGAAGAAGTAGAAGAAGGAGAAGGAGAAGGTGAGGTCTGGAGGGTGAATCAGAAGAAGCAGAAGAAGGAGAAGGAGAAGGTGAAGTCTGGAGGGTGAATCAGAAGAAGCAGAAGAAGGAGAAGGAGAAGGTGAAGTCTGGAGGCTGAATCAGAAGAAGCAGAAGAAGGAGAAGGAGAAGGTGAAGTCTGGAGGGTGAATCAGAAGAAGCAGAAGAAGGAGAAGATGAAGTCTGGAGGGTGAATCAGAAGAAGTAGAAGAAGGAGAAGGAGAAGGTGAGGTCTGGAGGGTGAATCAGAAGAAGCAGAAGATGGAGAAGAGAAGGTGAAGTCTGGAGGCAGAAGCAGAAGAAGTAGAAGAAGGAGAAGGAGAAGGTGAAGTCTGGAGGGTGAATCAGAAGAAGTAGAAGAAGGAGAAGGAGAAGGTGAAGTCTGGAGGGTGAATCAGAAGAAGCAGAAGAAGGAGAAGGAGAAGGTGAAGTCTGGAGGGTGAATCAGAAGAAGTAGACGAAGGAGAAGGAGAAGGTGAAGTCTGGAGGGTGAATCAGAAGAAGCAGAAGAAGGAGAAGGAGAAGGTGACGTCTGGAGGGTGAATCAGAAGAAGTAGAAGAAGGAGAAGGAGAAGGTGAAGTCTGGAGGGTGAATCAGAAGAAGCAGAAGAAGGAGAAGGAGAAGGTGAAGTCTGGAGGGTGAATCAGAAGAAGCAGAAGAAGGAGAAGGAGAATGTGAAATCTGGAGGGTGAATCAGAAGAAGCAAAAGAAGGAAAAGGAGAAGGTGAAGTCTGGAGGGTGAATCAGAAGAAGCAGGAGAAGTAGCAGGAGAAGGTGAAGTCTGGAGGGTGAGTCAGAAGAAGCAGAAGAAGGAGAAGGAGAAGGTGAAGTCTGGAGGGTGAATCAGAAGAAGTAGAAGAAGGAGAAGGAGAAGGTGTAGTTTGGAGGGTGAATCAGAAGAAGCAGAAGAAGGAGAAGGAGAAGGTGAAGTGTGGAGGGTGAATCAGAAGAAGCAGAAGAAGGAGAAGGAGAAGATGAAGTCTGGAGGGTGAATCAGAAGAAGTAGAAGAAGGAGAAGGAGAAGGTGAAGTCTGGAGGGTGAATCAGAAGAAGCAGAAGAAGGAGAAGGAGAAGGTGAAATCTGGAGGGTGAATCAGAAGAAGCAGAAGAAGGAAAAAGAGAAGGTGAAGTCTGGAGGGTGAATCAGAAGAAGCAGAAGAAGTAGAAGGAAAAGGTGAAGTCTGGAGGGTGAATCAGAAGAAGTAGAAGAAGGAGAAGGAGAAGGTGAATTCTGGAGGGTGAATCAGAAGAAGCAGAAGAAGGAGAAGGAGAAGGTGAAGTCAGGAGGGTGAATCAGGAGAAGCAGAAGAAGGAGAAGGAGAAGGTGAAGTCTGGAGGGTGAATCAGAAGACGCAGAAGAAGGAGAAGGAGAAGGTGAAGACTGGAGGGTGAATCAGAAGAAGTAGAAGAAGGAGAAGGAGAAGGTGAAGTCTGGAGGGTGAATCAGAAGAAGTAGAAGAAGGAGAAGGAGAAGGCGAAGTCTGGAGGGTGAATCTGAAGAAGCAGAAGAAGGAGACGGAGAAGGTGAAGTCTGGAGGGTGAATCAGAAGAAGCAAAAGAAGGAGAAGGAGAAGATGAAGTCTGGAGGGTGAATCAGAAGAAGTTGAAGAAGGAGAAGGAGAAGGTGAGGTCTGGAGGGTGAATCAGAAGAAGCAGAAGAAGGAGAAGAAGAAGGTGAAGTCTGAAGGGTGAATCAGAAGAAGCAGAAGAAGGAGAAGGAGAAGGTGAAGACTGGAGGGTGAATCAGAAGAAGTAGAAGAAGGAGAAGGAGAAGGTGAAGTCTGGAGGGTGAATCAGAAGAAGTAGAAGAAGGAAAAGGAGAAGGTGAAGTCTGGAGAGTGAATCAGAAGAAGCAGAAGAAGGAGAAGGAGAAGATGAAGTCTGGAGGGTGAATCAGAAGAAGTAGAAGAAGGAGAAGGAGAAGGTGAGGTCTGGAGGGTGAATCAGAAGAAGCAGAAGATGGAGAAGAGAAGGTGAAGTCTGGAGGGTGAATCAGAAGAAGTAGAAGAAGGAGAAGGAGAAGATGAGGTCTGGAGGGTGAATCAGAAGAAGCAGAAGAAGGAGAAGGAGAAGGTGAAGTCTGGAGGGTGAATCAGAAGAAGCAGAAGAAGGAGAAGGAGAAGGTGAAGTCTGGAGGCTGAATCAGAAGAAGCAGAAGAAGGAGAAGGAGAAGGTGAAGTCAGGAGGGTGAATCAGAAGAAGCAGAAGAAGGAGAAGGAAAAGGTGAAGTCAGGAGGGTGAAGCAGAAGAAGCAGAAGAAGGAGAAGGAGAAGGTGAAGTCTGGAGGGTGAATCAGAAGAAGTAGAAGAAGGAGAAGGAGAAGGTGAAATCTGGAGGGTGAATCAGAAGAAGCAAAAGAAGGAAAAGGAGACGGTGAAGTCTGGAGGGTGAATCAGAAGAAGCAGGAGAAGTAGCAGGAGAAGGTGAAGTCTGGAGGGTGAGTCAGAAGAAGCAGAAGAAGGAGAAGGAGAAGGTGAAGTCTGGAGGGTGAATCAGAAGAAGTAGAAGAAGGAGAAGGAGAAGTTGTAGTCTGGAGGGTGAATCAGAAGAAGCAGAAGAAGGAGAAGGAGAAGGTGAAGTGTGGAGGGTGAATCAGAAGAAGCAGAAGAAGGAGAAGGAGAAGATGAAGTATGGAGGGTGAATCAGAAGAAGTAGAAGAAGGAGAAGGAGAAGGTGAAGTCTGGAGGGTGAAACAGAAGAAGCAGAAGAAGGAGAAGGAGAAGGTGAAATCTGGAGGGTGAATCAGAAGAAGCAGAAGAAGGAAAAAGAGAAGGTGAAGTCTGGAGGGTGAATCAGAAGAAGCAGAAGAAGTAGAAGGAGAAGGTGAAGTCTGGAGGGTGAATCAGAAGAAGTAGAAGAAGGAGAAGGAGAAGGTGAATTCTGGAGGGTGAATCAGAAGAAGCAGAAGAAGGAGAAGGAGAAGGTGAAGTCAGGAGGGTGAATCAGGAGAAGCAGAAGAAGGAGAAGGAGAAGGTGAAGTCTGGAGGGTGAATCAGAAGACGCAGAAGAAGGAGAAGGAGAAGGTGAAGACTGGAGGGTGAATCAGAAGAAGTAGAAGAAGGAGAAGGAGAAGGTGAAGTCTGGAGGGTGAATCAGAAGAAGTAGAAGAAGGAGAAGGAGAAGGCGAAGTCTGGAGGGTGAATCAGAAGAAGCAGAAGAAGGAGACGGAGAAGGTGAAGTCTGGAGGGTGAATCAGAAGAAGCAAAAGAAGGAGAAGGAGAAGATGAAGTCTGGAGGGTGAATCAGAAGAAGTTGAAGAAGGAGAAGGAGAAGGTGAGGTCTGGAGGGCGAATCAGAAGAAGCAGAAGAAGGAGAAGAAGAAGGTGAAGTGTGAAGGGTGAATCAGAAGAAGCAGAAGAAGGAGAAGGAGAAGGTGAAGACTGGAGGGTGAATCAGAAGAAGTAGAAGAAGGAGAAGGAGAAGGTGAAGTCTGGAGGGTGAATCAGAAGAAGTAGAAGAAGGAAAAGGAGAAGGTGAAGTCTGGAGAGTGAATCAGAAGAAGCAGAAGAAGGAGAAGGAGAAGATGAAGTCTGGAGGGTGAATCAGAAGAAGTAGAAGAAGTAGAAGGAGAAGGTGAGGTCTGGAGGGTGAATCAGAAGAAGCAGAAGATGGAGAAGGAGAAGGTGAAGTCTGGAGGGTGAATCAGAAGAAGTAGAAGAAGGAGAAGGAGAAGGTGAGGTCTGGAGGGTGAATCAGAAGAAGCAGAAGAAGGAGAAGGAGAAGGTGAAGTCTGGAGGGTGAATCAGAAGAAGCAGAAGAAGGAGAAGGAGAAGGTGAAGTCTGGAGGCTGGATCAGAAGAAGCAGAAGAAGGAGAAGGAGAAGGTGAAGTCAGGAGTGTGAATCAGAAGAAGCAGAAGAAGGAGAAGGAGAAGGTGAAGTCAGGAGGGTGCAGCAGAAGAAGCAGAAGAAGGAGAAGGAGAAGGTGAAGTCTGGAGGGTGAATCAGAAGAAGTAGAAGAAGGAGGTGAAGTCAGGAGGGAGAAGCAGAAGAAGCAGAAGAAGGAGAAGGAGAAGGTGAAGTCTGGATGGTGAAGCAGAAGAAGCAGAAGAAGGAGAAGGAGAAGGTGAAGTCTGGAGGGTGGAGCAGAAGAAGCAGAAGAAGGAGAAGGAGAAGGTGAAGTCAGGAGGGTGAATCATAAGAAGTAGAAGAAGGAGAAGGAGAAGGTGAAGTCTGGAGGGTGAATCAGAAGAAGTAGAAGAAGGAGAAGGAGCAGGTGAAGTCTGGAGGGTGAATCAGAAGAAGTAGAAGAAGGAGAAGGAGAAGGTGAAGTCTGGAGGGTGAATCAGAAGAAGCAGAAGAAGGAGAAGGAGAAGGTGAAGTCTGGAGGGAGAAGCAGAAGAAGTAGAAGAAGGAGAAGGAGAAGGTGAAGTCTGGATGGTGAATCAGAAGAAGTAGAAGAAGGAGAAGGAGAAGGTGAAGTCTGGAGGGTGAATCAGAAGAAGTAGAAGAAGGAGAAGGAGAAGGTGAAGTCTGGAGGGTGAATCAGAAGAAGTAGAAGAAGGAGAAGGAGAAGGTGAAGTCTGGAGGGTGAATCAGAAAAAGCAGAAAAGGAGAAGGTGAAGTCTGGAGGGAGAAGAAGAAGAAGTAGAAGAAGGAGAAGGAGAAGGTGAAGTCTGGATGGTGAATCAGAAGAAGTAGAAGAAGGAGAAGGAGAAGGTGAAGTCTGGAGGGTGAATCAGAAGAAGTAGAAGAAGGAGAAGGAGAAGGTGAAGTCTGGAGGGTGAATCAGAAGAAGTAGAAGAAGGAGAAGGAGAAGGTGAAGTCTGGAGGGTGAATCAGAAGAAGTAGACGAAGGAGAAGGAGAAGGTGAAGTCTGGAGGGTGAATCAGAAGAAGCAGAAGAAGGAGAAGGAGAAGGTGAAGTCTGGAGGGTGAATCAGAAGAAGTAGAAGAAGGAGAAGGAGAAGGTGAAGTCTGGAGGGTGAATCAGAAGAAGCAGAAGAAGGAGAAGGAGAAGGTGAAGTCTGGAGGGTGAATCAGAAGAAGCAGAAGAAGGAGAAGGAGAAGGTGAAATCTGCAGGGTGAATCAGAAGAAGCAGAAGAAGGAAAAGGAGAAGGTGAAGTCTGGAGGTTGAATCAGAAGAAACAGGAGAAGTAGCAGGAGAAGGTGAAGTCTGGAGGGTGAGTCAGAAGAAGCAGAAGAAGGAGAAGGAGAAGGTGAAGTCTGGAGGGTGAATCAGAAGAAGTAGAAGAAGGAGAAGGAGAAGGTGTAGTCTGGAGGGTGAATCAGAAGAAGCAGAAGAAGCAGAAGGAGAAGGTGAAGTGTGGAGGGTGAATCAGAAGAAGCAGAAGAAGGAGAAGGAGAAGATGAAGTCTGGAGGGTGAATCAGAAGAAGTAGAAGAAGGAGAAGGAGAAGGTGAAGTCTGGAGGGTGAATCAGAAGAAGCAGAAGAAGGAGAAGGAGAAGGTGAAATCTGGAGGGTGAATCAGAAGAAGCAGAAGAAGGAAAAAGAGAAGGTGAAGTCTGGAGGGTGAATCAGAAGAAGCAGAAGAAGTAGAAGGAGAAGGTGAAGTCTGGAGGGTGAATCAGAAGAAGTAGAAGAAGGAGAAGGAGAAGGTGAAGTCTGGAGGGTGAATCAGAAGAAGCAGAAGAAGGAGAAGGAGAAGGTGAAGTCAGGAGGGTGAATCAGGAGAAGCAGAAGAAGGAGAAGGAGAAGGTGAAGTCTGGAGGGTGAATCACAAGACGCGGAAGAAGGAGAAGGAGAAGGTGAAGACTGGAGGGTGAATCAGAAGAAGTAGAAGAAGGAGAAGGAGAAGGTGAAGTCTGGAGGGTGAATCAGAAGAAGTAGAAGAAGGAGAAGGAGAAGGCGAAGTCTGGAGGGTGAATCAGAAGAAGCAGAAGAAGGAGACGGAGAAGGTGAAGTCTGGAGGGTGAATCAGAAGAAGCAAAAGAAGGAGAAGGAGAAGCTGAAGTCTGGAGGGTGAATCAGAAGAAGTTGAAGAAGGAGAAGGAGAAGGTGAGGTCTGGAGGGTGAATCAGAAGAAGCAGAAGAAGGAGAAGAAGAAGGTGAAGTCTGAAGGGTGAATCAGAAGAAGCAGAAGAAGGAGAAGGAGAAGGTGAAGACTGGAGGGTGAATCAGAAGAAGTAGAAGAAGGAGAAGGAGAAGGTGAAGTCTGGAGGGTGAATCAGAAGAAGTAGAAGAAGGAGAAGGAGAAGGTGAAGTCTGGAGAGTGAATCAGAAGAAGCAGAAGAAGGAGAAAAAGAAGATGAAGTCTGGAGGGTGAATCAGAAGAAGTAGAAGAAGGAGAAGGAGAAGGTGAGGTCTGGAGGGTGAATCAGAAGAAGCAGAAGATGGAGAAGGAGAAGGTGAAGTCTGGAGGGTGAATCAGAAGAAGTAGAAGAAGGAGAAGGAGAAGGTGAGGTCTGGAGGGTGAATCAGAAGAAGCAGAAGAAGGAGAAGGAGAAGGTGAAGTCTGGAGGGTGAATCAGAAGAAGCAGAAGAAGGAGAAGGAGAAGGTGAAGTCTGGAGGCTGAATCAGAAGAAGCAGAAGAAGGAGAAGGAGAAGGTGAAGTCAGGAGCGTGAATCAGAAGAAGCAGAAGAAGGAGAAGGAGAAGGTGAAGTCAGGAGGGTGAAGCAGAAGAAGCAGAAGAAGGAGAAGGAGAAGGTGAAGTCTGGAGGGTGAAGCAGAAGAAGTAGAAGAAGGAGAAGGAGAAGGTGAAGTCAGGAGGGAGAAGCAGAAGAAGCAGAAGAAGGAGAAGGAGAAGGTGAAGTCTGGAGGGTGAAGCAGAAGAAGCAGAAGGAGGAGAAGGAGAAGGTGAAGTCTGGAGGGTGGAGCAGAAGAAGCAGAAGAAGGAGAAGGAGAAGGTGAAATCAGGAGGGTGAATCATAAGAAGTAGAAGAAGGAGAAGGAGAAGGTGAAGTCTGGAGGGTGAATCAGAAGAAGTAGAAGAAGGAGAAGGAGAAGGTGAAGTCTGGAGGGTGAATCAGAAGAAGTAGAAGAAGGAGAAGGAGAAGGTGAAGTCTGGAGGGTGAATCAGAAGAAGCAGGAGAAGGAGAAGGAGAAGGTGAAGTCTGGAGGGTGAATCAGAAGAAGTAGAAGAAGGAGCAGGAGAAGGGGAAGTCTGGAGGGTGAGTCAGAAGAAGCAGAAGAAGGAGAAGGAGAAGGTGAAGTCTGGAGGGTGAATCAGAAGAAGTAGAAGAAGGAGAAGGAGAAGGCGAAGTCTGTAGGGTGAATCAGAAGAAGCAGAAGAAGGAGAAGGAGAAGGTGAAGTCTGGAGGGTGAATCAGAAGACGCAGAAGAAGGAGAAGGAGAAGGTGAAGACTGGAGGGTGAATCAGAAGAAGTAGAAGAAGGAGAAGGAGAAGGTGAAGTCTGGAGGGTGAATCAGAAGAAGTAGAAGAAGGAGAAGGAGAAGGCGAAGTCTGGAGGGTGAATCAGAAGAAGCAGAAGAAGGAGACGGAGAAGGTGAAGTCTGGAGGGTGAATCAGAAGAAGCAAAAGAAGGAGAAGGAGAAGATGAAGTCTGGAGGGTGAATCAGAAGAAGTTGAAGAAGGAGAAGGAGACGGTGAGGTCTGGAGGGCGAATCAGAAGAAGCAGAAGAAGGAGAAGAAGAAGGTGAAGTCTGAAGGGTGAATCAGAAGAAGCAGAAGAAGGAGAAGTAGAAGGTGAAGACTGGAGGGTGAATCAGAAGAAGTAGAAGAAGGAGAAGGAGAAGGCGAAGTCTGGAGGGTGAATCAGAAGAAGCAGAAGAAGGAGACGGAGAAGGTGAAGTCTGGAGGGTGAATCAGAAGAAGCAAAAGAAGGAGAAGGAGAAGATGAAGTCTGGAGGGTGAATCAGAAGAAGTTGAAGAAGGAGAAGGAGAAGGTGAGGTCTGGAGGGCGAATCAGAAGAAGCAGAAGAAGGAGAAGAAGAAGGTGAAGTCTGAAGGGTGAATCAGAAGGAGCAGAAGAAGGAGAAGGAGAAGGTGAAGACTGGAGGGTGAATCAGAAGAAGTAGAAGAAGGAGAAGGAGAAGGTGAAGTCTGGAGGGTGAATCAGAAGAAGTAGAAGAAGGAGAAGGAGAAGGTGAGGTCTGGAGGGTGAATCAGAAGAAGCAGAAGAAGGAGAAGGAGAAGGTGAAGTCTGGAGGGTGAATCAGAAGAAGCAGAAGAAGGAGAAGGAGAAGGTGAAGTCTGGAGGCTGAATCAGAAGAAGCAGAAGAAGGATAAGGAGAAGGTGAAGTCAGGAGGGTGAATCAGAAGAAGCAGAAGAAGGAGAAGGAGAAGGTGAAGTCAGGAGGGTGAAGCAGAAGAAGCAGAAGAAGGAGAAGGAGATGGTGAAGTCTGGAGGGTGAATCAGAAGAAGTAGAAGAAGGAGAAGGAGAAGGTGAAGTCTGGAGGCTGAATCAGAAGAAGCAGAAAAGGATAAGGAGAAGGTGAAGTCTGGAGGGCGAATCAGAAGAAGCAGAAGAAGGAGAAGAAGAAGGTGAAGTCTGAAGGGTGAATCAGAAGGAGCAGAAGAAGGAGAAGGAGAAGGTGAAGTCTGGAGGGTGAATCAGAAGAAGCAGAAGAAGGATAAGGAGAAGGTGAAGTCAGGAGGGTGAATCAGAAGAAGCAGAAGAAGGAGAAGGAGAAGGTGAAGTCTGGAGGCTGAATCAGAAGAAGCAGAAGAAGGATAAGGAGAAGGTGAAGTCAGGAGGGTGAAGCAGAAGAAGCAGAAGAAGCAGAAGAAGGAGAAGGAGAAGGTGAAGTCTGGAGGGTGAAGCAGAAGAAGCAGAAGAAGGAGAAGGAGAAGGTGAAGTCTGGAGGGTGGAGCAGAAGAAGCAGAAGAAGGAGAAGGAGAAGGTGAAGTCAGGAGGGTGAATCATAAGAAGTAGAAGAAGGAGAAGGAGAAGGTGAAGTCTGGAGGGTGAATCAGAAGAAGTAGAAGAAGGAGAAGGAGAAGGTGAAGTCTGGAGGGTGAATCAGAAGAAGTAGAAGAAGGAGAAGGAGAAGGTGAAGTCTGGAGGGTGAATCAGAAGAAGCAGAAGAAGGAGAAGGAGAAGGTGAAGTCTGGAGGGAGAAGCAGAAGAAGTAGAAGAAGGAGAAGGAGAAGGTGAAGTCTGGATGGTGAATCAGAAGAAGTAGAAGAAGGAGAAGGAGAAGGTGAAGTCTGGAGGGTGAATCAGAAGAAGTAGAAGAAGGAGAAGGAGAAGGTGAAGTCTGGAGGGTGAATCAGAAGAAGTAGAAGAAGGAGAAGGAGAAGGTGAAGTCTGGAGGGTGAATCAGAAAAAGCAGAAAAGGAGAAGGAGAAGGTGAAGTCTGGAGGGAGAAGCAGAAGAAGTAGAAGAAGGAGAAGGAGAAGGTGAAGTCTGGATGGTGAATCAGAAGAAGTAGAAGAAGGAGAAGGAGAAGGTGAAGTCTGGAGGGTGAATCAGAAGAAGTAGAAGAAGGAGAAGGAGAAGGTGAAGTCTGGAGGGTGAATCAGAAGAAGTAGAAGAAGGAGAAGGAGAAGGTGAAGTCTGGAGGGTGAATCAGAAGAAGTAGACGAAGGAGAAGGAGAAGGTGAAGTCTGGAGGGTGAATCAGAAGAAGCAGAAGAAGGAGAAGGAGAAGGTGAAGTCTGGAGGGTGAATCAGAAGAAGTAGAAGAAGGAGAAGGAGAAGGTGAAGTCTGGAGGGTGAATCAGAAGAAGCAGAAGAAGGAGAAGGAGAAGGTGAAGTCTGGAGGGTGAATCAGAAGAAGCAGAAGAAGGAGAAGGAGAAGGTGAAATCTGCAGGGTGAATCAGAAGAAGCAGAAGAAGGAAAAGGAGAAGGTGAAGTCTGGAGGGTGAATCAGAAGAAGCAGGAGAAGTAGCAGGAGAAGATGAAGTCTGGAGGGTGAGTCAGAAGAAGCAGAAGAAGGAGAAGGAAAAGGTGAAGTCTGGAGGGTGAATCAGAAGAAGTAGAAGAAGGAGAAGGAGAAGGTGTAGTCTGGAGGGTGAATCAGAAGAAGCAGAAGAAGCAGAAGGAGAAGATGAAGTGTGGAGGGTGAATCAGAAGAAGCAGAAGAAGGAGAAGGAGAAGATGAAGTCTGGAGGGTGAATCAGAAGAAGTAGAAGAAGGAGAAGGAGAAGGTGAAGTCTGGAGGGTGAATCAGAAGAAGCAGAAGAAGGAGAAGGAGAAGGTGAAATCTGGAGGGTGAATCAGAAGAAGCAGAAGAAGGAAAAAGAGAAGGTGAAGTCTGGAGGGTGAATCAGAAGAAGCAGAAGAAGTAGAAGTAGAAGGTGAAGTCTGGAGGGTGAATCAGAAGAAGTAGAAGAAGGAGAAGGAGAAGGTGAAGTCTGGAGGGTGAATCAGAAGAAGCAGAAGAAGGAGAAGGAGAAGGTGAAGTCAGGAGGGTGAATCAGGAGAAGCAGAAGAAGGAGAAGGAGAAGGTGAAGTCTGGAGGGTGAATCAGAAGACGCGGAAGAAGGAGAAGGAGAAGGTGAAGACTGGAGGGTGAATCAGAAGAAGTAGAAGAAGGAGAAGGAGAAGGTGAAGTCTGGAGGGTGAATCAGAAAAAGTAGAAGAAGGAGAAGGAGAAGGCGAAGTCTGGAGGGGGGTGAATCAGAAGAAGCAGAAGAAGGAGACGGAGAAGGTGAAGTCTGGAGGGTGAATCAGAAGAAGCAAAAGAAGGAGAAGGAGAAGATGAAGTCTGGAGGGTGAATCAGCAGAAGTTGAAGAAGGAGAAGGAGAAGGTGAGGTCTGGAGGGTGAATCAGAAGAAGCAGAAGAAGGAGAAGAAGAAGGTGAAGTCTGAAGGGTGAATCAGAAGAAGCAGAAGAAGGAGAAGGAGAAGGTGAAGACTGGAGGGTGAATCAGAAGAAGTAGAAGAAGGAGAAGGAGAAGGTGAAGTCTGGAGGATGAATCAGAAGAAGTAGAAGAAGGAGAAGGAGAAGGTGAAGTCTGGAGAGTGAATCAGAAGAAGCAGAAGAAGGAGAAAAAGAAGATGAAGTCTGGAGGGTGAATCAGAAGAAGTAGAAGAAGGAGAAGGAGAAGGTGAGGTCTGGAGGGTGAATCAGAAGAAGCAGAAGAAGGAGAAGGAGAAGGTGAAGTCTGGAGGGTGAATCAGAAGAAGCAGAAGAAGGAGAAGGAGAAGGTGAAGTCTGGAGGCTGAATCAGAAGAAGCAGAAGAAGGAGAAGCAGAAGGTGAAGTCAGGAGCGTGAATCAGAAGAAGCAGAAGAAGGAGAAGGAGAAGGTGAAGTCAGGAGGGTGAAGCAGAAGAAGCAGAAGAAGGAGAAGGAGAAGGTGAAGTCTGGAGGGTGAATCAGAACAAGTAGAAGAAGGAGAAGGAGAAGGTGAAGTCAGGAGGGAGAAGCAGAAGAAGCAGAAGAAGGAGAAGGAGAAGGTGAAGTCTGGAGGGTGAAGCAGAAGAAGCAGAAGAAGGAGAAGGAGAAGGTGAAGTCTGGAGGGTGGAGCAGAAGAAGCAGAAGAAGGAGAAGGAGAAGGTGAAGTCAGGAGGGTGAATCATAAGAAGTAGAAGAAGGAGAAGGAGAAGGTGAAGTCTGGAGGGTGAATCAGAAGAAGTAGAAGAAGGAGAAGGAGAAGGTGAAGTCTGGAGGGTGAATCAGAAGAAGTAGAAGAAGGAGAAGGAGAAGGTGAAGTCTGGAGGGTGAATCAGAAGAAGCAGAAGAAGGAGAAGGAGAAGGTGAAGTCTGGAGGGAGAAGCAGAAGAAGTAGAAGACGGAGAAGGAGAAGGTGAAGTCTGGAGGGTGAATCAGAAGAAGTAGAAGAAGGAGAAGGAGAAGGTGAAGTCTGGAGGGTGAGTCAGAAGAAGCAGAAGAAGGAGAAGAAGAAGGTGAAGTCCGGAGGGTGAATCAGAAGAAGTAGAAGAAGGAGAAGGAGAAGGCGAAGTCTGTAGGGTGAATCAGAAGAAGCAGAAGAAGGAGACGGAGAAGGTGAAGTCTGGAGGGTGAATCAGAAGAAGCAAAAGAAGGAGAAGGAGAAGATGAAGTCTGGAGGGTGAATCAGAAGAAGTTGAAGAAGGAGAAGGAGAAGGTGAGGTCTGGAGGGTGAATCAGAAGAAGCAGAAGAAGGAGAAGAAGAAGGTGAAGTCTGAAGGGTGAATCAGAAGAAGCAGAAGAAGGAAAAGGAGAAGGTGAAGACTGGAGGGTGAATCAGAAGAAGTAGAAGAAGGAGAAGGAGAAGGTGAAGTCTGGAGGGTGAATCAGAAGAAGTAGAAGAAGGAGAAGGAGTAGGTGAAGTCTGGAGAGTGAATCAGAAGAAGCAGAAGAAGGAGAAGGAGAAGATGAAGTCTGGAGGGTGAATCAGAAGAAGCAGAAGAAGGAGAAGGAGAAGGTGAGGTCTAGAGGGTGAATCAGAAGAAGCAGAAGATGGAGAAGGAGAAGGTGAAGTCTGGAGGGTGAATCAGAAGAAGTAGAAGAAGGAGAAGGAGAAGGTGAGGTCTGGAGGGTGAATCAGAAGAAGCAGAAGAAGGAGAAGGAGAAGGTGAAGTCTGGAGGGTGAATCAGAAGAAGCAGAAGAAGGAGAAGGAGAAGGTGAAGTCTGGAGGCTGAATCAGAAGAAGCAGAAGAAGGAGAAGGAGAAGGTGAAGTCAGGAGGGTGAATCAGAAGAAGCAGAAGAAGGAGAAGGAGAAGGTGAATTCAGGAGGGTGAAGCAGAAGAAGCAGAAGAAGGAGAAGGAGAAGGTGAAGTCTGGAGGGTGAATCAGAAGAAGTAGAAGAAGGAGAAGGAGAAGGTGAAGTCAGGAGGGAGAAGCAGAAGAAGCAGAAGAAGGAGAAGGAGAAGGTGAAGTCTGGAGGGTGAAGCAGAAGAAGCAGAAGAAGGAGAAGGAGAAGGTGAAGTCTGGAGGGTAGAGCAGAAGAAGCAGAAGAAGGAGAAGGAGAAGGTGAAGTCAGGAGGGAGAAGCAGAAGAAGCAGAAGAAGGAGAAGGAGAAGGTGAAGTCTGGAGGGTGAAGCGGAAGAAGCAGAAGAAGGAGAAGGAGAAGGTGAAGTCTGGAGGGTGGAGCAGAAGAAGCAGAAGAAGGAGAAGGAGAAGGTGAAGTCAGGAGGGTGAATCATAAGAAGTAGAAGAAGGAGAAGGAGAAGGTGAAGTCTGGAGGGTGAATCAGAAGATGTAGAAGAAGGAGAAGGAGAAGGTGAAGTCTGGAGGGTGAATCAGAAGAAGCAGAAGAAGGAGAAGGAGAAGGTGAAGTCTGGAGGGAGAAGCAGAAGAAGTAGAAGAAGGAGAAGGAAAAGGTGAAGTCTGGATGGTGAATCAGAAGAAGTAGAAGAAGGAGAAGGAGAAGGTGAAGTCTGGAGGGAGAAGCAGAAGAAGTAGAAGAAGGAGAAGGAGAAGGTGAAGTCTGGATGGTGAATCAGAAGAAGTAGAAGAAGGAGAAGGAGAAGGTGAAGTCTGGAGGGTGAATCAGAAGAAGTAGAAGAAGGAGAAGGAGAAGGTGAAGTCTGGAGGGTGAATCAGAAGAAGTAGAAGAAGGAGAAGGAGAAGGTGAAGTCTGGAGGGTGAATCAGAAGAAGTAGACGAAGGAGAAGGAGAAGGTGAAGTCTGGAGGGTGAATCAGAAGAAGCAGAAGAAGGAGAAGGAGAAGGTGAAGTCTGGAGGGTGAATCAGAAGAAGTAGAAGAAGGAGAAGGAGAAGGTGAAGTCTGGAGGGTAAATCAGAAGAAGCAGAAGAAGGAGAAGGAGAAGGTGAAGTCTGGAGGGTGAATCAGAAGAAGCAGAAGAAGGAGAAGGAGAAGGTGAAATCTGCAGGGTGAATCAGAAGAAGCAGAAGAAGGAAAAGGAGAAGGTGAAGTCTGGAGGGTGAATCAGAAGAAGCAGGAGAAGTAGCAGGAGAAGATGAAGTCTGGAGGGTGAGTCAGAAGAAGCAGAAGAAGGAGAAGGAAAAGGTGAAGTCTGGAGGGTGAATCAGAAGAAGTAGAAGAAGGAGAAGGAGAAGGTGTAGTCTGGAGGGTGAATCAGAAGAAGCAGAAGAAGCAGAAGGAGAAGATGAAGTGTGGAGGGTGAATCAGAAGAAGCAGAAGAAGGAGAAGGAGAAGATGAAGTCTGGAGGGTGAATCAGAAGAAGTAGAAGAAGGAGAAGGAGAAGGTGAAGTCTGGAGGGTGAATCAGAAGAAGCAGAAGAAGGAGAAGGAGAAGGTGAAATCTGGAGGGTGAATCAGAAGAAGCAGAAGAAGGAAAAAGAGAAGGTGAAGTCTGGAGGGTGAATCAGAAGAAGCAGAAGAAGTAGAAGTAGAAGGTGAAGTCTGGAGGGTGAATCAGAAGAAGTAGAAGAAGGAGAAGGAGAAGGTGAAGTCTGGAGGGTGAATCAGAAGAAGCAGAAGAAGGAGAAGGAGAAGGTGAAGTCAGGAGGGTGAATCAGAAGAAGTAGAAGAAGGAGAAGGAGAAGGTGAAGTCTGGAGGGTGAATCAGAAGAAGTAGAAGAAGGAGAAGGAGAAGGCGAAGTCTGGAGGGGGGTGAATCAGAAGAAGCAGAAGAAGGAGACGGAGAAGGTGAAGTCTGGAGGGTGAATCAGAAGAAGCAAAAGAAGGAGAAGGAGAAGATGAAGTCTGGAGGGTGAATCAGCAGAAGTTGAAGAAGGAGAAGGAGAAGGTGAGGTCTGGAGGGTGAATCAGAAGAAGCAGAAGAAGGAGAAGAAGAAGGTGAAGTCTGAAGGGTGAATCAGAAGAAGCAGAAGAAGGAGAAGGAGAAGGTGAAGACTGGAGGGTGAATCAGAAGAAGTAGAAGAAGGAGAAGGAGAAGGTGAAGTCTGGAGGATGAATCAGAAGAAGTAGAAGAAGGAGAAGGAGAAGGTGAAGTCTGGAGAGTGAATCAGAAGAAGCAGAAGAAGGAGAAAAAGAAGATGAAGTCTGGAGGGTGAATCAGAAGAAGTAGAAGAAGGAGAAGGAGAAGGTGAGGTCTGGAGGGTGAATCAGAAGAAGCAGAAGAAGGAGAAGGAGAAGGTGAAGTCTGGAGGGTGAATCAGAAGAAGCAGAAGAAGGAGAAGGAGAAGGTGAAGTCTGGAGGCTGAATCAGAAGAAGCAGAAGAAGGAGAAGCAGAAGGTGAAGTCAGGAGCGTGAATCAGAAGAAGCAGAAGAAGGAGAAGGAGAAGGTGAAGTCAGGAGGGTGAAGCAGAAGAAGCAGAAGAAGGAGAAGGAGAAGGTGAAGTCTGGAGGGTGAATCAGAACAAGTAGAAGAAGGAGAAGGAGAAGGTGAAGTCAGGAGGGAGAAGCAGAAGAAGCAGAAGAAGGAGAAGGAGAAGGTGAAGTCTGGAGGGTGAAGCAGAAGAAGCAGAAGAAGGAGAAGGAGAAGGTGAAGTCTGGAGGGTGGAGCAGAAGAAGCAGAAGAAGGAGAAGGAGAAGGTGAAGTCAGGAGGGTGAATCATAAGAAGTAGAAGAAGGAGAAGGAGAAGGTGAAGTCTGGAGGGTGAATCAGAAGAAGTAGAAGAAGGAGAAGGAGAAGGTGAAGTCTGGAGGGTGAATCAGAAGAAGTAGAAGAAGGAGAAGGAGAAGGTGAAGTCTGGAGGTGAATCAGAAGAAGCAGAAGAAGGAGAAGGAGAAGGTGAAGTCTGGAGGGAGAAGCAGAAGAAGTAGAAGACGGAGAAGGAGAAGGTGAAGTCTGGAGGGTGAATCAGAAGAAGTAGAAGAAGGAGAAGGAGAAGGTGAAGTCTGGAGGGTGAGTCAGAAGAAGCAGAAGAAGGAGAAGAAGAAGGTGAAGTCCGGAGGGTGAATCAGAAGAAGTAGAAGAAGGAGAAGGAGAAGGCGAAGTCTGTAGGGTGAATCAGAAGAAGCAGAAGAAGGAGACGGAGAAGGTGAAGTCTGGAGGGTGAATCAGAAGAAGCAAAAGAAGGAGAAGGAGAAGATGAAGTCTGGAGGGTGAATCAGAAGAAGTTGAAGAAGGAGAAGGAGAAGGTGAGGTCTGGAGGGTGAATCAGAAGAAGCAGAAGAAGGAGAAGAAGAAGGTGAAGTCTGAAGGGTGAATCAGAAGAAGCAGAAGAAGGAAAAGGAGAAGGTGAAGACTGGAGGGTGAATCAGAAGAAGTAGAAGAAGGAGAAGGAGAAGGTGAAGTCTGGAGGGTGAATCAGAAGAAGTAGAAGAAGGAGAAGGAGTAGGTGAAGTCTGGAGAGTGAATCAGAAGAAGCAGAAGAAGGAGAAGGAGAAGATGAAGTCTGGAGGGTGAATCAGAAGAAGCAGAAGAAGGAGAAGGAGAAGGTGAGGTCTAGAGGGTGAATCAGAAGAAGCAGAAGATGGAGAAGGAGAAGGTGAAGTCTGGAGGGTGAATCAGAAGAAGTAGAAGAAGGAGAAGGAGAAGGTGAGGTCTGGAGGGTGAATCAGAAGAAGCAGAAGAAGGAGAAGGAGAAGGTGAAGTCTGGAGGGTGAATCAGAAGAAGCAGAAGAAGGAGAAGGAGAAGGTGAAGTCTGGAGGCTGAATCAGAAGAAGCAGAAGAAGGAGAAGGAGAAGGTGAAGTCAGGAGGGTGAATCAGAAGAAGCAGAAGAAGGAGAAGGAGAAGGTGAATTCAGGAGGGTGAAGCAGAAGAAGCAGAAGAAGGAGAAGGAGAAGGTGAAGTCTGGAGGGTGAATCAGAAGAAGTAGAAGAAGGAGAAGGAGAAGGTGAAGTCAGGAGGGAGAAGCAGAAGAAGCAGAAGAAGGAGAAGGAGAAGGTGAAGTCTGGAGGGTGAAGCAGAAGAAGCAGAAGAAGGAGAAGGAGAAGGTGAAGTCTGGAGGGTAGAGCAGAAGAAGCAGAAGAAGGAGAAGGAGAAGGTGAAGTCAGGAGGGAGAAGCAGAAGAAGCAGAAGAAGGAGAAGGAGAAGGTGAAGTCTGGAGGGTGAAGCGGAAGAAGCAGAAGAAGGAGAAGGAGAAGGTGAAGTCTGGAGGGTGGAGCAGAAGAAGCAGAAGAAGGAGAAGGAGAAGGTGAAGTCAGGAGGGTGAATCATAAGAAGTAGAAGAAGGAGAAGGAGAAGGTGAAGTCTGGAGGGTGAATCAGAAGATGTAGAAGAAGGAGAAGGAGAAGGTGAAGTCTGGAGGGTGAATCAGAAGAAGCAGAAGAAGGAGAAGGAGAAGGTGAAGTCTGGAGGGAGAAGCAGAAGAAGTAGAAGAAGGAGAAGGAAAAGGTGAAGTCTGGATGGTGAATCAGAAGAAGTAGAAGAAGGAGAAGGAGAAGGTGAAGTCTGGAGGGTGAATCAGAAGAAGTAGAAGAAGGAGAAGGAGAAGGTGAAGTCTGGAGGGTGAATCAGAAGAAGCAGAAGAAGGAGAAGGAGAAGGTGAAGTCTGGAGGGTGAATCAGAAGAAGTAGAAGAAGGAGAAGGAGAAGGTGAAGTCTGGAGGGTGAATCAGAAGAAGTAGACGAAGGAGAAGGAGAAGGTGAAGTCTGGAGGGTGAATCAGAAGAAGCAGAAGAAGGAGAAGGAGAAGGTGAAGTCTGGAGGGTGAATCAGAAGAAGTAGAAGAAGGAGAAGGAGAAGGTGAAGTCTGGAGGGTGAATCAGAAGAAGCAGAAGAAGGAGAAGGTGAAGTTGAAGTCGGGAGGGTGAATCAGAAGAAGCAGAAGAAGGAGAAGGAGAAGGTGAAATCTGGAGGTTGAATCAGAAGAAGCAGAAGAAGGAAAAGGAGAAGGTGAAGTCTGGAGGGTGAATCAGAAGAAGCAGGAGAAGTAGCAGGAGAAGGTGAAGTCTGGAGGGTGAGTCAGAAGAAGCAGAAGAAGGAGAAGGAGAAGGTGAAGTCTGGAGGGTGAATCAGAAGAAGTAGAAGAAGGAGAAGGAGAAGGTGTAGTCTGGAGGGCGAATCAGAAGAAGCAGAAGAAGGAGAAGGAGAAGGTGAAGTGTGGAGGGTGAATCAGAAGAAGCAGAAGAAGGAGAAGGAGAAGATGAAGTCTGGAGGGTGAATCAGAAGAAGTATAAGAAGGAGAAGGAGAAGGTGAAGTCTGGAGGGTGAATCAGAAGAAGCAGAAGAAGGAGAAGGAGATGGTGAAATCTGGAGGGTGAATCAGAAGAAGCAGAAGAAGGAAAAAGAGAAGGTGAAGTCTGGAGGGTGAAACAGAAGAAGCAGAAGAAGTAGAAGGAGAAGGTGAAGTCTGGAGGGTGAATCAGAAGAAGTAGAAGAAGGAGAAGGAGAAGGTGAAGTCTGGAGGGTGAATCAGAAGAAGCAGAAGAAGGAGAAGGAGAAGGTGAAGTCAGGAGGGTGAATCAGGAGAAGCAGAAGAAGGAGAAGGAGAAGGTGAAGTCTGGAGGGTGAATCAGAAGACGCAGAAGAAGGAGAAGGAGAAGGTGAAGACTGGAGGGTGAATCAGTAGAAGTAGAAGAAGGAGAAGGAGAAGGTGAAGTCTGGAGGGTGAATCAGAAGAAGTAGAAGAAGGAGAAGGAGAACGCGAAGTCTGGAGGGTGAATCAGAAGAAGCAGAAGAAGGAGACGGAGAAGGTGAAGTCTGGAGGGTGAATCAGAAGAAGCAAAAGAAGGAGAAGGAGAAGATGAAGTCTGGAGGGTGAATCAGAAGAAGTTGAAGAAGGAGAAGGAGAAGGTGAGGTCTGGAGGGTGAATCAGAAGAAGCAGAAGAAGGAGAAGAAGAAGGTGAAGTCTGAAGGGTGAATCAGAAGAAGCAGAAGAATTAGAAGGAGAAGGTGAAGACTGGAGGGTGAATCAGAAGAAGTAGAAGAAGGAGAAGGAGAAGGTGAAGACTGGAGGGTGAATCAGAAGAAGTAGAAGAAGGAGAAGGAGAAGGTGAAGTCTGGAGGGTGAATCAGAAGAAGTAGAAGAAGGAGAAGGAGAAGGCGAAGTCTGGAGGGTGAATCAGAAGAAGCAGAAGAAGGAGACGGAGAAGGTGAAGTCTGGAGGGTGAATCAGAAGAAGCAAAAAAAGGAGAAGGAGAAGATGAAGTCTGGAGGGTGAATCAGAAGAAGTTGAAGAAGGAGAAGGAGAAGGTGAGGTCTGGAGGGTGAATCAGAAGAAGCAGAAGAAGGAGAAGAAGAAGGTGAAGTCTGAAGGGTGAATCAGAAGAAGCAGAAGAAGGAGAAGGAGAAGGTGAAGACTGGAGGGTGAATCAGAAGAAGTAGAAGAAGGAGAAGGAGAAGGTGAAGTCTGGAGGGTGAATCAGAAGAAGTAGAAGAAGGAGAAGGAGAAGGTGAAGTCTGGAGAGTGAATCAGAAGAAGCAGAAGAAGGAGAAGGAGAAGATGAAGTCTGGAGGGTGAATCAGAAGAAGTAGAAGAAGGAGAAGGAGAAGGTGTGGTCTGGAGGGTGAATCAGAAGAAGCAGAAGATGGAGAAGGAGATGGTGAAGTCTGGAGGGTGAATCAGAAGAAGTAGAAGAAGGGAGAAGGAGAAGGTGAGGTCTGGAGGGTGAATCAGAAGAAGCAGAAGAAGGAGAAGGAGAAGGTGAAGTCTGGAGGGTGAATCAGAAGAAGCAGAAGAAGGAGAAGGAGAAGGTGAAGTCAGGAGGTGAATCAGAAGAAGCAGAAGAAGGAGAAGGAGAAGGTGAAGTCAGGAGGGGAATCAGAAGAAGCAGAAGAAGGAGAAGGAACAGGTGAAGTCAGGAGGGTGAAGCAGAAGAAGCAGAAGAAGGAGAAGGAGAAGGTG